>NC_056737.1:1669611655-1669979155 GCF_019279795.1 Protopterus annectens
GTGCAATGAAGCTTCTCATACCGATATGGTTTATAAGGGGGAAAAGAAGGTGATCATTTCAGAAGGACTGGAGGGCATTCCTCAAATTCTTCGTAAGGAAGAGGTTTCTTTTACTTTCATCGAGGTCTGTCAGTGTTCTGATTAGCCATGCTTCATTAGGCTGACGTCACCCCTAAGAAAAGGAAACAGTAAAATGTTTATTTTGCTCAGATATCTCATTAAAAGGATTTGATAGGATTCTCACAGGGTCTCTACAATGCTGTTTTGTGTCTGAAAAAACTTGTTTCTGCCTACTGTACATGGTTGTTTTTAATTGCATTTCCAGCTTTAGTTTTAATATGCACACACTGTTTGGCAGGTTGATCTTTTATACAGATATTTCTCTCTATTTTCATTTTAACCCAAATCACATTTTTCAAAGCTTTTTGCTTTAATGGAACCCCCCCCCCCCCAAAAAAAAAAAATAGATTCATTGTTAAAACACCCCATCTATTATTAACTTAAAACAAACACACAAAACTAAGTACAATTTCAACAAAAGAAATGAAGTTTAGCCCTTCAGGTGGGAACAATTTTCCCAAATCAACAGTTTCACCCTACAGGTATTGCCTAATGTAAACTGAAGGTTATTCATTCTAAAGCACATGTTGCAGTCTTTGTTTCCACTTGCATTGATTGTTGCCTATCCTCTCTATTTCTCTCCCGGATGTGAAAAAAGGTTTGTATGCTTTCAGAAAACATTAACTTTTGGCCAAAAGAAAAAAGTGCAATGTTAACTTTTAAATGAAACTAAATTGTGCACTGATGTTCTTAGTGTTTCACTGTTGCAGTCATCACATTAGGGTTATCTGCTTGCAGTAGCCCTCAGTCGGCCTGATTAACAAAGTCTTGGGTCGGTTGCTGTCCCTTCCTCCGTGACGTCAGGTCATCAGGGGGTATAAAACATACAGCCGACACCATTACATCAGTCTTTCTTGCCGTGCGGTACCCGAAGCAGAAGCAGTTCGCAAGTGCCAGTCTGCTGACTTCTGAAATTTTCATTTTCGAGTTTCAGAACCGAAGTCTTCAACTAAAAGCTAAGTACCCCATTGGGGAAACTTTTTCTTGCTCTAAACTGATGTCAGTAAAAGTAAATAATTGCATTACTTGTGGAAAGAAAATACCTCTAAAAGATTTTCATTCGTACTGTATTCCTTGCCTAGGCCCTGACCACGACGTACCTCGCTGTCGGTTTTGTGCCTTATTTAAACCACAAACTGTCTGTCGTTGGTGTATTTACGCTTCTAAATATTTTGGTGCTCTGTTCAATTATCCTGATATGTCTTCAGTAAGCCATCCTACTACCAACATTCCGAAAAAACGCAAAGATAGAGTGAGATAGGCCGCCTAGGTCCAAAGCTGCTGACGACACTTCTCCTAAGCCAGTCTCCAGTTTGCCGGTACTCAGTGATGCGCTTTCACACACCTCCTGATACCCACTACTTAAGTTTGTCGGCCTCTACTGAGACCCATTCGGAGTCCGGTATGCCACGAGATGCTTCAACTATGGAACCTGCAGATGTTTCTACCTTAGATGGGTCTGGAGCCGCTGTGCAGGCACCGGCTTCTGAGGGTGCATTCAGGCTTACTGAATTGCGTATTAAACCAACGCCATCTTCTTCTTCAAGGCCTAAAACTCAAACCATGCCTAGAAAACTGATGCCCAGACCGCATGGTCAGGCCTCTATGCCTAAAAAACAAATGATAAGAATGGCTGAAGACCTTATTACTTTAATCAGGGGAAGCCAGCCTTCCCCCTCTTAAGAGACCTAGGACTGAGTTTGCTTATGATACTTCTGACCTGGATTCTGAATTTTCTGTTTCCTCTGATGACCAGGATTTACCCTTATTTACCTATGAGGATTCTGATACTGAGGACTCTCTATTCCCTCTGCTTCCCCCACAGAGGATTTCTCTTTTGGTGAAACCTTGCATACTCTCAGGGAGCATTTTTGTTGGGAAAGTCAGGATTTCTCTGTTTCTAAAAAGAGGCTTAGGTATTTCTTACTCCTGCCCCAGCACAGGCCTTTAGCCATACCTCCTGTACTAGACGTTGTTGATGCCTTTTCGGAATCTAGCTTGGCCCCTGACTCTACCTCCTGCTCCCAGAAAACCTGATTGATATTACAGCGTCCCTGACTCTCAAGTTCCTTTTTAAAAATCCTGCTGCGGATCCTGAGACCATTTCACAGGGACTCAAGGACATTAAAGCTACTACTGCCAAAAATCCTACCCCCTCTGATAGAGACTCCAGGGTGCTGGACAGATGGAGTACGAAGGTATACACTTCTGCAACTTTGGCCATTAGGGCCTTAAACTGCTAGTTTCATATGTTAAGGTATCTGCAGCATGTTATTGGATTGCTTAAACAGAAAATTATGTTGATTCCTGATTGTGCTGAAAATAAGGATTTACAGGATTTACTGCATTCAGCTGAACAAGTTGGAAAACATACTTTGCAATGTGGATGTTCTTCCTGTTTCACTGTTGCAGTCATTACATTTGTGTAATCTGCTGGCAGGTTGCCCTCAGTCGGCCTGAATTTCAAAGTCTTGGGTCCTGCATCGGTTGCTGTATCCTCTTCCATGACGTCAGGTCGTCATGGGTATAAAACAAGCAGCCGACGCCATTTTCTTCAGTCTTTCTTGCCACGCGGTGCCCGAAGCAGAAGTAGTTCGCAAGTGCCGATCAGCCGACTCCTGAAATTTTCGAGTTTCAGAACCAAAGTCTTCACTAAAGCTAAATACCCCACTGGGGAAACTTTTTTCTTGCTCCATACCGATGTCGGAAAAAGTTAATAATTGTATTACTTGTGGGAAGCAAATACCTCATAAGGATTTTCATTTATACTGTATTCCTTGCCTAGGCCGTGATCATAATGTGCCTGGATGTCAGTTTTGTGCTAGATTTAACCAACGCACTATTAAGCGTCTGTATATTTTTGCCTCAAAATATCTTGGAGGCAGATTTAACTATCCTGAAATGTCGTCTGATAGCAATCTGACTACCGGAGTACACAAAAAAATGCAAAGAAAGGGACAGAGACAGACCGTCGAGGTCCAAAACCGACGAAGCTTCTCCTAAGCCAGTCGCCGGTTCGTCTGTACTCATTGAGGGGCTTTTGCAGCCCCTGATACCCGCTACTTTGAGTCACAGGCCCCTACAGAGACCCATGTGGTGTCCGGCACGCAGCGAGATTCTCAAAGTATTGTACCCACGGATGTCTTTCCCTCGGATGAGTCCGGAGCCGCTAAGCAGGCACCGGCTTCTGAGGGTGTATTCAGGCCTCAACATTTTTATGTAAAACCGATGCCAGATTCAAAATCAAAGACAAAAGCAACTTCTAAAACTAGAAAAACAACGCATGAGCCACGTGCACAGGCCTCTATGCCCAAAAAACAGATGATCAAAATGGCTGAAGACTTTATTACCTTGATCAGGGGTTCCCAACCCCCTCCTGATAAGAGGCCTAGGCAAGACACTTTTTATGAATCTTCAGATAAGGTTTCTATTTCTTCTGATTCCTCGTCTGATCAGGAATTATCTATACCTCCGTATGAGGATTCTGATGCAGAGGAATCTATCCTATTTGCATCACCTCCTGAGGATTATTCATTCGGAGAAACCTTGCTTACTTTGAGGGAGCATTTTCACTGGCAGAGTCGAGATTTCTCAGAATCAAAAAAGAGGCTCAGGGATTTCCTCCTCCTCCCTCAGCATAGGCCCTTAGCCATACCTTAACAGCACACTATGCTTTAATGAACAATGACTCTTCAGTCCATCAAAAGGGAAAATACATAAAGCGACTCTTCAGTTCACCAGTAAAACCCATCACATTAACGCAATTCAACACACACTGCGTTTTCGTTTCGAAGAACTTCATCAGATGGAGACAAATGCATACAAAACTGCTGTAGGAACTGTCAAAATACTGTTAATGTTGTTGTGGCCATGATGAAATGTCTTTATTTTATGGCCCAAAATGCTCTGTCAAACACTTCGCTTCTTGACAGAAACAGTGGTATATTTTCCACAGAATAACGAACAATGATTATTAATCAACTATCCTCCTTGACTGAGGATAGTTAATTAATAATCATTGCTAGTTATTCTGTGGAAAATATACCACTGTTTCTGTCAAGAAGCGAAGTGTTTGACAGAGCATTTTGGGTCATAAAATAAAGACATTTCATCATGGCCGCAACAACAGTAACAGTATTTTGACAGTTCCTACAGCAGTTTTGTATGCATTTGTCTCCATCTGATGAAGTTCTTCGAAACATAAATGCAGTGTGTGTTGAATTGCGTTAATGTGATGTGTTTTACTGGTGAACTGAAGAGTCGCTTTATGTATTTTCCCTTTTGATGGACTGAAGAGTCGTTCATTAAAGCATAGTGTGCTTTTAAGGATTTGTGCCTTCTTCGATCTGTTCTGGTTTAGTACTGTTTGGTTGGTTTTCGGAACAGTGATTCTTTTTTGTTTTTGTTTGCTTTAGCCATACCTCCTGTTTTAGACATTGTGGATGATGTATTTTCGGAGTCAAGCTTGACTCCAGACTCCTTACCTCTGGCACCCAGCAAGCCAGACAGATATTATAGGGTCCCTGACTCTCATAAAATTTGATTTAGAAACCCTGCTGCTGACCCTGAAACTGTTTCACAGGGTCCAAATGGTGCTAAGGCCTCAACAGCAAAAAATCCTACCCCCTCTGACAGAGATTCAAGGGCACTGGATAGATGGGGAAAGAAGGTTTATACATCTGCAACCTTGGCAATTAGGGCCTTAAACTGCCAGTTTCGTATGCTCAGGTATCAACAACATGTTATGGGATTGCTGAAACAGAAAATGATGTTGATTTCTGAATGTGCAGAAAATAAAGAATTGCAGGAATTATTGCATGCAGTAGAACAAGTTGGAAAGCATACTTTGCAATGTAGTTTTGATTCTTTAGAGGCCTCCTGCAGGGCCGCAGTTACTGGATCTGTGATTAGGAGGCATGCTTGGCTAAAAGAGCAAAATCTGCCTGATCATGTTAAAGCTTAATTGTTGGATGCACCTTTACAGCATGATACTTTGTTTGGTATTAAGGCAGAAGAGGTTTTAAAGAAAATGGAAGACAAAGCTAAGTCTATGCAAACTGTAAAAGATTTCTTACAAGTGCAGCCACCAAGATTCAGTAGACACTGGCCTACAAAAAAATTGGTCCTTTCCTCTGTCTGACAGAGCTCAACAGGGCAAATCAAGATGCCCTAAAGGTTCTAGATACCAGTCACAAGATTCTTACAGGTCAAAGCAATGGGGTGCTTGTACCTCCAAATCTGGAGGCAATAAAGTGCAACCCTACAGTAAACAGTCTCAATGACTTCCCTGTGCCATCACCAAGCACTTAACTTTTGGCAGCACCCTTAGGGGGAAAATTAGCACTTTTTTCTCAAAATTGGCAGTTAATAACCCAGGACAAGTGGATGCTAAACAAAGTATCTCAGGGATACAGATTCCACTTCCATACTCTGCCAATGGCAAACGGTTGGCTAGATCTGCCAAAAAATCATTGGGCAGAGGCACAGAAACAGGTTACGTCCCTCATGGATATGGGGGCTATTCAGCCAGTACCAGAACAGGAAAAAGGACAAGGTTTTTATTCAAGACTGATGTTCTTCGTGTTTCACTGTTGCAGTCATAACTGTAGGGTGCTCCTGCCGGCAGGCAGCCCGAGGTCGGCCAGAATCCCAAAGTCTGGGTCCGGCGTCGGCTGTACAAGCTAGTACCCTGACGTCAGTACGCTCTGGTACATAGCCGTCAGCCGACGCCATCTTCTCCAGTCTTTCTTGCCGTGTGGTGGAAAGCAGCTCGCAAGTTGTTGGTTGGCGATTTTCGAACAGCGTATTTTGTTTTTGTCGGTCCGAAGTTCTTACTTCTCTTCTCAAAGCTAAGTACCCCGTTGGGGAATCTTTTTCTTGTTCCTCCGATGTCAGAAAAAGTTAATAATTGTATAGCGTGTGTATAACAAATAACTCATAAAGATTTCCACTCTTACTGTCTACCTTGCTTAGGCCCTGACCACGACGTTTCTTGTTGTCGGTTCTGTGCCAGGTTTAACTCTCGTACTATTAAGCGTAGGTACGATTGGGCTTTAAATTATTTTGGCAGACGCTTCAATTATAGAATGTCGTCGGACACTACCGGAGTTCAAAAGAAGCGCAAAGACAAAGACAGGCCTCCGAGGGGTTCAAACAGGACTCGTTGCAGCTGAAGCCAGCGTCCGGTTCGGCTGTCGTCAGTGAGGCGCTTTTGCAGCCCCTGTCGTCCGCCACTTCTGAACCGATGGCCGATACGGACTCCCATGGGGAGCCATCAAGGCCCACTATTTTAACTGCTGCAGGACCTTCGGACGTCGCTCCTTCAGATGGGTCCGGAACCGCTGTGCAGGTACCGGCTTCTGAGGGGGTTTTCAGGCCTACTCACATCACTATCTCAAAGGCAAAGACAAAGACTCCTGTTAAGTCTAAAGTTCCTGCTCAAGCTGCTTCTGAATCCACTCCCAAGACACAAAAGCAATTATTAAAGATGGCTGAAGATTTGCTTACCATGATTAGGGGTTCTCACCCCCCTCCTGAGAAAAGGCCTCGACAGGATGTTACTCTGGATTCCTCTGACCAGGCTTCTGTATCTTCTGTTTCTTCCTCAGATCAGGACTATTCCTTTCCCCCTTATGAGGATTCGGATGCTGAGGACTCTTTACCCTCGGCCTCTCCGCCTGAGGATTTCTCTTTTGGGGAAACCTTGCATGAGATGAGGGAACATTTTCATTGGGAAGGACAGGAGTATTCTGCTTCCAAGAAGAGGCTTATTTCTTCTTCTTCCCCAGCATAGGCCTTTAGCTATCCCTCCTGTTTTGGACATTGTAGAGGATGCTTTTTCTGAGGCTAATTTGAATCCTGATTCCATGCCTCCTGCTCCTTCTAAGCCTGATAGATTTTATAGGGTTCCTGACTCTCATTTATTTTTATTTAAAACCCTTCTGCAGATCCTGAAACTATTTCTCAGGGCTCTAAGGCTGCTAAGGTTGCTACTTCTAAAAACCCTATTCCCTCTGAGAAGGATTCTCGTGCTTTAGACAGGTGGGGAAAAAAGGTATATACTTCTGCTACCCTGTCTGTAAGGGCTTTAAATTGCCAGTTTCATATGTTTAAGTATCAGCAATTTCTTTTGTCTGTTTTAAAGCAAAAGCTTGCTTCCCTTCCTGCTTGTGCAGAGGATAAGGAACTTCAGGATGTATTGCATGCTACTGAACAAGTGAACAAGCATAGTTTACATTGTGGTTTTGATGCTTTGGATGCTTCTTGCAGGGCGGCAGCCTCTGGTACTGTTATCAGGAGACATGCATGGCTACGTGAACAAAGTTTACCTGAGCAGGTTAAGGCTAAGTTATTAGATGCCCCTGTTCAACATGATGTTCTTTTTGGATCCAAGGCTGAGGAAGTTATTAAAAAGATGGAAGAAAAGGCAAAGTCTATGCAGACTGTAAAAGATTTCTTGCAAGTTCAGCCTCCTAGATTTTCCAGGAATTGGCCCTCTAAAAATTGGTCCTTTCCCACGTCTGACAGACCTCAAAGGGGAAGATATAGACGCTCCAGACGTCGTGGTCAAGGTCAGGCCTCTTACAGATCTAGACAATGGACTGCTTCTTCACCTAGAAGGGGAGAAGACAGATCCCAATCTCAAAGAAAGCAAGCTCAATGACTCTCTCGGTTGGGCTACAGGACCCCTTCACCTGGATGCCCCTCTCGGAGGAAAACTGTCTCTTTTTTACGAAAATTGGACTCATATTACCCAGGACAGATGGGTATTGGACGTGATTTTAAAAGGTTACAAATTCCACTTTTACACTTTACCAAAGGCTCACGGTTGGCCAGATCTGCCAAAACATCAATGGTCAGAGGCCTTAACTCAAGTGGATGCTCTTCTGGCCATGAGAGCCATAGAGCCTGTTCCACTCTTGGAGATGGGAAAAGGTTTTTATTCGACTGTTTCTGGTTCCCAGAAAACAAAACTCATGGAGACCTATTCTGGACCTTTCTGTGTTAAACACCTTTTTGGAAATTCCAAAATTCAAGATGCTTACTCTGCAGCAACTAATTCCAATGCTCTCTCAGGACGCCTGGATGGTGACATTGGACTTAAAGGAAGCCTACTTACATATTCCCATCAGGCAAGAACGCAGGAAATTCCTCAGGTTCAAGGCAGGTTCGAGGCACTTTCAATTCTCTGTATTGCCCTTTGGTTTATCTACTGCTCCCAGAGTCTTTACCAAGTGCCTGGCACCAGTAGTGGCTTACTGCAGACTTCAGGGGATCCAGATTTACCCCTATTTGGACGACTGCCTTATTCAGGCAGACAGCAAAGATCTTCTGCTTCAACATCTGGACTTTGTTCAACGTCTTCTCCTCCTACTGGGATTCTCAGTGAACACAAAAAAGTCACATTTGATCCCTTCTCAACAAATGGTATTCTTGGGAGCCCTCTTAAATACAACCTTACAAAGGGCTTTCCTCACTCCAGAAAAACAAACTCAGCTGGCTTCTACTTTCAGCACCTTAGCAACTCTATCACAGCTCACTGCAAGGAAATTCCTGCAGGCTCTGGGGCTACATGGCTTCTTGCATTCTGTTGATTCCAAATGCAAGGCTTCACATGAGAAAGCTCCAATGGTATCTGAAAAGTGTATGGTCACAGCATTACCACGATCTGGATATTCTGATTCCTCTGATCCCCTGCCTTCAGAGGGAGTTCCTCTGGTGGTCCAGGGTATGCACTCTAAACGAAGGAAAGCCTTTTCGTCTTCCTCAACCTACTCAAATCCTAACCACGGACGCCTCGGATTATGCTTGGGGAGCACACTTTCTAGACAATTGCCAGCAGGGAACCTGGACAAAGGAGCATCTTCACTGGCACATCAATCTGAAGGAAATGTTGGCAGTTCAAAATGCCCTTCTAGCCTTCAAGAGCCTCCTGCAACCAGGGCCTCTGCTAGTTCGCACAGACAACACCACGGTCATGTGGTACATCAACAAGCAGGGGGGTTCTCATTCATATCCCCTTTGCAGACTAGCTATGATTTTATGGGACACAGCTCTAAACTTGAATTTACATCTCCAGGCTCAATTCATTCCAGGGAAACAGAATCTCTTAGCAGACAGCCTGAGCAGAAACATTTCAGATCCTCACGAATGGATGTTAGACACCAACTTATTCAACAGGATTACTGCAATTTGGGGATGTCCCCAGATAGATCTGTTTGCATCCCATCTCAATCATCAGCTACCTCGCTTTTGCACCAGGTCCTTCCACAAGACAGCTTGGAGAGTGGATGCCCTGTCCTTCAGTTGGAGAAGCCTTTCAGCATATGCCTTCCCTCCTCTTCCTCTACTACCTCGGGTATTACTGAAGATAAAACAGGACAAGCCCAAGTTCCTCATCTTGATTGCTCCAAATTGGCCTCGACAGTTTTGGTATCCAACTTTAAAGCACCTGTTCTTGGGGCCTCCTTGGATTCTCCCTCTGAATCCTTCGCTTTTGTCCCAGCATCAGGGTCAGTTACTACATCCCAACCTCAAGACCCTTTGCCTGGCAGCGTGGCTCTTCAAAGAAATTTGATTTCCTCTAGTCTTCCCAAGCAAGTTTTGGATGTTCTTTTGGAAGCTAGACGGCCTAGCACTAGGAAATCCTATGCCTCTAAATGGAAGAGGTTTTGTATTTGGATGCAGGGCCGAGGCTCGATTCCTCTGGTACCTGATCTCTCTTCTATTTTGCTTTACCTTTCAGAACTTTTATCTAAAGGACTTTCTTTTTCTTCCATTAAGATTCATGCTTCTGCTATTTCTGCGCATGTCAGTTCTGATCCTCCTGTTTTTTCTCATCCTTTGGTGAAGCAATTCTTGAGAGGGGCTAAAAATTTGCGGCCCCCTAGGACCCCTCCTGTCCCGGCCTGGGATCTTAATTATGTTTTGGAAAAACTAACTTTGCCTCCTTTTGAGCCTGCTGCATCTTCAGATATTAAGTTTTTATCCTGGAAGACTGTTCTTTTATTGGCATTGACCTCTGCCAGAAGGGTCTCAGAGTTGCAAGCTCTCATGGCTGTGGAACCATACCTTATTTTCCATCAGGACAGAGTATCTTTGAGGACCAATCCTACTTTCATGCCTAAGGTGATTTCGAAAGTGGCTTTAAATCGGACAATTCATTTCCTACTTTCTTTCCAAATCCTCAAAATAAAGGGGAAAGGATTTTGCATTCATTGGATGTGCACAGGCAGTTACGATTTTACCTGGACAAGACTAAAGAGTTCAGAAAGTCTAATCAATTGTTTGTTTCTTTTGCCTCCAGTTCTCTTGGAAAACCTATTTCTAAACAAACTATTTCCAAATGGATTGCTTACGGAATTAGATTTTGTTACACTCATCATGGGAAACAGTTACCAGGTACCATTAGAAGTCATTCTACTAGAGCAGCTGCCACTTCTACAGCTTTCCTCAGAGGAGTCCCTACCAAGGATATCTTGGAAGCTGCCACATGGAGTTCTGTGCATACTTTTTCCAAGCACTACAATCTCCCCCTGTTTTCTAAGACCAGGGCAGGCTTTGCCTCTGCTGTTCTGCAGGGTATTCTTGACTCCCCTTCTTCTATCTAAAGCCTCCTCCCCTTTTACACTGCTTTGGGATTCCACCCTACAGTTATGACTGCAACAGTGAAACACGAAGAACATAGTACAGTTGTGTACACCTACCATAAATGTAGATGTTCGAGTGTCTTCACTGTTGCAGTCGGGGTTTCCCTCCCTCCTATCCCCTCTTATTTCTCACTTTTCCTTTTTTGTGGTGTATTTGTGTTTCCTTGTTGGATTCATTTTTGTTTTGTTGGGGACTTCTGACATCTGGGGCAAGAAAGGCTGGAGAAGATGGCGTCGGCTGACGGCTATGTACCAGAGCATACTGACGTCAGGGTACTAGCTTGTACAGCCGACGCTGGACCCAGACTTTGGGATTCTGGCCGACCTCGGGCTGCCTGCCGGCAGGAGCACCCTACAGTTATGACTGCAACAGTGAAGACACTCTAACATCTACATTTATGGTAGGTGTACACAACTGTACTTTCTTGTTACCCAGAAAAGACGAGGCCTGGCGCCTTTTGAACACATACCTGGACATTCCAAAATTCAAAATGCTAACTTTGCAGCAGCTTCTGCCCATGCTGGGCAAGAACGCTTGGCTGGTGACATTAGACCTAAAAGAGGCATACCTGCATTTCCCAATAAGGGAATCATGCAGAAGATACCTCCATTTCAAGGCTGGCTCTGTGCATTACCAATTCTCTCCACTGCCCTTTGGATTATCTACTGCACCCAGGGTCTTTACAAAGTGCCTGGCACCAGTAATTGCATTTTGCAGACAAAGAAGTATACAGATTTATCCTTACTTGGACGACTGTCTCATTCAAGCAGAGAACAAGGACATTATTCTGCAGCACCTGGTGTTTGTGAAAAGGCTTCTAACATGCCTAGGGTACACAATAAACAAAAAGCAATCACAACTGGTACCCTCTCAAAAGATAACATTCCTGGGTGCAAGGCAAGCTTGAATACAACTGCCCAGATGCTTTCCTCATGCCAGACAAACAAAGGCAACTGACTACTTCAAACTGATGGCAACAAAGACCCAGTTAACTGCAAGACAAACTCTGAAGGTTTTGGGGTTCATGGCATCCTGCATCCTACTGATTCCATATGCAAGACTGCATATGAGGAAACTACAGTGGTACCTAAAAAGTTGGAGTCAACATTGTCACAGTCTGGAAACTGATTCCTCTCATTCCCTGCCTACGACAGGAGTTTTTGTGGTGGGCAAAGGCATGTCACCAGAACATGGGACGGGCTTTCACTCTACCCCCTGCCAGCCAAACCTTAACAGACGCATCAGATTGTGCATGGGGAGTCCACCTGGCAGGAAGATGCATTCGGGGTATATGGACCCCAAAACATATGCATCTGCATATCAACCAGAAAGAGATGTTAGCTGTTCAAAATGCCCTGACAGCCTTCAAGGACTTACTTCATCCGGGACAACTACTGATAAAGATGGACAACACCACGGTGATGTGGTATATAAACAAGCAGAGGGGCACGCACTCATACCCCGTTTGCAGACTAGCCATGGCACTGTAGGACACAGCCTTGACTTACCAAGTACATATTCAAGCTCAATTCCTGCCAGGAAAGCAAAATACTCTGGCAGATGATTTAAGCAGAAGCCTTATGGACCCTCACGAGTGGAAACTAGATCCACAAGTCTTCAGCATGATAGTAAAGAAATGGGGGAGACCGGAAATAGACCTGTTTGCCTCTCCTCGGAATTATCAACTGGAAAAATTCTGCACAAGGACTTATCACGGACAAGCATGGAGAGTGGATGCCCTATCAGTTTACGCCTTTCCTCCTCTGCCTCTTCTTCCCAAGGTACTACTAAAAGTCAGACAAGATAATTCAAAGATGATACTAATTGCCCCGGACTGGCCCCACCAATACTGATACCCAACCTTAAGGAACATGTCTCAATTCCCAGCTTGGTACTTACCTCACTTACTGTCCCAGCAAAACAAGCAAATCCTGCACAATCAGCTCCAAACACTGAACCTGGCCGCATGGCTGATCATGTAGTTATTCAAACACCACCTCTCAGTAAAGCTGTGATGGATGTCATTTTGGAAGCCAGAAGGTCTCGTACTAGAAAATCTTATGCTGGTAAATGGAAGAGATTCTGTGCTTGGAACCAAGCACAAGGAACTGATACAGCAGAGCCACATATTCCTCAGATTTTACAATACTTGACTGAGATGCTTGACAAAGGCTTATCTTTTTCATTAATAAAAATCCATGCCTTCACCATCTCGGCTCATTACAACACAGAGCCACCAATCTTTTCTTATGCTTTACTAAAGCAGTGTCTTAGAGGGGCCAAAAATTTAAGGCCTCCCAGAAGATCACCAATTCGTGCATGGCACCTCAATTGTGTGTTGGAAAAGCTCACCCTGTCTCCATTTGAACCAGCTGCTACTGCAGATCTAAAGTTCTTATGGAAAACAGCTTTGCTCCTGGCAATTACTTCAGCAAGAAGAGTCTCAGATCTACAGGCCCTCATGGCTGGGGAGCCTTTTATCATTTTTTACCCAGACAGGGTGTCCCTGAGGACCAATCCTTCATTTATGCCTAAGGTGGTTTCCAGTGTGGCTCTTAACCAAACTATTCATCTGCCAACATTTTATCCAAATCCGCAGAACAAGGGGGAGAGCATTATGCATTCACTGGATGTACACCGACAGCTAAGATTCTACTTGAGCAGGACTAAAGCTCTAAGAAAAACTGAGCAGTTACTAGTGACATATGCTGCAGGATCAGAAGGAAAGGCTCATTCAAAGCAGACTGTTTCAAAGTGGATAAGCCACTGCATTCATTTCTGCTACTTACACCATGGCAAACCTGTGCCCAAGGGCATTAGGTCTCATTCCACCAGGGCTGCAGCTACATCAGCAGCCTTTCTCAGAGGAGTACCAACCAAAGAAATTCTAGAGGCTGCTACTTGGAGTTCCGTTCACACTTTTACAAAGCATTATCATTTGCCTGTCTACTGTATGTCCAGGACAGGCTTTGCTACTGCAGTTCTGCAGGGCCTTCTAGCCTTCCCTAATGCTGTTTAGCTCTAGCCTGCCATCCATAGCTTTGGGATTCTACCCAAATAATAATGACTGCAACAGTGAAACACAAAGAACATAGTACAGTTGTGTACACTTACCATAAATGTAGATATTAGAGTGTATTCACTGTTGCAGTCCGGGTTACCCACCTGCCATCCCCCTTTTATTCTGGAGCTTCTCTTTCCTTCACTATATTCTACAGCCTTTGTGGTGTATTTGCTTTTAGATGAAGGTAAAGTTTATGTTGTTACAATTGCATTTAAATATATAGTTTTTTATATATATATATATATATATATATATATATATATATATATATATAATTTGCTTCCCATTTGGGGGGCACCTGACAATCTGGGGCAAGAAAAACTAAAGAAAATGGCGTCGGCTGCTTGGTTTATACCCTCTGACGACCTGGCGTCATGGAAGAGGAGACAGCAACCGACGCAGGACCCAAGACTTTGGAATTCAGGCCAACTGAAGGCAACCTGCCAGCAGATTACCCAAATGTAATGACTGCAACATCTACATTTATGGTAAGTGTACACAACTGTACTTTTTGATTCACTAGAGGCATCTTGCAGGGTTGCTGTAACTGGGTCTGTACTTAGAAGGCATGCTTGGCTTAAGGAGCAATCCGTGCCAGATCATGTTAAAGCAAAATTACTGGATGCTTCTGTCAAAGGAAAGAACTTCAAAGACCAATACACGTAAGGTTCAGTTAAGGCACATTTAATAACTTGCTGCAAGGAGACAAAAACATACAAATACAAGGATTTGTCTAACTACTAACAGGAAACATGCTATTCATATACTGTTTTACAAGACATGGCCTTCTATGGCTGACTTAATCAAACACATCTTTCAGTATTGTTCTACAGCAGATGTTACTCAGATTTTCTGCTGACATGACTAGATTTGTGAGAAACTTTTTGAGAAAAACAACCTGGCCTTGGTGGGCACTAATCCGTTTACAGGCTTCTATTGTACAGTGTTACATTTCAAGGTACTTTTCTAACTCAGATCCAAGCAAATGCTGATTGCAGTTCATATTTTCAAGCAGGCTTTGTCCTAATTATCTATAGCTTCTACAGCTGTGTATTTTCTCACAGCACAAGCGGAACTTCTTGTCAAGTTTCATACAAGTAGTATTGTTCTATTCATTATTTTCCTAACAAGCAGGAATCATCTGCTTCTCAGTAAATTTCCAAGGCACAAGCAAGATTTTAGCTAACAATACAAGGTCAGAAAGCATCTGCAGTTTGTACAGATTTATGCAGTATGAAATAGAATAAATGTGTTAACCCTTTTCAATCTCTAAATGCAATAAGCATATTACTAATACACACATTAATACATATTTTTCTGACATTTCCCCCCTATTAATACTTTTATTCTACTTTCAAAATAAGCATAAACAGTTTGTTTTCTTCTAACCTCTTCCCACTCAGGATTTGCAGTTAAGAGAGTCATTCAGTTTAAACTTATGAAAGCATTTTCAATCTTTTAACAGTTCTTCGAACTCAGTACTGTGATATAAGGTTTCAGAAACTGACATGTCTATAAAGTCTTTTATCAGTCTTTTCATGCAGGGGGATACCACAACAAACACACACTCCTAGTAGGAGCATTCCTACACAAATGGCAATCAGGATGTTCATTAGGATGGTACCCCACCCCCAAACAATTTCTGGAAAAAGTCCGTCAGTTGGTTTGGGCCTGGTTTGGTCATGGCCGACACTTGCTGAATTACCTCAAGATGATTGTCTTATCTCATGTTTATGGTCAGGAATAAACGAACAGCATTCTTCTTGGATTAAAGTGCAAGTACCACCTGTCGCCGCTAGGGTGAAGTCGAGAGCCATGCAGTTTTGAAGCACTACAGTTCTCATAGCATTTAGCTCATCAGTCACCAATTCGGGAGCGGAAAAAGTTTGCATTACTCATTACTTCGAGAAGTTTCAACAGTTTTCTCAGCTCCCAGATCGATTTCACTGCACCATATGCTGGTAATGTGCCTGCCCACGATATAACGCTATTACTCAAGTCCATATGCGTCAGTCCTTTGCCTATAGAATGATGGTCTTTCCAACGCGCATCGATTTGTCCCACTGGATGTACAGGTTTCTTGACGACCTCTCGGACATTTCGAATTTTTCCTCGAGGCAAAACTGCAGTGTGTCATATGGCCAGAACCAGGTAACCCAAAAAATAACTGCCGGACCAATTCTCAGGTAAGCATTTGTATGCCTTTCTGCCACACACAAAATAACAATCCTCTACTTTAGTAGTAACCTTGCTATGAATATACACTCGCCCTGCATGAAACATTTTTCTATCAATTATAGACAGTTGTTTATAAAGAACAGAATTATGTTTTACTTCAAGTGTTTTGTGCATCAATCCAAGAAATTAATCATAGTTTGTATTACAGTAAAGATCTACATTGTTACCTTTAGTGTAACATTTATAAGGAACAGTCACATTGCAATTGCTCCAACCCACCTGAACAGTATCATTTTTATAAAAACACACAGTTCCCTTTTGTGGAACAGACAAGTGCAATGCTATTTTATCTTGCGATGTAATGGTTGAGGTATCATAAATCAAGTTCTCCCAGGTCTCATTGACCCCTAGGGGGACTGTAGTCATTAATACCCCCCCCCCCCCGTATGCTGCCGGCAAAGCTATGCAAATCCAGCAATTCGAAACATTGAAAGTCTCAGCATACACATATTTAATTGCCTGGTAAGTGTTAAAGTATGGATGCCAGTCTATGAGTAATGCTTCACGTTTATTCAGTTCAGTCTGTGTGGCTGGGAAAAGGAAAGGCCACAACAAAAAGATTGTCACTAGTACAGTTAACAGGATGATTATGCAATACTTCTGAGGAAAGGGTTGTTCTGCATTCCTGTTTCTTCTGGACTCTATCATTTTTACTCTTGGCATGTGACAAGATTTTTGTCCAGTTCAAAGTTTTTGACTAATTTACAGTGCGTCAGGTGGATCCAGGAGGCACGCTCCGCAATTTTGACTGCAGTGGGTGTCGACAGAAGCACTTGATATGGACCTTCCCACTTTGGTGACGCCCGGTTCTTTTTCTTTACTGTCTTCACCCAGATCCAGGCCCCAGGGGGCACTGCCACTTCTGATGGTCTGGTTCATTCTTTATCTGAAACAGAATTTGACTGCAACAAATGTTTAGAATTTAACAGGTTTCGCATATACTCAGCTAATGTACTGTCAGCTTCCTGGTCTGCGGGCATGCGAGATTTCCACTGAGGTATATAATAAGCCCTTCCAAATAATTTTTCAAAAGGAGTCAATCCTTTTGCATTCGGAACAGTTCTCATGCTCAACAGTGCCAGGGGCAGACACTACACCCAATTTCTCTGTGTTTCTTCCATTAACTTCCTTAGCTTATTCTTTAAAATCCCATTATGCCTCTCTACTAGCCCTGCAGATTGTGGGTGATACGCACAATGATTTTTTAAAGAAATACCAAAATGTCTACTTAACTGTTGTATGGTCTGGTTTACGAAGTGTGTGCCGTTGTCACTGTAGATCCTTTCCAGAATGCCGAATCTAGGGATGATTTCTTTAACAAGAACTTTGGCCACAGTTGCCGTGTCTCGATTTTTAGTCAGAAAGGCTTCCACCCATCTGGAAAACATATCTACAGTGACAAGACAATACTTCTTATTTTCACATTTATTCAATTCTATGAAATCCATACAGATAGTATGCAATGGATACGGTGGTGTAGGGAAACTCCCTTGCTTGGGCTTTAACGCCCCTTGTGCATGATGTTTATTACAAACGTGGCATACAGAGCAAAATTTGTTAGAGTAATTTAAGAATCCATATGTCGTGAACACTTGGTTCACCAGCTGTACCATCTCCCCTGTTGAGACATGGCACTGCCCATGGTTCAACAATGCTACATATCTAAACAAATTAGATGACAATATCGGTTTCCCTTCTTTAGAGATGTACAGCCCCTTTTCGAGAATTGCTCCTCGTTTTACCAATCTTTGTTTTTCAACTTGCGTAGTAAGTGTCTGCATTGTCTTTAACATCTCTAAGTCTAAAATCTCAGAGGGTTGTATTTCCTTATTCAAAAGAAATACTTCTGAAGCTGCCTGCTTTGCAGCTGTATCAGCTCTCGCATTACCTTTTGAAATCCTGTCCTGTTGCTTGGTATGAGCTGTGCATTTACAAATAGCTACTTTCTGAAGTAACTGAATAGATTCTAAATGATCTAAAATAAACTGTGCATGATTGATTGGTTTGCCAGTAGATGTTATCATTCCTCGATTTTTCCACTTTTGCGCAAAAACATGTACAGTAGAAAAAGCGTACTAGCTGTCAGTAAAAATGTTCACACATTTGCCCTTTGCTAAGGTGACCAGAGTGTTTCTGGTATATTCTGTAAGGCATTCTCTTCCTCCTTCAATAGGAGTGCTAATCAGCTGTCCTTGCTAGACTGCAAGTGTACAGCTGGGTGGGTCTGAGTTATCCAATTCAACTTCTGCATTTGTATTCCCTGTTCTGACAGTTCTAACTATGTCTGTTTTTCCCATCTCGTTACTTTTTCTCCTAAGTCTACCCATTTCACATTCTTGTCCTTAGTTAAGCTAACGTGGTAATCGATTAGATTTATAAAGTGCAAAGAACTCCTGGGGCAATGAATAGCTGACTACACTGTTCCCTTCTGTGTCCCAGTACAGATTATGTAATATCAATCTGCACGATTTCTAAACAATTCTTGCTCATATTCCTTATCCGGTCCTGGTGTGTTACAATAATACAGAGTACAGTGCAACAAATGTTGTCTGTCAGTGTCAAGGGAGGGAACTTGCTGATGGCTACGTTCATCAACTCTTCGGCCACTGCCCCTGGACCAGTCGTAACTAAGTCCTGGCTGTACCAATAAAACATTTAATCCTCCGATTGCACTGCAAAGGCATCAATTTGTCGCTGTGCTTCCATACCCTGCATAGTCGGAACTACTGCTATACCAAATAGCTGCATAAGGTCCCTGCTCAAGAGGTTTACTGGGCATTTTGCAGAAACAGCAATTTTGCTTTTCTGAGTCAATCCTGAAACAAGATCAGATATCACAATATTATGGGAGAGGGGCTCCCGATACAGCTGTCCATTAGCTGCTTTCACTAGTATGTAATCAGGTGACTGAGTTCTCTGGCAGTTTGGAGGGATGTATCAGGGTCCGTGATGCCCCCGAGTCACACAAGAGTCTGACTTCCCTCCCTTCTACCAGGAGTGTAACTTCTGGTTTTGTGTGTGCTAAATAGAGCTCTAAGCTCAATAAAGCCAAATCCAATATTTCATTTTCTTCACTATCCGTGACTTCCTGCACTTCCTCTATTTCTTCTGTCACATTCTTTACTCCCTGTATCACATTCTCATTTGTCCCTTTTCTGCTATCCCCTTCTAGTGATTCCTGGCTATCATATAGTCAGTCCTCACCCTCCTTGTCTTCCGTGGTTGCCTTCTTGTTTTTCTTGCAATCCCTTGCCAAGTGTCCCTTTTTACCACATTTAAAACATTCACCCCTTTTCTTTCGCCCTTCAAAGTCCTCTGATCGCTGATCAGATTTTGTTTCCCTGGGTATTTCTCTTGCCCTTTTTTCCCGGACTGTACTACATAAACTTCTGCTCCATCTTCTACAGAAAATACTTGGGCTTTCTTTTTCTTTTTGCTATTAAAATGCCTTTCGGCATGCCTAGCATATTCGAGTAATGACTGTAACCTGCTTGTACGATGATCTACCATGTGCTTTGTAATAAAACTGCTTATGGGTGCAACACTGCCTTTCAAAAATGCATTCTTTAACTGCTGCTCATATGGGGAATCGTGTGTCTGATGTTCAGGAACCTGCATTCCACAGTGGTTATTAAAATATTCTAACAGTCTGGCATAATATCTGTCAACAGTCTCGTCTTCTTGTTGGATGCATTGATTAATGCAAGTCCAGTCTGCCCTAGGCTTACATTTCTCAGAGATTCGGTCTGTAAGACCTTTCACTCTGTTGTCTAGATCTGCGCTGCTATGTGGGAGGGGCTTGAGCGCAGCGTCACGGGGATTCCAGTCGCCACTAATCATGTGCCAATCTGGCCCCACAATTTGTCTGACTACTTTTTCTACCTCTTTTCTGTTTAAATTATAACTTAGCCTCATTCCTTGCAAATCTTCTAAAAACTTTCTAAAATTAACTTATGGATGGGGAATTCCCTCGGTGGCTTTCCGGATGTCTTCCGGAGTCCAGGGTCTATACACTAGAATAGTTGGGTCCTGACCTTCTTGTCCTGCCTGAGGATTAGGCACTTCTATAAGTGGGCATATTTCTTCTTCACTCGTAGATCATGAATTCCTACCCATTTGATATAACTCAGTGTCCCCTTTTGAGTTTCCATCCCGTGTTAGAGACCTGGTCTCGATGGGATCTCTAATAAGCGGTTTTGCTTTTGTAGTGTCTCTATTTACAGTGACAGCAGGATATCGAGGGGGTGGACTAACTTGTTCACTTGCCTCATATTCTGGTAAGGGAGCGGAGGGGCCGATGCTATTATTAAATTATTATCCTCCTTATCTAAAAAACATTGCTTTTGAATTATTACTCTTTTGTTTCCTTCGGTTTACTTCCTCAATCCACCTGTGTGCCTGAGGAATTCCTAATTGACGTTGCTTTTTTACCCGACCTTTAGAATCGGTTTTAAGCTGTTTGACAAGTTTGACAAGCGAGGATTTTTCTAATTTACCATAAAATTCATACTTGTTAACCCATTTTGAGTAGTATTTAATATTATCAGCACGCTGTGACTGCATGTATTTCGCGTCTTCGGTTAACGGTGGATTTTGGGGTCTTTTTGTGCAATTATTACCCATTTTGTTCTACCCTTTTAATCGTTACGTAACTCTTTATTTTTAACGTGGTACCACAGATTTTGTTATAGTCTCTTCAGAATGACTGCCTACCTGCTCTGTTTCCCTGATCTATGACAAGACAGTAATCTTTTTGCCCCTGACTTGTATAAACAAAGTCTTAACAAAATAAATACAAATCTAGTCGCTGATCTAAAACAGAAAAAAAAAGGTAGATTCACCTTACCTGAACCTTCGTGATTGATCACCTGGTTCGAGTAAACCCGTCCTTCAGTCGCAGATCAGAAGGTGGCTGGCCTCTTTTGTACGACAATTCAGTCGGAGGGCTTTTCAACTAAGAACAACCAATGTGGTTTCTTCCCCGTACGATTTCAAGCCACCTGGCCTGTCTGATCCGAGGCGAAGTGAGGGTTTCCAGTCCGAAGGACCAATCTGTCAAAGGAAAAAACTTCAAAGACCAATACACGTAAGGTTCAGTTAAGGCACATTTAATAACTTGCTGCAAGGAGACAAAAACATGCAAATACAAGGATTTGTCTAACTACTAACAGGAAACATGCTGTTCTTATACTGTTTTACAAGACATGACCTTCTATGGCTGACGTAATCAAACACAACTTTCAGTATTGTTTTACAGCAGATGTTACTCAGATTTTCTGCTGACATGACTAGATTTGTGAGAAACTTTTTGAGAAAAACAACCTGGCCTTGGCGGGCACTAATCCGTTTACAGGCTTCTATTGTACAGTGTTACATTTCAAGGTACTTTTCTAACTCGGATACAAGCAATTGCTGATTGCAGTTCATATTTTCAAGCAGGCTTTGTCCTAATTATCTATGGCTTCTACAGCTGTGTATTTTCTCACAGCACAAGCGGAACTTCTTGTCTAATTTTCATACAAGTAGTATTGTTCTATTCATTATTTTCCTAACATAAGCAGGAATCATCTGCTTCTCAGTAAATTTCCAAGGCACAAGCAAGGTTTTAGCTAACAATACAAGGTCAGAAAGCATCTGCAGTTTGTACAGATTTATGCAGTATGAAATAGAATAAATGTGTTAACCCTTTTCAAGCTCTAAATGCACTAAGCATATTACTAATACACACATTAATACATATTTTTCTGACAGCTCCCTTAAACCAGGACTGCCTGTTTGGCAACAAGGCAGAAGAAGTTCTTAAAAAGATGGAGGAAAAAGCTAAATCTATGCTAACTGTTAAACATTTTTTACAAGGACAACCTCCAAGGTTTAGTAGGCATTGGCCTTCCAGAAATTGATCCTTTCCTGCCTCTTCCCACACCTTCTCAGTCCAAACCTAGATCTAGCAGAGCTCCCAGGCTTCAGTCCCAGGGTACGCACAGGACTAAGCAGTGGGGGGTCTCCACTTCTAAATCTGGGAGTAATAAACCCCCCTATGGTAAACTGTCTGAATGACTTATTTTTAAAACTTCCAAGCACTTCTCAACTGACTGCCCCTTTTTTTTTTGGGGGGGGGGGTTGCTCTTTATGCAAAGAACTGGAAACTCATTACCCAGGATAAATGGGTTTTAAATAGTGTCCCAGGGATGCAGATTTCACTTCCACACGTTACCAACACCAAGCGGGTGGCCAGATCTACCCCCAAATCAGTGGGCAGAGGCCCAAAAGCAAGTACTCTCTCAAGCATGGGGGCTATTCAATTGGTACCAGAAGAGGAAAAGGGACAAGGTTTTTACTCGAGACTTTTCCTGGTACCCAGAAATGACAATTCATGGTGTTCTGTCCTGGACCTGCTTACTCTAAACACCTTTTTGGTGATTCCAAAATTCAAAATGCTAACTCTTCAACAGTTGTTCCCTATGCTAGCAAAGACGCCTGGTTGGCAACATTAGATTTAAAGGAAGCATACCTGCACATCCCAATCAGGGAATCTTGCAGAAGATACCTATGCTTCAAAGCAGGATACACGTACTATCAGATGTTCATCTTTCACTGTTGCAGTCATTACATTTGTGTAATCTGCTGGCAGGTTGCCCTCAGTCGGCCTGATTAACAAAGTCTTGGGTCCTGCATCGGTTGCTGTCCCTTCTTCCATGACGTCAGGGGTATAAAAAATGCAACTGACACCATTACATCTGTCTTTCTTGCCGTGTGTAAAACATGCAGCCGATGCCATTACATCTGTCTTTCTTGCCGCATGGTGCCCGAAGCAGAAGCAGTTGGCTAGTGCCGGTCGGCCGACTCCTGAAATTTTCATTTTCGAGTTTCAGATCCAAAGTCTTCAACTAAAACGCTAAGAACCCCAGTGGGGAAACTTTTTCTTCCTCCTTACCGATGTCAATAAAAGTTAATAATTGCATTACTTGTGGGAAGCAAATGCCTCATAAGGATTTTCATTTGTACTGTATTCCTTGCCTAGGCCCTGACCACAATGTTCCTTTCTGTCGGTTTTGTGTCAACGCACTATCAAGCATCAGTACATTTTTGCTTTTAAATATTTTGGCTCACGCTTTAACTATCCAGAAATGTAATCGTTTAACAATCCGACTACCGGAATACCTAAAAAACGCAAAGAAAAAGACAGGCCGTTGAGATCCAAAACTGCCGACGCTTCTCCCAAGCCAGTTCGCCGGTACTCAGTGAGGCACTTTCGCAGCCCCTGATACTCGTTACTTCTGATTCGCAGGCCTCTACTGAGACCCATTTGGAGTCTGGTATGCCGTGAGATGCTTCAATTATGGAACCCGCGGATGTCTGTACCTTGGATGGGTCCAGAGCCGCTGTGCATGCACCGGCTTCTGTGTGTGTTTTCAGGCCTACAGATTTGTATATTACACCGATGCCATCCTCAAAACTAAGGCCAAAATCTCGACCTTTGTGTAAAAAAAGATGCCTGGGCCACATGTGCAGGCCCCTATGCCTAAAAAACAAATGATCAAAATGGCTGAAGATTTAATTACTCTGATCAGGGGTAGCCAACCCCCCCCCCCCTTCTAAGAGGCCTAGGCAAGACATTGATTATGAATCTTCTGGACAGGATTCTATTTCTTCTGACTTTTCTAATGAACAAGAATTGTCTATACCTACTTATGAGGACTCTGATTCAGAAGATTCCATTCCTTCTGCTTCTCCCCCTGAGGATTTTTCTTTTGGGGAAACGTAACATATACCCTAAGGGAACATTTCCACTGGGAAAGTCAGGATTTCTCTGAATCTAAAAAGACTTGGGGATTTTCTTCTTCTTCCTCAGCATAGGCCTTTGGGCTGTACCTCCTGTTCTAGACAGTTGATGTTTTTTCAGAAACTAGTATGGCTCCTGATTCTCTGCCTCCGGCTCCTTGTAAGCCAGACAGATACTACAGGGTTCCTGACTCCCACAAATTCCTTTTCAAAAATCCTCTTGCAGATCCTGAAACCATTTCTTCAGGGTCCCAAGGGCATTAATACTTCTACTGCTAAAAATCCTACCCCTTCTGATAGAGATTCCAGGGCGCTGGATAGATGGGGTAAGAAGGTTTACACTTTTACAACCTTGGCAATCGGGGCTTTAAACTGTCAATTTCATGTGTTAAAATATCAACAGCATATCATGGGACTGCTAAAACAGAAAATTATGTTAATTTCTGACTGTGTAGAAAATTAAAGATTTACAAGATTTATTGCATTCAGCTGAACAAGTTGGAAAACATACTTTGCAATGTAGTTTTGATGGAGGCCTCTTGCAGGGCTGCTGTAACTGGGTCTGTGCTAAGAAGGCATGCTTGGCTCAAAGAGCAAAATCTGCCTGATCATGTTAAAGCAAAATTGTTGGATGCTCCTTTACAGCAGGACTGTCTTGTTGGTAATAAGTCTGAAGAAGTTTTAAAAAAGATGGAAGGTAAAGCTAAATCTATGCAAACTGTGAAAGATTTCTTACAAGTTTAACCTCCAAGATTTAGTAGGCACTGGCCTACTAAGAACTGGTCCTTTCCAGTTCCTTCGAGAGCCACTCAAGTCAAACCCAGACATTCCAAAGGCTCCGGGTTTCAGTTACAAGGGACTTTCAGAACAAAACAATGGGGGTGCCTCCTCTTCCAAATCTGGAAACAACAAGACACCCTCCCTATGGTAAGCAGTCTCAATGACTTCCCTTTACACTTACCAAGCACTTACCTTTTAGCCTCCCCTTTGGGGGGAAAACTGGCTCTTCATGCAAGAAACTGGCAACTTATAAACCCTGACAAATGGGTTTTAAATATAGTGTCCCAGGGATACAGATTTCATTTCCACACATTGCCAATTCCGAACGGATGGCCAGGCCTGCCCCCAAATCATTGGGCAGAGGCACAGAAACAAGTACTTTACCTCATGAGCATGGGGGCTATTCAGCCAGTAACAGAAGAGGAAAAGGGACAAGGTTTCTATTCCAGACTTTTCCTCGTACCCAGAAAAGACAAATTATGGCGTCCAATTCTGGACTTAACTACTCTAACCACCTCTGGACATTTCAAAATTCAAGATGCTGATTCTTCAACAGTTACTTCCTATGCTAGGCAAAGAGATGCCTGGTTGGCAACTCTAGATTTAAAAGAGGCTTACCTGCATATCCCAATCAGGGAATCTTGCAGAAGATACCTCCGCTTCAAAGCAGGCTACTTGTATTACCAGTTCTCTGCACTGCCCTTTGGCTTATCTACTGCGCCCAGGGTCTTTACAGCGTGCCTGGCTCCAGTAATTACATTTTGCAGGCAAAGAAGTATTCAAATATATCCATACCTGGACGATTGTCTAATTTAGGCAGAAAACAAGGTCACTTCTAAACCATCTGGCATTTTTAGGGTTCTAACTTGTCTAGGGTACACTATAAACAAAAAGAAATCACAACTGGTTCCCTCTCAAAAAATTACATTCCTGGGTGCAAGCTTGAATACAACTGCCCAGATGGCTTTCCTTATGCCAGAAAAGCAAATTCAGTTGGTGACTTACTTCACACAGGTGGCGACAAAAACCTTGCTTTCTGCAAGGCAAATACTGCAAGTCTTAGGATTCATGGCCTCCTGCATTCTTCTAATTCCATATGCAAGACTGCATATGAGGAATCTTCAGTGGTACTTAAGTCTATGGAGTCAGCATTGTCACAGCCTGGAAACCATGATTCCCATCATTCCTTGCCTGCAACTAGAGTTCCTATGGTGGGCAGATGCCTGCCACCAAAACAAGGGACTGCCATTCACACCACCCTCTGCCGCCCAAACCCTAACTACAGACGCATCGGACTATGTTTGGGGTCACATCTGGCAGGGAAGTGCATTCAGGGCAAATGGAGCCCAAATGAAATGCACATTCATATCAATCAAAAAGAAATGCTAGCTGTACAGAATGCTCTGACAGCCTTCAAGGACTACCTTCATCCAGGACAATTAATGATAAAGACAGACAACACCACGGTTATGTGGTACATAAACAAGCAGTGGGTACACACTCCTACCCGCTTTGCAGACTAGCCATGGCATTGTGGAACACGGCCTTGACCTATCAAGTACAACTACAAGCTCAATTCCTGCCAGCAAAGTTGAATACTCTGGCAGACGAACTAAGCAGAAATCTCATGCACCCACATGAATGGAAACTGGAACCATGGATTTTCAACATGTTGACATGCAAATGGGGGAGCCCAGACATGGTTCTTTTTGCCTCACCCCAGAACTATCAGTTGGGCAAATTTTGCACAAGAATTCATCACAAAATAGCCTGGAAAGGGGATGCTGTATCCTTCAGCTGGAAAAACCTATCAGTCTCTGCCTTTCCACCTCTGCCTCTGCTCTCCAAAGTTCTACTAAAAGTCAAACGGGACAAACCAAGAATGATTTTGATTGCTCCAGACTTTTCTCGGCAACACTGGTACCCACTCCTGCACAATGTGTCACACCTTCCACCATGGCACCTGCCTCAGACACCTTACTGTCTCAGCAGAACAACCAAATTCTGCACACTCTGCTCCAAACTTTGAATCTTGCAGAGTGGCTAATCACCTAAATTCACCCTTGGCATCCGCAAACCTGTGATGGATGTCATTCTGGAGGCGAGAAGGCCTAGTACTAGAAAATCTTATGCTGACAAATGAAAAAGATTCTGTGCCTGGATTCGATCTCAAGGGATAAGCTCAACAGTGCCCAACATTCCTCAGACTTTGCAGTACTTAACTGAGATGCATCACAAGGCCCTGTCATTTTCTTCCATAAAAATCCATGCCTCCGCCATTACAACACAGAACCTCCCCTCTTCTCTCATCCTCTGCTAAAGCAGCATCTCAGAGGGGCCAGAAACATAAGACCACCCAGGAGAGCTCCAACCCCTGCCTGAGACCTCAGTTTTGTATTGGAGAAGCTTACTCTCCCTCCTTTTGAGACAGTTGCTATTGCAGACCTAAAATTTCTCTCCTGGAAAGCAGCTTTCCTTTTAGCAGTCACTTCAGCTAGAAGGTTTTCCATATTGCAGGCTCTTATGGCTGTGGAGCCTTTCATCATTTTTCATGTGGGCAGGGTATCTCTCAGGACCAATCCATCCTTCATGCCTAAGGTGGTATCCCATGTGGCTCTCAATCAGACCATTCATTTGCCAACTTTCTTTCCCAATCCACAGAACAAGGGAGAGTGGATTCTGCATTCATTGGATGTACACAGACAACTTAGATTTTACTTAAGCAGGACAAAATCTCTAAGAAAATCTGAACAACTGCTGGTGGCATTTGCTGCAGGGACAGAGGGAAAGGCTGTTTCAAGGCAAACCATTTCCAAATGTATAAGCCATTGTGGTTTTCTTCTATATGCACCATGGAAAAACTATCCCCTAGGGGATCAGATCCCATTCCACCAGGGCTGCATCTACTTCAACAGCCTTTCTCAAAGGTGTTCCTACCAGGGACATTCTAGAAGCTGCTACCTGGAGGCTCAGTTCATACATTCACCAAACATTACCATTTACCACTTTTCTCTAAATCCAGAGCTGCTTTGCCACTGCTGTCTTGCAGTGCCTTATAGCTGGTCCTAATGCTGTATAATTCCTTCCACCCAACCATAGCTTTGGGAATCTACCCAAATGTAATGACTGCAACAGTGAAACACGAAGAACATAGTACAGTTGTGTACACTTACCATAAATGTAGATGTTCGAGTGTATTCACTGTTGCAGTCCTGGTTACCCTCCTTTCAGCCCCCTATTTTTCTCTGGCTATACCTCTACTTTCTTTCACTATGCTTAAAAGCCCTTTTGGTGTATTTGCTTTTGGGATTGGAGGTATATTTTTTGTGTGTTTAATTTTATTTGCTCCCCATTTGGGAGCACCTGACATCTGGGGCAAGAAAAACTGATGTAATTGCGTCGGCTGCATGTTTTATACCCCTGACGACCTGACGTCATGGAAGAAGGGAGAGCAACCAACTCAGTACCCAAGACTTTGTTAATCAGGCCGACTGAGGGCAACCTGCCAGCAGATTACCCGAATGTAATGACTGCAACAGTGAACACACTCTAACATCTACATTTATGGTAAGTGTACACAACTGTACTTTCTCTGCACTGCCCTTTGGCTTATCTACTGCGCCTAGGGTATTCACAAAGTGCCTAGCTCCAGTCATTGCATTTTTCAGGCAAAGAAATATTCAAATGTACCCATACCTAGACGATTGTCTAATTCAGGCAGAAAGCCAGAACATACTTTTGAATCATCTGGCCTTTGTACAAAGGATGGTAACTTGTCTGGGGTACACCGTAAACGAAAATAAATCACACCTGGTACCATGTCAACAAATTATATTCCTGGGAGCAAGCTTGAATACAACTTCCCAGATTGCTTTCCTCAAGCCAGAGAAACAAATTCATTTGACAACCTACTTCTAACAAGTGGCCAGCAAAACCCTGCTGTCTGCAAGGCAAATACTTCAGGCCTTGGGGTTCATGGCCTCCTGCATTCTTCTAATTCCGTATGCAAGACTGCATATGAGGAAACTACAATGGTATCTAAAAAGCCTATGGTGTCAATGTTCTCAGGATCTACAAGCAATGATTCCTATTATACCTTGCCTACACCTAGAGTTCCTTTGGTGGGCAGAGGTCTGCCACCAAAACAAGGAACTACCATTTACGCTACCCCATGCTGCCCAAACCCTAACAACAGAAGCATCAGACTGTGCATGGGGGGGGCTCACCTGACAGGGAAGTGCATTCAGGGCAAATGGAACCCAAGTCAAATGCACCTGCATGTCAATCAAAAAGAAATGTTAGCTGTACAGAATGCTCTGACAACCTTCAAGGACCACATTCTTCCAGTACAATTAATGGTAAAGACTGACAACACCACTGTTATGTGGTACATAAACAAGCAGGGGGTACACATTCTTGCCCCCTCTGCAGACTAGCCATGGCATTGTGGAACACAGCCCTGAGCTACCAAGTGCATCTACAAGCTCAATTCCTGCCAGGAAAACTAAATACACTGGCAGATGAACTAAGCAGAAACATCATGGACCCACACGAGTGGAAACTGGAACCAAGGATTTTCAACATTTTGACAAGCAAATGAGGGAGCCCAGATATAGACCTGTTTGCCTCCCCCCAGAACTATCAGTTGGACACATTTTGCACAAGGACTCCCCACAAACAAGCTTGCAAAGTGGATGCTCTGTCCTTCAGCTGGAAAAACCTATCAGTTTATGCCTTCCCTCCTCTGCCTCTGCTCTCCAAAGTACTGCTAAAGATCAAACAAGACAAACCAAGGATGATTTTGATTGCACCAGACTGGCCATGCCGACACTGGTGTACCCCCTCTTGCGCAGTGTGTCACTGTTGGCCCCATGGCACCTGCCTCAGACTCCTACACTATTTTCTCAGCAGGAGAACCAGATTATGCACCCTCAGCTTCAAACACTGAACCTAGCAGCCTGGCTAATTATCTAATCTCTCCTTTACCATCCCTCAGTAAATCAGTGATGGTTATCATTTTTTAGGCAAGGATGCCTAATACTAGAAAATCTTATGCTGAAAAATTGAAAAGATTCTGTGCTTGGAACCGATTTCAAAGGATGACACAGCAGCGCCCAGTTTACCTCGGATTTTACAGTACTTAACTGAGATGCTTCACAAGGGCCTGTCTTTCTTCTCCATCAAAATTCACTCGTCAGCCGTTTCAGCTCATTATAACACAGAACCTCCCCTGTTCTCTCATCCACTGTTGAAGCAGTTCCTCAGAGGGGCCAAAAATTTATGACCACCCAGGAGAGCTCCAACTCCAGCCTGGGACCTTAACTTTGTATTGGAAAAACTCTCTCTTCCTCCTTTCAAGCCAGCTGCTACTGCAGACTTAAAATTCCTTTCTTGGAAAACAGCTTTCCTTTTAGCAATCACTTCAGCAAGAAGGGTATCTGCATTACAGGCCCATATGGCAGTGGAGCCTTTCATCATCTTTCACTATCTGCGCCTGGCAGCATGGAGAAATTGATTTTTTAAAGTTTTTCCTGGTGTTACCACTTCAGCATGCAAGATCTTGGAGCTTCCCGCCACTGTGGAATGAATCGTATCTCACATAATGATATAGCGTAGCCCCTCAAAACAAAATCCAAGTTTCTTTTAGAGTTTATCTTTGAAACGGTCCATTTCATCCCCTGATTTTCTTTGTAGTAATTAAAAATCAGGAGAGAGAGACCCCCAGTGTGTGGATGTGCACATGTAGCTGAGATGTTCCCTAATAAGGATGCATGTGCTAGAAGCCACACTGTCATTAATTTCCTTTCAATCAGGGATGGATCTAAAGGTTGCAGTTACCAAGCACTTTCCAAGTGGAGCATCTGCTGCGTTTTTTGCTATGCTTGCTAAGAGTGAGGAATTGGCCGGCTCAAACGATGCGTTGTCTTATGTAGCCAACATAATGATTCATGTTGTTCAACAGTATGCCTGCTCAAACATACCGGATGTAGAATTTTAAAGGTAAATTTTCACATTAAAATTGTTGGATATTTTTAACTAGGGGTTCTTAATCTGCTTGAAAAACAGCTAATGCAGTAAAAAAAAAAAATACCTTGAGAGTCTTCTAAATGAAGTCATTGTGTGCATGAGTTTACAGAGGATATATTCTGGAAGATTTTCACATTATTTAGTTAGAAATGTAGATGTTTTAATATTTTTACCTGGTTTGAATGAAGAATGTTTTACAGGGGATCCCTGCTATAAAACCTAAGCAAGGGTTTTAAAAGTATGACATTAAGTGAAATGTCACACAAGAGGAACCTAAAAAGTTTGCAGGGCAGGTGTCTGTAAAGTGAGTCTTTGCCCGAAAGAACATTGTGTATGTGAAATTTAATATATAGCAAAGGAATTACTTGCTATCCCTGGTATCACTTCCTTTTGACATTAATCCTTCCTTTTAATGTGATTGCGGAGTGTTGCACGGCAGTGACTCGCGTTACTTTCTTGCATGATGCATATCTAAAAGAAACTGCTTGACACATGCACGTGACAACTACTCCTATCCAGTCTACTCAATGGGCTTTTATCTTTATCTTGTGGTTCAGGTGCATACTGACATCTTTGTTTAGTCTAGCTGCGTCACAGTGCTTTTTGATTTTTTTTGTACCTTTATACTATATTGCCAAACATAAATAAAGTTGATGAGGTCATTGATAAGTTGTCGCTGTATGTTACCAAGGTAGTATTGTATCAGTTTTGGCTGTTTTGCCAGAGTGGTATCCCTTTGTGTGAATGTCATTAAGGGGCTTTGATTAACATAGAAACTCCCACCTGCACAGTTTTTAGCACTTACTTTTGAATATTCTCTAGTCATGTTTCTGCATATGCATTCATACTGAGTACTGTAAAAGTAATTGAGCATAACTTTCACAGGCATGCTGTCTTTATGCTGAAGAATTACTAAGGGAGTATTCAGTAATTTTTTTGTGCCTTACTTTTGCAGATAACAAAATAATGAGTAACCAAGATGCTATAGAAAAAGCAGTTAGTAGAGGGCAGTGCCTATACAAAATTTCAAGTTATACAAGCTATCCGATGCACGATTTTTATAGGTAAGTGTTATTTTTCCTTGTATAAATACTTTCTTGTTGGGGCAGGTGTAAGTGTTTAAATCATTGCATTTATTTTGTAGGTGTCATACTTGTAATACGACAGACCGCAATGCAATTTGTGTTAACTGTATCAAGAAGTGCCATCAAGGACATGATGTAGAATTTATTAGGCATGATAGGTAAGTACAAAAGCTATCCATTTTTTTTTCACTTAAAGGTATGGATAATAAAATTGCATAGTATTTCTGCTGTGGATGTGTTATCCCTTTGGAAATGGACACTTTTCTGCAGTGGATATTTACAGAAAGTAACAACCAAATTTTTAACAAAAATGCATGCAGCAATGGAGTAGGATAAATTTACCTATGAGAAAAATTAAACCGGGAAAACCATTAAACTGATGTCAGTTTTCATTTATACCTGAACTATTGGGTTCAAATCTGATCCTCTGATCTGACTCTGCTGGTACTGCAGATCGTGGCCAACTGAAACTGTTGAGCTCCTCCCTACCCATAATGCACCAACGCTTAACGTAACTCAGATCTCTTTTGCCGCTTTCACATATAGCCGTGGTCAGCTTTGATGTCAAGAATATTAAGAGATAAGTAAAATTTATTCTTAGAACTTTTTCTCCCCAAATCTCTTCATACATATACTTGAATATTCTTCTTTACCATTGCTGGTATTTTTTTCCCATAAGCTGTGAAACCTTTCTCTTAGCCTAACTTTAACTTTTACACATCTGTGTATTCTTTAGTATCATTGTTGGTATTTGTCTTTTTTCTTCCTACTTACCCTAACAAAAAAAAAAATCTATCTATACTTGTATCTATTTTTAATTTCTCTATTACACTTTTTTTTAGCATGATGTCTGAAAAACATTTTTAAAAGTGTAAAAAATATAGCGATAAGCTTCTGATGCTTATGACATCTGCATCTACTGTTTGGGCCCAGACCATATGAATGTTGTTTGTGAGATATGTAAAAGTTTTAGTCTGCATGCTTTAGCAGACAGAAGAAACAAATTACTTCTGACCTATTTTTCAGAAGCCATATATGGTGCTAAACCCCCCCCCCCACCAAAACATCATCTAAGGACGCTTCTAAAAAGTCCTTGAAGCCAGGTTCTTCCATTCCATATTCTACAGAGCCTCCTCTCAAAAAATCCAGATTGGATCCAAAGCTATCCAGTCCCAAGATCTCTTCTGTGTTTCAAAACACCTTTGAATCAGAGCACTTCTGCTCCGAAGATTTTTCCTCTGGTCTGATACTCCCTAAAAATTGACCCAGTTCCTTTTAGAGCTCTGTCTCTCTTCCTTGAGAGACAGAGGTCCAAGTAGCCATCCATGGCTTCATCTCATTCATCCAGGAGTCTCATGGAAGCCAACGTGGAAAGAATGATGAGGAAGTTTCTTTCAGCGCAAATACAAGTAGGAGTTTTCCAGGCTCTGACCCCTTAGAGTCAGAAAGCCTTGGGTAGATCTACCCCTCCAGTAGCAGCTCCTTCTCCACTCTTGACACTGTTTTGGAGTCCTTGGATCCGAGTTTGCTGAGACTATCCGGTTCAGATCCAAGAGTACTGGTGTCCTGTGATCTGAAGGTTTCTCTGTGCACCAGCTCTAACAAGTTTGTTTCCAGGAGGCTCTCACAACAGTAGTGTCCTGGTCGATCCAGGGTGTTGGGAGTTGACTCTGAAGTTTTTGGGGCCATCTCTGCTCCTCAGAGCCTTGGCCCTGGACATCTCGGCTCTGGCCCATACCGCAGATGGAGCCAGAGGAACAGAAGCATGGCTTCTCTGTTCTATCGGCAACCTTCTCCCTGTGACGGTCTGCCTTTGAGGTGGTGGAGAACATTTTCTGTGCTTCAGCAGGATGGAGGGTCTCTCTCCCCCAATGATTTACCTTCTGTGTCCCATGTGTATATGCAGCAAGAGCCTTGACATTCATCTACACAGGAACAGCCAGTCCAACCCCTCCCGACTACCCAGCAGGGCATTATCCTGTCTTCCAACACTTCCCCAGAACATCCCACTGAGGAAGTACCCCAGAAGAAAAAGTGCAAAAGGAAGCACTTAGATTCCTCCTCAGGAATCTACAACAGACAACGCAGATTTTGACATAGGGGAAGGCCCCCCCCCCCCCCCCGATCACCACCTGAAGATGTCTCGTTTGGAGACATTCTGGAGAGCCTTAAGCCACAGGGTGGCTGGTCTTCCTAAAGTCCTTCCCCAGTGGAATCAGTGTTTCTGGAGGCATTTAGATCTGGCCTTTCTACCTCCTGGATAACTCCACCCACTGATGAGCTCATTAATCTGATCTCTCAGCAGGCGTAGAAGGAACCTGATGTTGTTGAAAACATCCCTAAGAGACCAGGCCAAATTCTGGCACCTCTGACAAGAAGGGAACAGTAGAACAAGAGTGCCTACAGATAACATGGTCGTGGTGGCGGTCATGAAGAAGGAACTTGCAGAGCAAAGATCCACTGTCCATCCTAATAGAGTCTCCAGGCTTTGGACAGGTTTGGGAAGCGTGTCTTTGCTTTAGTGACTTTTGTTTTTAGGTCACTGAATTGTCTAGCACATTTCACAGGATTACAAAGAGATTTGATTAAGGAGTTGTCAGATCATCTTTGATTGTCTGCTACTGCAGAGGCTTAAGCTACGGTAGCCTCATGGTTGGAAATCCATCTCAAGTTCGTCCATGACACTCCTTTCTCATGCAGCTTGAGGGTACCTTAAGGGCAGCGGGTTCAGGCATCTCAGTAAGGAGACATGCCTGGATGCTCTTGTGTGGTTTTGAGGAGCCCTACGAGTTGTCTTTTGTCACTACTCCCTTTGGCAGATCTCCCTTGTTTGCCCTGAAGGTGAAGGATGCACTCTGCAAGTGCAATAAGGATGGAAAAACTCTCTCTGCTGTAGGAGTACATTTTTTGACCCCCAGAGGACCTTTTCTAGGAACCAACATGGGGGATGGATGATGTGATTCAAAAAATCTCCGGGTCCTTTCCAAGATCCACGTGGAGATGGTTCCCCTAGAGGTAGGGGGGGCACTAATGGAAGACACTGCCTACATGGCAGAGGTGGTCCACAAAACCTGAGATCTAGAGATTCCTTCTTTAATAAACCTTAGCATTGATCTTGAAAGGAGGCCCGATTGTCCCCCTTTTGCACTCAAGAGCTTTGTTAGATATCACAAAACGCACTTGGGTGCAGAGAATTATTTCCAGAGGTTATGAAATTCCTTTTTCTCTTCCATCTCCAGCCTCCCAAATGTTTCCCAGTGTTCCACCCAGTCAGAGGAAAGCAGCAGTATTAGAGATATAAAAGCTGCTAGAGAAAGAGTCATCCAAGAAGTCCCACCAGACCAGAAAGCATCCGGAACTTACTCATAATTCTTTTTAGTGCCAAACAAAACAGCGGACTGGAGACCAATTCTGGATCTCGGCAGCTTGGAACAAGTCAGCCCAATATCCACAGTTTCAGATGGTCACGGTTCAGTCCATCCTGCCTTTTCTAGGCAAGGACGATTGAATGTGCTCGATAGTACACATCTTAAAGGTCTATCACACAAAAATTAACAGGTCCTCCAGGAGGTCCTTGCGCTTCTGGCTGAGAGCCAGTCATTACCAGTTCAGAACTCTGCCCTTTGGTCTCACCACAGCCCCCAGAGTGTTCACCAAATGCATCCATCACAAACACTGGAATTCATAGGAGCACATTTCAATACAGTGTCTGCGACAGCCTCACTTCCCCTAAACAGAGTTCAAACTTTAAGATTCCAAGTCGTAAAAATTATTCACAACACCAAAGTTTCAACCCAATTAATTCTTCAAGCCTTGGGGTCAATGTCAGCAGCCGTAATTCTTGTTCCCCTGTCAAGATATTGTATGAGAATTCTTCAGTGGATGCTAGCATCCTTGTGGTCAAGTCTTTCAGATTGTAAGTTCAAGTAAGGATCACACAGACATACAAGAAGTACCTTTGGTGGTGGATAAGGTCAGACCAGCTTTTATAAGGCTATCTGTTCATTCTCCCTCAGCCCAAAGCCATAGTGACCATGGATGCTTCCCAGATTAGGTGGGTAAGAGCACTTCCTGGGCAAAACAGTCCAAGGCACTTGGTCCCCTGAAGAGGACAATTTGCATACAAATGTCTTTGAGATGAGAGCAGTGCTCTTAGTGTTGCAAGCTTTTCAGGATGCTCTACCTTTGGGAACAGTTGCGATCCAAACAGACAATATGCAAGTAGTTTGGTACATCAAAAAACAAGGAAGAACCAGGTCTTATCCCTTACGTCAAGAAGCCCTCAGAGATTGCCAATGGGCGATCTCATCCAACCACTTTCTGATAGTGCACATTCTGGGGAAGTCCAGTGTGATGGACAAATTGAGCATGTCCATTCTTTTACCTCATGAGTGGTCTCTCGAAAAAATGACGGAGGTGATTTTCCATTGACGGGGCCATCCTTGCTGCAATCTTTTTGCGTTTCCCTTAAACAAGTACAGCAGCAGCTTTGCCCTAATCCCCCAACGGGGGAATCACCAAGGGGCGCTCTGCTCCACAGTTGGCCCTTCCAGTCTTCTCTGTGCTTATCAACCAAACCCCATAGATTCCCAAATTCCTACAGAAGGCCACAAGGTTGAAGAGCAAAGTCATCCTCATTGCACCTTACTGGCCTGGACAGGTTTGGTCCCCCTTCCTTTGGCCTCATCTTCTTTACACACCTTGGATTCTGGATCCAATTCCAGACCTTCCTGTCTCACCTGACGGGCATGGTTCACCTGGGTATCTCAGACCTAAAGCTGACAGCATGGATTCTCCACTTCCATTAATAGCCAAACCATGCTTTTGTCCCCTGTCCGTCACATACTTTTGTTTTCCCATAAAGCTTCCACTAGGAAAATCTGCAAGAGTAAATGGAAGAGGTTTGTTTATTGGATCCATCAAAAAAAGATTGATCCCTTTTCAGCCCCTACACAGTGTACTAGAATTTTTGGCAGATATTTTTAGTGAGGGAACTAGTTCAGTTGGCAGAAATCTCTAACTTTCATATAGTAGTTGACAGTTCTTCCCTAGCTTTTATGAAGATATGCAAGGGCGTTTTAAGAGATTCTGTTTTACTTCGATCACCTTGTAAAAATCCTTCTGCTCTATGGGATTTGAACCTTGTTCTGCAGGCCTTAATCTATTCCCCCTTTGAACCAGCTGGAAAATGTGATCTTAAATTTTTGACCTGGAATACATTATTTCTAGTGGCTTTTACCTCTACCAGGAGAATTTCATAACTTCAAGTATTATCGTCTAAACCTTCTTACTTGATTTTCCATGAGGATAAGTTGACATTAAGAACCAACCCTTCCTTCCTAAGGTGGTGTCAAAATGTAGTATCACACTATTAACTTGCCTGTTTTTCCCCCAGATTAAAAAACAAAGGTTGAATACATGTTGCACTTACTAGACTTTCATAGACAGCTGCATCTCTTCTTGCACAGAACAAAAGGCATTAGAAAATCTGATCAGTTATTTTCATCCTTTGCAGATAAAAAACTGGGCAAGAACCTATATCAAACAAAGCTCCTCATTAGCACTCTTCAAGAAAAATCTTGATTGGATGGGAGATAGGAAATTCACCCCAGGAATCACTTCTGTGGCTCTGCTCAACAGTGGAACAGGAAAATAATTTTCTTGGATGGCGAAAGCCAGGGTGCATTTGGCTAGGCTTATATAGGCCCTAGGGCCAATAGCCTAGTACCTACCTATGAAGTCTGTAACAAAAGTGACTTTGGCAAGATGGATTATGGACTGCAAGAATTCCATTACCAAAACCTTTAAAAGCTCACTCTGCAAGATCTATGGCAACCTAGTCAGAATTTTTATCCAACCATTCCATAGATGACTTATGTGCAGCTGCTACCTGGGCTAATCTTCATATTTGTATTACCCATTACAAATTGTATCTGGTTCCGACGATGGGAACCTCAGAAGAACCCCCTGCAAAAAAGGCCAAGAAATTGTGATCTGATCCTACTGTTGTGCCCTCTATTTCCACCATACTTCTCCAGGCTGGTGAAGGCCCAGAGTCCGAGTCAGAATCTACGAACATTCCACTGACTGGTACCAGGGAGGAAGTCATCAAAAAAAGCTGCTAGCACGTCCCAGAGGGAGTCGCAGGCGTCCGACTTGGGGGGGGCAAGGTTTATTTCTGAGGGCCCACGTGGGGTTTCCCAAATAGTCATCCGCGAAGATGTTATCTCTGATATTGCAGAGTGCTGCCCGGCATCCGGTCCTCCTTCCCTGCATCGCATAATAGACACGTCTGTTTTGGATGCAGCGAAAAAGAAGCAAAAATCAAAACATATTCCTTCTCAACCATCTGTACTGTCTGACCAGTTGCCTGATTGGCAGGCCTTTACTCTGGGCCTACTTAATGCCTTCCTCGCATTACACCAGGCCTCTGCCCCTGTCCAGGCCCCTTCAGTCTCTACTCCTAAGGGCAGGTTATTAGCTGATATTTCCTCTGTAGAAGAGGATTCTTCAGGGGATGAATCCCTAATTTACACGTCCCAAACTGCCTCCCCTCTGGAGTATGCTTCTCCAAAGGAAGAGTCAAATGGAATGGATTCCCCAGGGGGAAGACATTACTTTTGGGGAAACAATAGTGCAAATGGACTTTTTTTAAGTGGAATTGCAGTCTGGTTACTGAGACTCAAAAGAGGTATTCTGACCTCTTACAAATTAAGTCCCCTAATCCATCTGCAGTTCTTCCTGTGGATCCTGCCTTTTTGGATGTCTTCCTGGCTGCCTTTAAAGCCCCAGACTCACAACCCCCTGCACCAAAGTGCCCAGACAGATTTTATAAAGTCCCTGAAGATGCAAAATTCCTCTTCAAGGCCCCTTCTGCAGATCGTTCCACGATTTCTGTGGCTGCAGATAAAACTTCTAAATTTCTCCCCACCACTTCTCTTCTTCCTTTGGGTAAGGAAAGCAGAATAATGGAAAGACTGTGCAAAAAAGTATATACCTCTGCCACTTTAACCGTGAGACCCATAAACTACCAAACTCATGTGGCCAAATATTCCTTGGCCCTTCTTACTGATGCTATCAAACAGTTGGTTGACCTTCCTGATTCCCCTATCAAAGCTAAGGTCTCTAGTCTGTTAAATTCCTGCAGTCAAGTAACTAGACACTCCATTAAGTGTAGTTATGATGCAGTGGAGGCTTCATCAAGGGCTGCGGCCTCAGTTTCTGTCATCAGGAGATATTCCTGGCCTAGGCTACAGCCTCTGCCTTATGACATTAAGTAAAACTCATGGGTGCTCCCTTAGATAACACAGCTTTGTTTGGTTCAGTGGCTGCTGAACTCTTTAAGGCCCTTCAGGCAAAGGGCAAAGAGCTCCAGGACCTCAGGCACATATTTGTTTCCTCAGTTCCCTGCTTCCAGAGGAACTGTCCAGCTTAAAACTACCTTTGTGAGAAGACCTTCCAGACATGTGCCACCCAAAAGGAAAAAAAGATTCGAGGAAGCAGACCCCCCTTCAAGTCTTCTCCCTCTACTCCAGTTCAAAAACAGCCTTTTCAGGCCAAGCCTGGTAGTTTTTGACTACCAGGCATTAAGCCTGGACACCCCCTCCCCATGCATGTCTCCCTGTCCTTCCCTGCTTGGAAACAGGTTACCCAGGAGTCTTGGGTCCTCTCAACAATAAAACTAGGTTATTTCATGGTGTGAACCCCCTCAAGACCAAATGGCTTCCTTTCCCCCCAGTTATGCAGACCCTGCTCTCTCAAGGCACAATTCAAGAGGTATCTTCACAATATAGAAGGAAAGGATTCTACTCCAGGATGTTCCTGGTCCCCAGGAAAGAAGGTACCTGGAGACCTATCTTGGATTTGTCCCATTTAAACACATTCCTCAGGGTCCCCTCCTTTCGGATATTAACCCTTCCTACTCTCCTTCCCCTGATCCTCCCTCAAGCCTTCATTGTGTCCTTAGATATAAAGGATACCTACTTACATATTTCAATACATCCTATTTTCAGGAAATTCCTTCATGTCTCAGTGGGTTCTGCACATTTTCAGTTTTGTGCTTTGCCATTTGGTCTCTCTCTGGTCCCAAGAGTGTTCATTAAGTGTCTAGCCCCAGTTATTGCCTTTGCCAGAATGCAGAGGACCCAACTCTTCCCCTACCTGGATGATATCCTCATCCAGGCATCGTCCCCACAGTTGGTCCAGCAACATCTAGACTTCACTATCACCCTCATGAGATGCCTGGAATTCATGATAAACCTTCACGAATTCTCCCTGACACCCTCTCAGGATCATATGTTCTTAGGTTGCAGGATTTTAACAGGACAAATGATGGCCTGTCTCCCTCCAGACAAAATTCTGTCCCTCACATCCTGTTTCCAGGAGATTCTCAATCTCCAAGCCCTGTCAGCCAAGGAGTTTCTGAGGCTCCTGGGATTCATGGCCTCCACCATTCCCATGGTACCCTTCGCAAGACTACACATGAGGAAATTCCAGCAGTGGTAAAGGACAATCTGGAAACAATACCTGCACCCTCTGGAGTTTATGGTATCCCTGCTGCTCTGCCTTTTCAGGGAACTAAATTGGTGGATTGCACAGATCTCTGCCAATCTAGGTCTCCCCTGCACCCCCCCCAACCAGGATCTGTACACACGTGCTTCAGACTCAGGTTGGGGTGCAACCTTAGGAGAATGGAGAGTGAGAGACATTTGGACACTGGGCCAACAGAGGGAACACATATCAAGGAGATGAGAGCTTTGATATTGGCCCTCCAAATCTTCAAAGATCAGATTTTACAAGGTGTGCTGAGATGGTACACAGACAAATACCACTGTGGTGTGGTACATCAACAAACTGGGGACAAAGTCCTACCTGCTGTGGAGATTGGCCCTACAGGTGTGGGAAATCACCCAACAGAGACATGTAAACCTCCTAGCCATTTACATACCTTCTGTAGAAAATGTGATGGCAGATGCTCTAAGCAGGACCATGACTCAATCCCATGAATGGATACTAAACAAGGATGTGATGTTCATCGTGTTACCCTGCTGCAGTCATCACACTTGGGTTATCCTGCCATCAGGCGGTCCCGCAGTCGGCCTGAATTCCAAAGTCTTGGTCCGGCGTCGGTTGCTGTCGCTTCTTCCCTGACGTCAGTAAGCCAGGGGTATATGAGGCATCCAACGTCATTTTCTTCAGTCTTTCTTGCCGCGCGGTGCCCGAAGCAGAAGCAGTTCGCAAGTGCCGGCCGGCACCTGAGATTTTCAATTCGAATTTCAGTCCGAAGTCTTCAATAAAGCTAAGTACCTCATCGGGGAACCTTTTCTTGCCTCAGTCCGATGTCAGAAAAAGTTAACAATTGCATTTCTTGTGGGAAGCAAATACCTCATAAGGACTTCCATTCCTATTGTATTCATTGCCTAGGCCCAGACCACGACGTCACAGGCTGTCGGTTTTGTGCTAGGTTTAATAAACGAACTGTCAAATGCCGTTTTGACTTTGCACGACATTACTTTGGTAGGAAATTTAATTATATCATGCCGTCGGAGCAGCCGACGACAGGCATGCATAAAAACGCAAGGATAAGGACAGGCAGCGTAGTGACAAGCCAGACTCCGAGGCCTCTGCTGGGCCTGTCGCCGGTTCTCCGGTTTATAGTGAGGCGCCTACGCAGCCCCTGACGACTGCAGAACTGGAACCCCACACAGCTGCGGATTCTCAAGCGGAGTCTACTAGGCCGACGCAGCCATCTTCATTAGGCCCTTCTGACACCGGAACAGGAGTAGACGCCGGTGCAGTGGAAACACCTTCGGTTGCAGAAGGTGTCTTCAGACCGACTACACTCACCATTAAATCTTATGCTAAGCTTAAAACTCCTTTTAAACCAAAGAAGACTGTACATCAGTCTACAGTTCAAGGCCCCATGCCTAAGAAACAGATGCTTAAGATGGCTGAAGATTTGATTACCCTAATCAGGGGTTCCCATCCCCCTCCTGATAAAAGACCAAGACAAGAGGAGGATTATGCTTCCTCTGACCAGGTTTCAATTTCCTCAGATTCTTCTGAGGAACAGGATTACACTTTTCCACCTTATGAAGACTCTGATGCTGAAGACTCTATTCCCTCAGCATCTCCCCCTGAAGACTACTCCTTTGGGGAAATTTTACATACCATGAGGGAACATTTCCACTGGGAAGGCCAGGACTATTCTGATTCTAAGAAAAGTTCGTTTTAGTACCCCAGCACAGACTTCTCGCTACCCCTCCAGTTTTAGATATTGTGGATGATGTTTACTTGGAGTCTAGTCTAAATCCAGACTCTCTACCTCCTGCTCCAGCCAAACCAGACAGATACTACAGAGTACCTGACTCACACAAATTCCTTTATAAAAGCCTTGTGGCTGACCCAGAAACAATTTCCCAGGGTCCTAAGGGAGCTAAAGCTTCTATGGCTAAAAGTCCTGTACCCTCTGAAAGGGATTCCAGAGCCCTAGATAGATGGGGAAAGAAAATATACACCTCAGCAACTCTGGCTATGAGAGCATTAAATTGTCAGTTTCACAGGCTGAAATATCAGCAATTCCTAATGTCTCAATTAAAACAAAATATGAGCACACCTACTGAACAGTCTGATTTCAAGGAAATGCAGGATCTGTTGCATGCAGCTGAACAGGTGGGCAAACATACTTTACAATGCGGATTTGATTCATTGGAAGCTTCCTGTAGAGCAGCTGTTACTGGCTCTGTCATACGTAGACATGCTTGGTTAAAAGAACAAAAACCCTTCCTGATCATGTTAAAGCAAAATTATTGGATGCACCTTTACAGCAGGATGTATTATTTGGTGTCAAAGCAGAAGAGGTTTAAAGAAAATGGAGGATAAGGCAAAGTCTATGCAGACTTTCAAGAATTTTTTGCAGGTACAACCCCCTCGTTTCAGCAGAAATTTGCCAACAAAAAACTGGTCCTTTCCAGCTTCTGACAGATCACAGAGGGGCAAATACGGATGCCCAAGGGGCAGAGATCAGTCACAAGGCCCTTACAAACCTCGCCAATGGGGTACTGCTACCCAGAAAGGAGGAGAAGACTGGCCCCAAGCTAGCAGAAGACAAACACAATGACTCAGTCCTCAAACTACCAAGCAAATCTCTCCTGGCAGCTCCCTCGGGAGGACAATTAGCATTTTTTGCAGACAACTGGCACATCATCACAACAGACAAATGGGTCCAAAACATTGTCTCTCAAGGATACAGATTCCACTTTCATACCTTACCAAGGATAAAAGGAATGCCAAACCTGCCACCAAATCAATGGGCAGAGGCACAAAAACAAATTACAGCTCTCATGGACATGAGAGCCATTCAACAGCTACCTACACAGGAGCAAGGACAAGGATTTTACTCTAGACTCTTTCTAGTCCCAAGAAAGGACAAAGCATGGAGACCCATTCTGGATCTTTCAATTCTGATCACCTGTCTGCAAGTACCAAAATTCAAGATGCTAACACTACAGCAGCTTCTTCCCATGCTGGGCAAGAATGCTTGGCTAGTAACGCTGGACCTCAAGGAGGCATACCCGCATGTCCCTATCAGACAAAATTGCAGAAGATACCTCCGCTTCAGTGCAGGTTCAACGCATTATCAGTTCTCTGCGCACTGCCCTTTGGCTTATCTACTGCGCCCAGGGTCTTCACAAAATGTCTGGCACCAGTAATTGCATATTGCAGACAAAGAGGAATTCAAATATACCCATACCTGGACGACAGCCTTATTCAAGCAGAAAGCAAGGACATTCTTTTAAAGCATCTGACATTTGTCAAACACCTTCGATGTTGCCTAGGGTACACAGTAAACGAAAAGAAATCAAAACTAGTGCCCTCGCAAAACATAATATTCCTGGGTGCCAGCTTGAATACAATGGCCCAGATGGCTTATCTCATGCCAGACAAGCAACAACAGCTGACTCAATATTTCAAAATAATGGCAACAAAGACCCAACTCCCTGCAAGAAAAATTCTGCAGGCCTTGGGATTCATGACATCTTCCATACTACTAATACCATTTGCAAAACTGCATACGAGGAAATTACAATGGTACCTGAAAAGCGTATGGACTCAGCACAGCCACAGCTTAGAAACAATGATACCACTCATTCCCTGCCTTCAACAGGAGTTTCTATGGTGGGCGCATGCATGTCACCTCAACAAGGGTCAGTCTTTCACCTTACCCACAGCCAGGCAAACTATGACAACAGATGCATCTGACTATGCCTGGGGAGCACACATGGCAGGACAGTGCATTCAGGGCAAATGGACTACAGATCAGAGGCATCTGCATATCAATAAAAAATAAATGCTAGCAGTACAGAATGCCCTAACAGCTTTCAAGGACCTCTTACACCCAGGACAACTAATAATAAAGACGGACAATTCCACAGTAATGTGGTACATAAGCAAGGGGGCATACATTCCTACCCTCTGTGCAGGCAAGCATTGACCTTGTGGAACACTGCACTGTCTTACCAGGTTCATAGGTTCATACTAGGCTATCTGCCCGAGGGCATTTACAAGCCTAGCCCATAGTTTTGTGACTTACGCCACCCCTTTAGTATGGGGAACTATACCCATTATTTTGCTGTGCCTCTGTCGAGCAGTGACACTGAGGTAATCCCTGGGGTATATCTGCGATCTCCCATCCATTGGTCAAGATTTCTCTTGAACAAGGCCAGCGAGGTGCTCTGCCTCACATATACCGGGATTTTATTCCACAGCATAGGGAGTCTTTGGGAGATGAATCTATCCCTCCAGCACGTCCTATTAATAGCCGTGTCGAGGTTTAAGTCTCTCGCCCTTGTGGCTCTGATGGATCTAGATTTTTGAGGTGAAGCATATTCATCAAATCTGGGTTTGACATGGCCTTGTATGTTAGGCAAAGGTCACCTCTGAGCAAGCGCTTCGCTGCTGAATAGAGCTGGAGTTCTTTCAGTCGGGCAGCATAGGACAGATGTTTGAGACCCTTTATCCTTTTGGTGAGGAACTTTTGTGGCCTCTCCAGCTGCTGCAAGTGTCGGGTCAGATACATTCCGAATGGGGCATTGTACTCAATCATTGGTCTGATGAGTGATGAGTATAGGGAGACTATGACCTCCCTTGATCTAGATGAGAATCCCTTCATGATAAGGTGGGCAATGTAGAGGTCTTCCTAACTACTTTAGCTACATGGGTGTCGAATGACAGACTACTATCAACCTGGGTCCCCAGGTCCCTGATAACTTCTTCTGTGCTCAGTGGATTGCTACCTATTTGGTAGCTAGGGGTAACCTTGTTTTTCCCAAAGGGTATGACTATGCATTTTTTGGCATTTAACTTTAGGCCATGGCTCTGGCACCAGTTATCCGTTTCTGTGAGACCCTTCTGAAGGATATCTGTGTCAGATGTGTTTTCTACTATGGCCAGTTTGCAGTCATCTGCAAACTTTGTCAGCCATAACCCTCCTGTGTTTGCTTGTACTGGAAAAGTAGATGCCAAACAAGAGTGGGCCCAGGACTGAGCCCTGTGGTACACCACTTGTGACAGGCTTTGAGTCTGACATGGCGCCAGCAACTCTGACCCTGTGGGTTCTGTCACTCAGCCAGTTTGCAACCCATCTTGTGATGTATGGGTTAACATTTAAGCTGATGAGTTTTTCAATGATACCCGAGTGGGGTATTGTATCAAAGGCCTTCGCCAGATCGAGGTAGGCTGTATGGACTGCCTTTCCCTCATCAATGGCTTTGGTGACTGTTTCGAAAAAGCCAACCAAGTTTAGAAGGCATGATCTGCCTTTGACAAAGCCAAACTGGGATGGATCCAAAGTCTGCAAATTTCCTATGTCTTTATTTATGAGGTCCATTATGATCCTCTCCATGGCTTTGCAGATAAGGCTTGTCAAGCTAATGGGCCGGTAATTTCCAGGGTCGGTGGAGGCACCGCCTTTGTGAAGTGGGACCACAGTTGCAGTGCGCCACTCCCTGGGTACGTATCCAGAGGTAAGACTATGATTAAACAGCTGTCCTAGCTGTGGGTTTAATTCCTCGTTCAATTACAAGCACAATTCCTGCCAGGAAAGAAAAACACATTGGCAGATGACCTAAGCAGAAACATCATGGATCCACATGAGTGGAAACTAGATCCACAAGTATTTGCAATGATAGCTCACAAATGGGGACACTCAGACATAGATCTGTTTGCAAGCCCCCAAACCTACCAACTTAAAAAATTTTGCACAAGGACATTCCATCCACAAGCTTGGAGAGTGGACGTCCTCTCATTCAGTTGGAAAACATTAACAGTGTATGCCTTTCCTCCACTGCCTCTTCTAGCAAAGGTACTGCTGAAAGTCAGATTAGAGAGGCCACAAATGATACTCATTGCACCAGAATGGCCACGCCAGCATTGGTATCCAATTCTAAGGAACATGGCCCATGGCCCACCATGGATTTTACCACAGATTCCTCACCTGCTCACCCAGCGAGACAGTCAGATTCTACACAGCCAGCTCAAGACTTTAAACCTGGCTGCATGGCAAATTACCTAAACAACCAGCCAACACCTCTATCCAAAGCTGTTATGGATGTCATTCTGGAGGCCAGGAGGCCCAGCACCAGGAAAACCTATTCAGACAAATGGAAAAGATTTTGCGCCTGGAACCAGGCTAAAGGCCAAAATCCACTGGATCCAAACATTCCTCAGATTCTATAATATTTAACTGAGATGTTGCACAAAGGACTTTCCTTTTCATCTATTAAGATCCACGCCTCAGCAATTTCAGCTCATTACAACACGGATCCTCCTTTATTCTCACATCCCCTCCTAAGACAGTACCTCAGAGGGGCTAAGAACATAAGACCGCCAAAGAGAGCACCAACACCTACTTGGGATCTCAACTTTGTTCTGGAAAAGCTTACACTGCCGCCCTTTGAACCAGCTTTTTCGGCTGATTTAAAATTTCTTTCATGGAAAACTGCCCTGCTACTAGTAATAACCTCAGCTAGAAGAGTCTCAGAGCTACAGGCACTAATGGCAGTGGAGCCTTTCCTCATTTTTCATCAAGACAGAGTCTCTCTATGAACTAACCCTTCCTTTTTGCCAAAGGTGGTATCCAGTGTGGCCCTTAACCAAACCATTCATTTGCCCACCTTTTTCCCAAATCCCCAGAACAAAGGAGAAAGACTCCTGCACTCTTTGGACATTCACAGGCAATTACGTTACTACTTGGATAAAACTAAGGCTTTCAGAAAAACTGACCAGCTCTTTGTAGCCTATGCTACAGGATCACAAGGAAAAGCCATCTCAAAACAGACCATTTCTAAATGGATAGGGCATTGCATACATTTCTGCTACACGCATCATGGGAAACCGGTACCTGCTAACATTAGGTCCCACTCCACCAGGGCTACAGCTACATCAGCAGCCTTTCTCAGGGGAGTGCCAACCAAGGATATCCTGGAAGCTGCAACTTGGAGTTCAGTGCACACCTTCACCAAACACTATCACTTACCTGTATATTCTAAGACTAGAGCTGGTTTTGCCACTGCTGTTTTGCAGGGCCTACTAGCTTCTTCTAACCCTGTTTAACTCCACCTCCCATCCTTAGCTTTGGGATTCAACCCAAGTGTGATGACTGCAGCAGGGTAACACGATGAACATAGTACAGTTTTGTACCTACCATAAATGTAGATGTTCGAGTGTTCACCCTGCTGCAGTCCAGGTTACCCTCCCTCCATCCCCTCTGTACTAGCTGAACTTATCTATACCACTCTATCCTATACAACCTCTGTGGTGTATTTGCTTGTGCCTAAAGGTATTGTTTTATTTATATCTAGCTATATATATAAATATATTTTGCCTAGCTATTGGGGGCACCTGACATCTGGGGCAAGAAAAACTGAAGAAAATGGCGTTGGATGCCTCTTATATACCCCTGGTGCACTGACATCAGGGAAGAAGCGACAGCAACAGACGCCGGACCAAGACTTTGGAATTCAGGCCAACTGCGGGAACGCCTGACGGCAGGATAACCCAAGTGTGATGACTGCAGCAGGGTGAACACTTGAACATCTACATTTATGGTAGGTACAAAACTGTACTTTTCTGGACCTGGTCCTTTGCTGGGGTATACCTCAGGCAGACCTTTTTGCCTCCCCCAGGAACAGACAACTCCCAGCCTTTTGCACCAGGATACCCTCTCCCGGGGCATGGAGGGGTGAATGTTCTTTCCTTCCAATGGAAGGGAGGTGTTTGCTTATGCATTTCCTCTTCCCTGTCCTACAAAACGTACTGAAGATTCAGAGAACACAACCTCAAACCTTCTCAATGACCCCCTTTTGGCCAAGGCAGTATTGGTTCCCCTATTACATCATTGGTTCCTAACCCCTTTTAAAATATTAATTGCATAAGCAACTAAACAGTAAATTCTTATTTTTTATACTATATGCCTGTTTTTCCTCCTGAACATAACAGAAATTGTTAATATTTTTGCTATTTGTAGCAACCTGGTATTTGTATTGTAGGCTATTTACAGCAACCTGTTATTTGTAATGTAAACTGTGTTTGAATTTTTCATGTAATTAAAATTGTTGTTTCCTGTGGAGCTTTACTCCTCGGGCCACCACTGAAAACGGGCCCCCAAGCTCAGTGGGACCTCCCTGGTAATCAAACTGAAATAAATAAATAAAATCATCTAGCCAAGGGCAGTCACCACAAGTTACCCCATCGGAAGGACCTGCACACACAGGAGAGGGGAACTCTCGTACACCCTCATATATCCACCCTGAACCTTACACTGTGGGTGATAGGGTATTGATTCCCTTCAGACACCTTTATACCAAAGACGTGCTTCAGGTTCTGCAGGAGGCCAGAAAACCCACCAGCAGAAAATCCTATCTATCCAATTGGAAAAGGTTTTCTATTTGGTGTCTAAAACAAAATATCCAGCTACTGACTGTAGAACCTCCAGTCGTTTTGTCCTACTTGTGTGAACTGATGAACTCTCGCTTCTCATACTCTTCAATTAAAGCACATCCATCTCGGCATATCTACCTGTTCTCGCCCCCCCCCCCCCAAACTGGAAGTTAACCTCTTTTTAAAGGGGGTACTACACATTAGACCTCCCAGGAAGCCCATCCCCACCCTTGGGATCTTAATTTTGTATTGGAAAAGCTGACCTTACTGCCATTTGAACCAGCCAAGGACTGCTTTGTCCAACACTGCACATGGAAAACTATCCTCTTGGTGGCCATTACTTCAGCCAGACGGGTTTCTGAACTGCAACCCCTCATGGCTTCTCCCCCTTTCACAATTTTCCACAAGGACAGGGTTTGCTTACACACTAACCCATCCTTCATGCCTAAAGTAGTTAATGAACTTTCCCTGAATCAGGCCATCAGTCTTCCTACCTTCTTCACTTCACCTCAGACCTCTACTGAAAGGATCCTTCACTCCTTGGATGTACATAGACAATTCAAATACTGATTGGCCAAGACCAAATCCATCCATAAATCTGATAGGCTGTTTGTCTCCTATCACCTAGAGCCCTGGGACACCTTGTTTCCAATCAAACTGTTTCCTCCTGGATCTCTAGAACTATTTCCTTTTGTTACACAGTTCGTGGCAAAAGGCTTCCCTTCCCTGTGAGGGCACAGTCCACTAGGGCTGTGTCCTCCTCTGATGCCTTCTTTAAGGATTTAGATACAGCTGCCATTTTTAGTAGCCGCTACATGGTCATCTGTCCACAGTTTCACCAAACACTACAAGTTGGACATAATTTCTAGGTCCAGAGCAGGATTTGCCAGGGCCATTCTTCATGGCTTTGTTGAATATGTGTCTGTTCCTCCACCCTGTTCTTAATAGCATGAGCTTTTGGATGCTCCCTCATGTTATGGATACAGCAGCATATGAATAGAAGTATAGTTGTGTAAAATCTTACCATAACTTTAGATGTCCTTCTCTTCTGTATGCTGCTGTATAGTTTCCCATCCTGCCTGACTCCAGATTACCCACTTCGTAGTACTCCATAGTCGACAGCTGTACTTTCAGTGTTAATCTGCAAAATTGTCTTCAGTACTGGACTCCTTAGAGAAAGCAACTGGCATTTAAGAATTTGGCATAACAAATTCAAACTTGGTTGAATGCTAGGGAGGACAAAGATGAGTAAAATCAGTCCATAGTTATGTTATAGATGAGTAGATGATGCACTTGTATGAAGTACTTAAAATAACAGTACATGGTTAGTGTCCCTGTAGTTGCACACTGGTTGGGTTTACACTCGCATCAGATGTGCCAGATAACCCTCTATGAATCGAGTTATATATAGACAAAGCTACAGTCTGGCAAACAAAACTGTTTAGACCTTCACCTGGATGGAAAACATTTTTTTCCCCAGAGGCAAGCCTCCTGCAACCCCATATGGAGGGTTTTGCCCAAACACATCCCTTAGTTATAGATCACGGATCCCTAGCATATTATGATCAGAGTTTCAAAACTTTGAAATTCATATGATCGAAGTTTTGAAACATTTTTCTTTGAGATCGTGGAACAATGTAGATTGGGAAGTTTAACCTTTTCCTCACTGTAGTGTGATCTTGGAGTTGATGTATGTAATTTGCAGGGAGTGTGGGGTGCAAGGGGCTTGCCCCCCTGCAAAAACGTAAAAAAGCAAGTTTTTTTTTTCCTTTCATGTTCAATGTTTCAAAACTTCGATCATATGGTCTCGATCATATGAATTTTCAAAGTTTTAAAACTTTGATCATATAATAGGGATCTGTGTGTGTGTGTGTGTGTGTGTGTGTGTGTGTGTGTGTGTGTATGTATATATATATATATATATATATATATATATATAAAACTTTGAAATTCATATGATCGAAATTTTGAAACATCGAACAAAAAAAATATTTTTATTTACATTTTTTGCAGGGGGGTAAGTTCCCCTGTACCCCCACAACCCCTGCAAATTAAAGATGCCAACTCCAAGATCAGACTACAGTGAGGAACAGGGTAAACTTCTCAATCTGCACTGTACCACTATCTCCATTCAAAATGTTTGAGGTTTCTAAACTTCGATCATATGGTCTCGATCACATCAATTTCAAAGTTTTTAAATTTCTCATATGATGGGATCCATATACACACACACTACCTTGTTGCAGAAATACAAAAATATGGACGAGTGCTGACTTTATACTAGATACAGCACCCACAATAATTTTTGATGTAAAACCACAGTTGAAGAGATGTGATTATCCATTTGTGACCGGTAAGTTGCAGCTTCATTCACTTTACTGTCAGCCAAAGATAGGGAAGTCTGAAATTACTGGCTGCAGACTGAATTTCCCCGACCATTGAAATGATGCATTGTAGTGTAGACAAGATTGTCTGCTGCAGCTTCACTTCCAATCAGTACTAAGTATAATTCCAGTATAGAGCAAAATGATCCACAAAAGGGAATTCAGTTGTAGAAGTTAGATCAGGTCCGTCTTTACCACTTCTCCAGCTAATAGTGGTATGTAAAGAAATTGCTGCTTTTTAGGGAAAATGTCATGCTATGGTGGTTGGTGTTATACCAGGTCTCACTGTTTATTCCCAGCCAAGAGGTTCTCCACTGGATAATATGCATAAGTCCAGATATCTACCATTTAGCAAATGCTAGCCCCAGGAATGTATATTTTTGTTCCAAACTTGGTGAATTTACAATTCATAGAATGACATTAAACATTTGTTGACTAATACTGCAAGATTTCAGTTGTCTGAGCCATTTTATCTTTTTACTTTTTTGGGGGGGTCCTCTTTTTCTCTTGGGGTTATGCATCCATGGAGAAAAAGGCAGTAAGGTAAATTCCACCACATGGAGTGTGCATGGGAGCTTTTAAAATGCATTTCACACACTGTATCATTTGATGCACTGATCGATGAATTTGACTCGGTTTGCTGTTTGTCGGGGGTATTATTTGCCAATGTGTAATGAAGCTTTCAGAAAGGCATGATGTATTAAAACCATCATCATACTGCTGTCTGCTTCAGCTGGGATGTTTTTTTTAGACATCAAGCTAATCCAGCACATGGTTGTGATGCCTTACCAAAGGTAATACCTGTAAAGGTTACACTTACCACCAAATAGTCCTCTCATTCATCAAATGATCAAATGTTGCTTGGCATCATAAAACTTTTTCAGGGTAGTAATCATAGCCGTGTTGAGGTGGCTGACCTGGCAAAACCTGTTTTGAGTACACACAAGGTGTAATCACTTGTGCTTCAGCAGAGTCCTAAGACTAGACTGTAAAATATATGCATTTATGTAAATGTATAGGATGGTGGAGGTTTATTTTTATGGTGAGTATGTCACACCCTCTGTTACATTTCACTGTGCCTGTGTTCACAGTCTGGTTTGGTAGTGTACTTTCAGCAACAGATTTGAGCATTGCTCTACCATCCCCACACGACAGCCATAGACTCCATTTTCTCTGCTCCTACGCACGACTGCATTCCTGGCCCACACCATCAGTGTCATTTTCAAATCATGCACCCAGCTAGTATTTCAGAATTTTGGTCACACCGATTTTGTACCTATCAAAGGGGTCTCATTCCTATTAATATTATTAAAAAATAACATTCTTTTTATTGTATAGTGGCATGTATCAATCAAAACTACATTATATGTTGCAAACAATAGGAGACAGGAGTTGCTTATAAGGAAAGCAAGTGAGGTATGACCATAATTTTGGTCTAACCATGTATATATTGAAGAGTAGATTTTTGGGTCATTTGATTAACAGTAAATCAAAAGAAAACATGATACCATGGAAAAGGGCAGTTCCAGGATGTCCACAGAGAGATGAAAAAATCATTGTGACTGTTGGAAAAGATATTCACAACTTCAGACCCCCTACCCTGTTGTAAAGCAGTTAATTCAATGTCTTTTTCATTTGGCTTCAAACTTTTAATAATTAGAGCAGATGCCTGCTACATTCCATAGACTTCAACTTGTTGAGCTCTGCCTTCTCTACCCATAAGCCCTCAGTGCTACCTCAGATCTCGTTGCTGTCATTCCTGGAAAGCACAGTGGTGGAGTGCTCCAGAATTCTTGTATATTTTTACTTGCATTTAGCTCAGTTTTTGTCCTTCACCCTGTGTGTTAGTGCATACTGCACAGTTTTAAGAGATTGGGTTAGTGTCATTAGGTTTGTGGGTAGGATTCTGTTTTATTTTTTTTTCTGCCTTCGGCTTCATCTGCTGCATCAGAGCCAAAGGTCCCAAGGCCATCGGCTTCCCCAGTGGTTTTGTCTCTGACTCCTCTGAGCTGGTCTCCTCCTCGTGCCGGTTGCAGGGAAGGCTCCATCTCCAGCCTTCAGTGTCCCGGGCCCCTTCCTTTCAAAGGATGCTCTGTCTGGCAGAACCTTTTCACTCATTTTTCCATTCACCAGGTCTGGTCGTCAGAGCTCCAGTCTGGTAGGCAAGTCTCCAAGTGTCCTCCTGTGGCTTTGTTCTCTTGATTGCCCTGGTTTATTTGAGAGTTTAGGACCCACTCAATTGGAACAACTGATGTGGTCCTTTTTACAGGTGCAAATGCAATTGAGACTCATCCCCTCTGCTTCAGGTGCTCTTCCTGAAACTTCGGCTTCATTACCATGGTTTCCTCCCTTGGGATTGGTTGGCTTAGAGTTTGTCTGAGCTGGTTGCCTTCCCTCCCTTAGGATGGGATCTGACTGCTTGGCCTATTTTGGCGATTAGCCATACCTTTGGTTTACTTGATTCTGGCCACATCTGAGCTGAGTAGAACCAAGAGCAGAGATATGGAGGCAGGGGTGCCTCGGTTGGGTTTGATGATCCCCATTTTGTTTTGGGGGTTGTCTCTCTTTTTCAGGACTTCTGCTGTGGATAGTTTGGCTCTGGCCTAAAATACGGGGTGGGCTGGAGTGGCCGGTGGTTCTGCTGCTTCCTTGGGGTCTTTGGATCCATGGTCTACCAGTTCTGGTAGACCCACATTGGCGTCTGCCTTTGATGTTTTGGAAAAAAGGTCAAATGACCCTGGGGCCTCCAGTTTGCCCTTACTTTAGTGCTCCCTGTCTCTGCCCCCCCCCCAGATTACCAGGGCAGGAAGTTTCGAGCAATAGGTGGTGCAAGAGGAAGCACCTGGACTCTCAAAGGAGTCCCTCACTGAGGATATTGACCTCTAGGAAGGAAAAGTCTCTCCAAAATCCTTCTGCAAAGACATTTCTTTTGTGAACCTTTTGGAGCTGCTTCACCAGCATTGGGGGGGGGGCATGGTGGACTGCCAAAGCTACATTTCTTGAGGATTTGTTTTTTTCTGGTGGCTTTTAGGGGGTGGCCTGTTTACATTCTGGGTGGTTCCCCCTCTGATGCTGTTATTGACCTGATGTCCTGGAGAGCATGGAAAGGTCCTGATACAGTGGAACTGATTCCAAAAAGACAGATAAGATTCTCACCCCCCCCCCACCCCCATGGAGTGGCAACACTAGTAAGGCTCTGGCTGTGAGTGGTATCTTGGTGGCAGTAGCCACTGAAAGGAGAGCTTAGAAGAGAGGGCATTGGGTCATCCCCTGAATAGGGAATCTCATGCATTGAACTGAATGGAGAAGCATTCTTGTGCCTTAGCCACCTTTGCACTGAGGGCTTTGAGCCGCTTAACCCACTTGACCAGAATTCAGTGGGGATATCATCTCAGAAACGTTGAGTCAGAAGACCTTGGAGATTCAGATATCTGCTGTCTAATCCAGCTGATGGCACGTCCTGAGCTGTTTGCATTGCCATGCGCCTTCACATTTGAATGAGGTTGTGTAGCTTTATGGGCCACTTCAAGATGTCCTTTATTAACATCCCCTTCAACTCCTCCATTTTTAGGCCCAAGGTTAAGGACACAGTGAGCAGGAGGGGGGGTACTTTTGGTACCCCTCAAAGGACCTTCTCTGGGAAGCAGAAGGGGGAAAATGTCTAAGAATGTGCAGCAGTCATTCCACAAAGCTTCTTCTGAGGGTTCCCCCTGAGGCAGAGGGGGTGACTACAGTGGGCAATGTCTACAAAAACAGGGGTTTTGTGGAGGTTTTTCCAGGAAGCCCTTTTAGCAGCTCCAAAGGATTGCCAAGCTGTCTCAGGAAGCAATCGGGGGTTGCTTTAACTCTACACCTGAAAGCTTGAGAAGCAATCACTTCTGATGCTTGGTTGTTGAGAGTTGTACTCTGAGATTATACAGTTCTGTCTTTAGATACTCCCAAATTTAAATTCAAAACATCTCCCAGATGTGCCACCCCATCAGAAAAAAGGATGTGGCCATCAAAATCTAAAAAACAATTGAGTCATCCATGAGGTCCCAGCAGACCAACATGATTTGGGGTATTTTCAAGAATCTTTTTGGTTCCAAAGGAGGAGGACCTCAGGCTAGGGCCAGTTTTGGATATGAGCAGGTTGAACCATTTCATCAGGCAGACCAAATCCAAGTGGTTGCAGTGCAGTCGATTCTACCTCTTGAGGCAGGGTGACTGGATGTGCTTGATTGAATTCAAGGACGCTTACTGTCCTGTAAATAAAATTGCGAGGCAGTCAAGAAGGTTTCTATGTTTGTCTGGGAGCTAATCACGATCTGTTCTGAGTGGGTGTTCACCATCTGCATAGCACTATGGCTCAGGCTACAGGAGTTTCTGGTCTCTCCTTACCTGGATGATTGGCTCCTAACCACCTCCATGAGGACATCATTGATCAAAGGCAGACACACCTTACTATAGTCAGCTATCAAATCCAGTCCTCTTCCTGTGCAGTTGATAGTTTGTACATTGACGGTTAGACACATTCTCTCAGATCACAATGCTACCAGTTTTTAGAGTGCTAGCTTGCTGTTTTGTTACTGTCATGTCCGAAACTCCTGGCTCATTTGGTTCTCAGCCTCTTGGGCCACATGGCAGCTGGTGTTTGGTTTCCTTTGTGAGGTACTACATGAGGGTTCTGCAGTGGATTTTGGCAGTCGTGCGTCTTATCTGATTTAGACCTTGGAATTCCCAGTTGCATTCAGAGGTGCTTGTTGGAATCAGTCAGATGGTGGTTGGAGTCTCTTTTGGTGTTTGCCAGACAATTGGTTCTTCACCTACTTTTGGGCACAATCATCCCCTGAAGCCTCTCTTCTTGGGTGGGGGGGTGGGGTGACAATTTGAAGGGAGGACAGTCCAAGAGACCCGGTCCGATACCGAGGCCAGTCTTCACGTTGGTGTCCTGGTGATGAGGGTGGATGTCCTTCTGTTCCCATGTTGTAGTATTCATCACATATGGATTTTGTCTTCTTGCTAATCGAACGTCTGGCCAGTATACAAAAGTTTTCACTCACTGTATGGTGCGTGGGACATATGACGTGGCTAGCACAATATGGGCCATAAAAGTGGCATCTGCACCACCAGCCCTCAGAACTTTTCAGCTGCCGGTCAAACGTCAGGTGTTCCCTGCCATCCTGGCCATTGGATACGAGAAATCAGATAAGTGCCCCATTGGGGAACCTTCATTCATTTAATTTTTTTTATTAATGCCTGTTCATGTCATCAAGAAAGAGCAAGTGTAAGTGCAGTCGTCCGATACTCTACAAGGACGCCCATGATCAGTGTTTTGTGTGTTTAGGTCAGTCACATGACTACAAGGCCTGCTCCATTTGTCTGACATTTGTGCCCAAAACCTTGCACAGCCATCTGCATGAGCTCAATCTCTACCTTAGGTATGGAGAGTTCTGCTGACATACCTGTCCAACCGCCAAAAAAGGCCAAGACTACCAGGCCTATCACTACTGCTGCACCTCCTGTGTCCAACCCTCAGTTTGTGGCTGACATCGGCTTGGTAGAGGATCCGGGCTTCGCTGTTTCAGATTTAGCAGGTACCTCAATGGAAGCCTCACAGTCCTGCATGGAAGGCACATCTGTTGAGGCTTTACCGATGTTGGTCTCCCAATGCCAGGGGAACCAGCTTTTCGGTAGGTCCTTTGGATCCTTCCAGTTCCTTACAGTCGCCTTATTTCAGGCTTTCCTCCCTTCAAATGCCCACCAGGCCTCTCAAGCGAAAGGAAGAGGAAGCACATCTCTTCTTCTGAAAGCATGCAAGATTGGCAGGCCTTCAGGCAAAGTTTGTTTAATGCCTTCATGGCCTAACGGCCTTCCACTACAGGGACTTCTATGATGCTTCCTCCTCCTCTGAGCCCAAGGCCTACAACATCTGACCCATCCAGGAGGGAAGAAGAGGCTTTTTCTGGTTCCCATAAGAGGCTTTTTCTGATTCTTCATCTGAGGAATCACACTCCTATACCTCTCAGCTTCCTTCTTCCTTGAGGTATGGCTCCCCAGAGGAAGAATCCATTGACTCTGACTCCCCAGCTGAGGATTTGACCTTTGGGGAAACCATTTCCAAGATGAAAGAACATTTTAAGCGGGAATCCTCTGAAATGACTGAGGTTCAGAAAAGGTATTGTGACCTCATTCAGATGGATGCCCCATCCGCTACAGCTGTGCCTCCTGTTTTGCCTGCCTTCCTGGATGCCTTCTCCTCAGAATCCTTGAACCCTGATTCACACCCCCCTTCTCCACGCAGACCTGATAGATTTTATAAAGTCCCTGAAACTGCCAAGCATCTTGTAAAGTGTTCTCCAGCAGACCCTGCCACAATTTCCATATCCATAGATAAGGCATCTAAACTACTGCCCACCACCACCATTCTCCCTGCTGACAAATAGCAGAACCATGGGGTGTCTGGGTAAGAAAATTTACACTTCTACTACCCTGGCCTTCAGGGCTGCAAACTACCAGACACACATGGCTAAATATGCCTCACCTCACTTGGAGAAAGCCTCCAAGGAATTGTCTGATGCACCAGACTATGCTGCCAAAGCCTCACCATCTTCCCTTCTGGCTCTCACCTCCCAGGTTACCAGGCAATCCATAAAATGCAGTTATGATGCTGCTGAAGCCTCAGCTAGGTCAGCAGCATTAGCATCTGCCTTGAGAAGATGCTCATGACTATGTTTCTAACCCATTTCAGATGATTTAGGGGTAAAGCTGATTGATGCCTCTCTGGACAACACAGCTTTGTTCGATAAAGTGGCCGATTTATTTGTCACTTCCACAAAAGGGGAAAGAGATGCAGGATTTAAAATGCCTTCTAGTCTCCCCTGCCCCAAATTCCAAAGGAACTACCATGTTAAAACTCAGTTTATTAGAAAGCACTCTCACCCTGCTGCTCTCACTAGGTCTAGAAAAACAACCAGGAAACAATCCCATTCTGCTAGAGCTTTCCCCCCTCCTCTAGCCACAGGCCACCCTTTCAAGATGGGGCAGGGTAGAGTTTGACTGCCTGCCATCTCTGAAACCCCCACCCCCTCCTTCTCTGCCTCTTCTTCCATCACACTGTCTCCCTGTGTGGGCATCTATCATATCAGGCAAATGGGTACTTTCAGTCATTCAAAACTGGTACTTTATGACCTAGCTTATGCCTCCAAAGTGAAAGGGTATCCTACAACCTCCAGAACAGCTGCACGTATTGCAGCCAGTACTACAAATGCTGCTGGACCAAGGCACCATCAAAACAGTGCCACTAGCTGCAAAAGGGAGAGGTTTCTACTCCAAGTTTTCCTAGTCCCAAGAAAAAGATGGTACTTGGAGACCAATCCTGGATCTCTCTCTTCTCAACCTCTTCCTTCACGTTCCTACTTACAGGATGTTGACCTTATCAGCTCTTCCCACTACTGTTTCCCCCAAGGATTCATGGCCACCTTAGATGCCTATCTTCACATCCCCATCAAGCCCAGTTTCAGGAAATACCTGAGGTTTTCCATGGGCCCTTCTCACTTTCAGTTATCTGCCTTGCCCTTAGGGCTCTCCACTGCACCCAGGGTATTCACCAAATGTCTGGCTCTAGTTATTGCCTTTTGCAAAACAAAAGGAATCCGGATATTTCACTATCTGGACAACCTGTTTGTACAGGCAGGCTGCAAGGAGACCCCCTCCCAACAACATGTACGTCTTGCCACTTCCATTCTACAGTCCCTGGGATTTCAGATCAACTTCCCAAAATCCCAAATGTAAACTTCTCAAGACATTGCCTTCCTGGGGTGCAGGATTCACACAGACATCATGAGAGCCTACCTTCCCCAACAAAAGGTGGAAAGCTTGACAGAACACCTACATGTTCTTCGTGTTTCACTGTTGCAGTCATCACAGTTGGGTTATCTGCCTGCAGGTAGCCTTCAGTCGGCCTGAATACCAGAGTCTTGGGATTAATACCAGTCTTGGAATATATGAGTCTGATGCTGTCACTTCTTCCGTGACGTCAGGTCGTCAGGGGTATAAGACATGCAGCAGATGGCATTACTTTTTTTGCCATGCAGTGTCTGAAGCAGAAGCAGTTTGCAAATGCCGGTCAGCCACCTCTTGAAATTTTTGCTTTTCGAGTTTCAGACCTGAAGTCTTCTGAAAGGTAAGTACCCTGTTGGGGATCCTTTTTTCTTGCTCTAACCAATGTCAGAAAAAGTTAATTGTCTTGCCTGTGGAAAGCAAATACCTCACAGAGATTTACATTCTTACAGCGTTATCTGTTTAGGGCCAGACCACGACATTCCTCACTGTCGGTTTTGTGCCTTGTTCAGTGACTGAACTGTTCGTCTTCGGGGTATTTTTGTCGCTAAATTCTTTCGCTCTCATTCTCTGTATTCCATAATGGCTTTGATAAGCCATCCGACTGCCGAGCTTACGAAAAAACTTAAGGATAAAGACAGAGAGAGACTGCATAGGTCCAAAACTGCCAACACTTCAGTTAAGCTAGTCGCCAGCCCACCGGTACTCAGTGAGGTGCTTTCACAGCTCCTGATACCCGCTTCTGCAGATTCGCAGGCCTCTACTGGGACCCATTCGGAGTCCGGTATGCCGCAAGATGCTGCTTTGACTATGGAACCTGCAGATGTCTCTACCTTGGATGGGTCCGGAGCCACTGTGCAGGCACTGGCTTCTGAGGGTGTATTCAGGCCTTCCGATTTTCCTATTAAATCGCCGACTTCATTTCAAACCAAAAATACCGAATTTCTCAGGCCCCAGAGTTCGCACTATGCCTAAGAAACTGATGACCAAAGTGCATTCTCAGGCCCACATGGCTCAGAAACAAATGCTTAGAATGGCTGAAGTTCTTATTACGTTAATTAGAAGAAGCCAAGCTTCCCCGTCTAAAGACCAAGAACTGATTTTCCTTCTGATTCTTCAGATCATGAGTCTTTTGACTCTGATCCTTCTGATTACCAGGACATACCCTTATCTACCTATGAGGATTTTGATGCAGAGGATTCCATTACCTTTGCTTCCCCGCCATAAGATTTTTCCTTTGGTGAAACCATGCATACCCTTAGAGAGCATTTCCGCTGGGAGTGCCAGGACTACCCGCAGTCCAAAAAGAGACTCAGGGAATTTTTAAACTTGCCTCAGCACAGGCCTGTAGCTATCTCTCCTGTTCTGGAAATTGTAGATGGTATCTTCTTGGAATCCAGCCTTACCCCTGATACTTTGCCTCCAGCTCCCAGGAAACTTGACAGGTACTACAGAGTACCTGATTCCCACAAGTTCCTCTTTAAGAATCTTACTGCGGAGCCAGAGACAATTTCCCAGGGACCTAAAGGCATTAAGGCTACAACAGCCAAAAACCCTACCCCTTCAGACAAGGACTCTAGGGCTTTAGACAGATGGGGTAAGAAGGTATACACCTCTGCTACTCTTGCCATCAGAGCTTTAAATTGCCAGTTTCATATGTTGAAGTATCAGCAACATATTATGGAGCTAATTAAACAGAAAATGATGTTGATTCCTTATTGTGCAGAGCATAAAGATTTACAGGAGTTAATACATTCTGCTAACCAAGTTGGAAAACATACCTTGCAATGTGCTTTTGATGCCTTAGAAGCATGTTGTAGGGCTGCTGTCACTGGGTTTGTTCTTAGAAGGCATGCTTGGCTTAAGGAACAACTCTTGCCAGACCATGTCAAAGCAAAATTACTAGGGGTACCATTAAATCAAGAACACCCGTTTGGCAATAAAGCAGAAGTCGTCCTCAAAAAGATGGAGGAAAAAGCTAAATCTATGCAAACTGTTTAAGATTTCCTACAGGTACAGCCACCTAGATTCAGTAGGCATTGGCCTTCTAGAAACTGGTCTTTTTCAGTCCCTCCCAGACCTTCTCAGTCCAAACCCCAGGGACCACCAAGATTACAGTCTCAGGGTATGCACAGATCTAAGCAATGGAGTTCTCCCATCTCTAAAACAGGGAGTAGTGAGCCACCATCCTATGATAAAATCTCACAATGACTTGTCCTTAACTCTTCCAAGTCTTGCCCAAGTACTTGCACCCTTAGGAGGAAAACTTGCCCTGCATTTAAAAAACTGGGAGTACATCACCCAGGACAGATGGGTCTTGAACATTGTATCCCAGGGATACAGATTCTACTTCCACTCACTGCTAACCCCAAGCGGATAGCCAGACCTCCCCCCAAACCAGTGGGCAGAGACCCAAAAGCAAGTACTTTCTCTTCTCAGTATCAAGGCTATTCAACCTTTCCCAGCAAAGCAAAGGGGACAGGGTTTTTACTCCAGACTGTTTCTGGTACCCAGAAAAGAAAACTCTTGGCACCCTATCCTGGATCTGTCTATTCTCAACACCTTCCTGGTGGTTCCAAGGTTCAAAATGCTTGCTGTCCAACAGCTGCTTCCTGTGCTAGCCAAGGAATCCACCCTAGACTTAAAAGAAGCTTATCTGCACATCCCCATAAGGGAATCTTGCAGGAAATATCTACATTTCAGAGCAGGCTGTATGCACTATCAGTTCGCTGCACTTCCCTTTGGCTTGTCTACTGCACCCAGGGTATTCACAAAATACCTAGCTCCAGCCATTGCACATTGTAGGCAGAGAAAAATTCAAATTTATCTATACTTGGATGATTGCCTGATTAGCTACTCCAGCACCTGACATTTGAAAAGAGACTTCTGTCTTCACTGGGGTACACCATCAACGAAAATAAATCACATCAGGTACCCAGCCAACAGACTGTATTCCTGGGAGCAAGCCTGAACACAACTTCCTAGATTGCAATTCTCACTCCAGAAAAACAAATGTATATGACAAACTACTTCAATCTACTGGCCACCAAAACCCAGCTATCTGCAAGAAAAATACTACAAGCCCTAGGGTTCATGGCCTCTTGCTTTCTACTAATTCCATATGCAAGACTGCATATGAGGAAACTTCAGTGGTACTTAAGTCTCTGGTGTCAACATTCTCAGGACCTGGAAACAGTGATTCCTATCATTCCTTGCCCAAGGACAGAGTTCCTTTGGTGGGCAGAGGCCTGCTACCACAACAAAGGACCCCCTTTCACTAAACCCCCTGCTGCCCAAACCCTAACAACAAACGCATCAGACTGTGCATGGGGGGCTCGCATGGTAGGACAATGTATTCAGGGCAAATGGAGTCCAAAGCAAATGCACCTGCATATCAATCAAAAAGAAATGTTAGCTATACAGAATGCTCTGACAGCCTTCAAACGCCTTATTCTTCCAGGGCAACTATTGATAAAGACAAACACCACAGTTATGTGGTACATAAGCAAGGGGGGACCCATTCCTACCCACTCTGCCGGTTAGCCATGGCTCTGTGGAAAACAGCCTTGAGCAGTCAAGTGCACCTGCAAGCTCAATTCCTGCCAGGCAAACTAAATTCACTGGCAGATGACTTAAGCAGAAATCTAATGGACCCACGAGTGGAAACTGGAACCCAAATCATTCAAGCTTCTGATCCACAGGTAGGGGCCACCAGAGGTAGACCTCTTTGCTTCCCCTCAGAACTATCAATTGAGCAAATATTGCACCAGAACTCCCCACAGCCACGCATGGAAAGTGGATGCTTTGTCCTTTACTTGGGGAAAACCCCTCAATCTATGCCTTTCCCCGTCTGTCCCTCCTCTCGAAGGTTCTACTGAAGATCAAACAGGACAGGCCAAGGGCAATCCTGACTGCACCAGACTGGTACCCACTTTTGAGCAGTGTGACAGTACTGCCACCATGGCACCTACCTCAGATCCCCCTCCCTGCTGTCCCAGCAGGAGGGCCAGATTTTGCATCCTCCGCTACAAACCCTGAACCTAGCAGCCTGGCTCATCACCTGAACTCATTACCAGCAACCCTCAGTAAACAGGTGTTGGATGTCATCCTTGAGGCAAGGAGGCCTAGTACTAGAAAATCCTATTCAGAAAAGTGGAAAAGATACTTTTCTTGGAGTCAGTCTCAAGGAATGGACACAACTGTGCCCAGCTTACCTCATATACTAAATTACTTGAGATATGCTCCACAAAGGCCTATCTTTCTCTTCAATTAAGCTTCATGCCTCTGCCATCTCAGCTCATTATAATACTGAGCCCACCCCTCTTCTCTCATCTTCTGGTCAATCAGTTCCTGAGAGGAGCCAAAAATTTAAACCCCCCCGCCCCCACCCCCGGAGAGCTCCCACTCCAGCCTGGGACCTTAACTTTGTATTGGAAAAACTCACGCTTCCACCCTTTGAACCTGCTGCTTCAGCAGAGTTAAAATTCCTGTCCTGGAAAACAGCTTTACTTCTAGCCATCACTTCAGCAAGAAGAGTGTCTGAATTGCAGGCCCTTATGGCTGTGGAACCCTTCATTATCTTCCATGCGGACTGGGTTTTCCTCAGGACTAACCCATCATTTATGCCCAAGGTGGTATCTAGTGTGGCTTTAAACCAATCCATTCATTTGCCAACCTTTTTCCCTAATCCTCAGAATAAAGGGGAAAGGATCCTGCACTCCATGGATGTGCACAGGCAGCTTAGGTTCTATCTGAACAGGACTAAACCGTTCAGAAAATCTGAAGAGCTGCTAGTAAGCTGTGCTACAGGGGAAGAGGGCAAGGCCATTTCAAAGCAAACCTTTTCAAAATGGGTAGCACACTGCATCAGTTTCTGCTACAAACACCATGGGAAACCTACCCCACAGGGGATCAGAACACATTCCACTAGGGCTACATCAACCTGTACAGCATTTCTCAGGGGAGTCCCTACCAGGAACATCCTGGAAGCTGCAACCTGGAGCTCTGTACAGACCTGCACCAAGCATTCCACTTACCTATCTTTTCTAAATCCAGAGCTGGATTTGCCGCAGCTGTCTTACAGGGTCTGCTTGCCAGCCCTAAGGCTTCTTGACTGCCGCCTCCTATCCTCAGCTTTGGGAATCAACCCAAATGTGATGACTGCAGCAGTGAAACATGAAGAACATAGTACAGTTGTGTGCACTTACCATAAATGTAGATGTTCGAGTGTATTCACTGTTGCAGTCCTGGTTACCCTCCCTCCAGCCCCCTGACTTCTCTATACTTCTGCCTGTTCTTTTTTGTTTGGCCATATCTTATAACATTGGTATTTACTTTCTACTGGGGGTGTTCCACAGCATGTAATTGCTTCCTATTGTGGGGACTCCTGACATCTGGGGCAAGAAAAACTGATGTATGGCGTTGGCTGCATGTCTTATACCCCTGACGACCTGACGTCATGGAAGAAGCGACAGCATCTGACGCAGAAATCCCAAGACTCTGGTATTCAGGCCGACTGAGGACTACCTGCAGCCAGATAACCCAAATGTGATGACTGCAACAGTGAATACACTCAAACATCTACATTTATGGTAAGTGTACACAACTGTACTTTCTGGTCCTTCAGACAACAGAATTGATAGCAAGGAAGTACCTCAGGCTCCTGGGCTACATGATAGCCACTATCCCCATGTTACCATTAGCAAGATGTCATATGAGAAAGTTGCAGTGGTACCTAAGGTCAAATCTGGACTCAGCACTCATACCCCTTGGAGTACAGTGTTCCCCTCCTGCCCTGCCTCAAATTAGAAATCCAGTGATGGGTGAAGCAAATGAACCTCAACCCAGGTCTTCCCCTCCAACCACCCAAACAGGTCATGCATATACAGATGCCTCAGACTTGGGCTGGGGAGCAGCTTTGGGCCATCTTAAAGTCCAGAGACTATGGCCAGAGCCACACAAAAAAGAACACAGTGTCCAGGAAATGGGGGCAATTCTCCTGGCTCTTCGGGCATGCCAAACTTATCTACAACAGGGACCTCTAAAGATCTTTATAGACAATATCACAATGCTGTGGTATCAACAAATGGCGGGGGTACTAAGTCTTAGTTTGCAGACTAGCTCTCCTAGTGTGGGAACTGGCCACCTGCCAGGGAGTTGCCCTGCAGGTGGTCTACATTCCTCACTGCAGAATGCCCAGGCAGACTCTCTCAGCAGATCCATCACAAACAACCACGAATGGATGCTGCATAGGGATGTTTTCCTGGACCTGGTCCACCTGTGGGATGCACCTCAAATAGACCTGTTTGCCTCCTTCATTAACAGGCAACTTCTTTACTTCTGCACCAGGCTTCCACACCTTCAGCCAATGGCAAAAGATGCCTTCTCCAATCTCTTGGAAGGGGAAGTTTCTCTATGCATTCCCTGCTTCCCACTTGTACAGAAGGTCGTGCTGAAGCTTCGGCAGGACAGACCAGAAATCTTGTTGGTGACTTCCTACTAGCCAAGACTGCATTGATTCCCTCTACTACTTCTACTATCCAAAGACAATCATCACAAGTTACCCCTCAGAGTGGACCTTCTCACACAGCAAAAGGGATCCCAAATCCACCTACAGTGGCAGTTGCTGCAGCTCACCCCATGGCTGATAGGATTCTGATCCCCTTCAGACAGTTTTACAATGAGGACATGCTCACTATCCTGCAGGAGGCCAGAAAACCAAATACGAGAAGATCTTGCCTTAGTAAGTGGAAGAGATATTCTATATGGTGTCTCAAGACAGTTGGACCCGCTTGCTAGCAAGACCCAACTAGATGTTCATCGTATTTCACTGTTGCAGTCATTACTCTTGGGTTATCCTGCTGGCAGGCTACCCACAGTCGGCCTGAATTCCAAAGTCCTGGTCCGGCGTCGGTTGCTGTCGCCTCTTCCCTGACGTCAGTGCGCCAGGGGTATAAAAGATGCAGCCGACACCATTTTCTTCAGTCTTTCTTGCCGCGCGGTGCCCGAAGCAGAAGCAGTTCGCAAGTGCCGGTCGGCCGACTCCTGAGATTTTCAAATCCGAATTTCAGAACCAAAGTCTTCTTTAAAGCTAAGTACCCCATTGGGGAACCTTTTCTTGCCTCAGTCCGATGTCAGAAAAAGTTAACAATTGCATTTCTTGTGGTAAGCAAATACCTCATAAGGACTTTCATTCTTATTGTATTCCTTGCTTAGGCCCAGACCACGATGTCACAGGTTGTCGATTTTGTGCTAGGTTTTATAAACGAACTATTAAATGTCGGTTTGATTTTGCCCGACATTACTTTGGTAGGAAATTTAATTATACCATGCCATCGGAGGACCGGAATGCATAAAAACGCAAAGATAAGGACAGGCAGCTGAGACCCAAACCAGACTCCGAGGATCTGCTAGGCCAGTTGCCGGTTCTCCGGTTTTCAGTGAGGCACCTACGCAGCCCCTGACGACCACTGATTTAGAACCCCAGGCGACATCTGATTCACAAGCGGAGATTGCTAGGCCTCCACAACCTTTACCTTTAGGCCCTTCCGACTCCATGCCTGAAGGAGATTCCGGTGCAGTTGAAACGCCTTCAGTTGCAGAAGGTGTCTTCAGACCGACTACACTCACTATTAAATCCTATGCAAAGCTGAAAACTCCTTTAAAAACAAAGAAGACTGTACAGCAGTCTCCAGTACAAGGCCCCATGCGTAAGAAACAGATGCTTAAGATGGCTGAAGACTTAATTACCCTAATCAGGGGTTCCCATCCCCCTCCTGATAAAAGGCCAAAACAGTAGGAGGCCTACGCTTCCTCTGACCAGGTTTCAATTTCCTCAGACTCTTCTGAGAACAGGAATATTCCTTTCCCCCTTATGAAGACTCTGATACTGAAGAGTCTATCACTTCTGCATCTCCCCCAGAAGATTACTCTTTTGGGGAAACCTTATATACCATGAGGGAACATTTCCACTGGGAAGGCCAGGATTACTCTGATTCTAAGAAAAGGCTCTGAAAGTTCCTTTTACTTACCCCATCACAGAATACTTGCTATTCCACCTGTGTTAGATATTGTGGATGATGTTTATTCAGTCTTAACCCAGATTCACTACCTCCTGCACCAGCCAAACCAGACATACTACAGAGTCCCTGACTCACACAAATTCCTGTATAAAAGTCCTGTTGCTGACCCAGAAACCATTTCCCAGGGTCCTAAAGGGGTTAAGGCCCCTATTGCTAAAAATCCTGTGCCCTCTGAAAGGGATTCTAGAGCACTAGACAGATGGGGAAAGAAAGTATATACCTCAGCTACTCTAGCTGTGAGGGCCTTAAATTGTCAGTTTCACATGCTGAAATATCAACAATATTTGATGTCTCAGTTAAAACAAAAAATGCTCACATGTACAGAACAGCCTGATTACAAGGAAATGCAAGATTTGTTGCATGCAGCTGAACAAGTGGGAAAACATACATTGCAATGTGGATTTGATTCATTGGAAGCTTCTTGTAGAGCAGCAGTGACAGGGTCTGTCATACGTAGGCATGCTTGGTTAAAAGAACAAACTTTACCTGATCATGTTAAAGCAAAGTTATTGGATGCACCTTTACAGTAGGATGTTTTGATTGGTGTAAAAGCAGAAGTAGTTTTAAAGAAAATGAAGGATAAGGCAAAATCTATGCAGACGGTCAAGGATTTTTTACAGGTTCAACCCCTTCGTTTCAGCAGAAATTGGCCAACCAAAAACTGGTCCTTTCCAGCTTCTGCCAGACCACAGAGGGGTAGATACAGGCGCCCAAGGGGCAGAGGCCAGTCACTAGGCTCTTACCAGCCTCGACAATGGGGTGCCACAACCCAAAAAGGAGGAGAAGACAGGTCTCAAGCTACCAGAAGACAAACACAATGACTTTCCCCTCAGACTTCCAAGCAAAACCCTCTTGGCAGCTCCCTTGGGGGGAAAACTAGCACTTTTTGCAGACAAGTGGCACATCATCACAAAAGACAAGTGGGTCCTAAATATTGTATCTCAAGGATACAGATTCCACTTTCACACTTTGCCAAGGATAAAAGGAATGCCAAACCTGCCACCAAATCAATGGCCAGAGGCTCAAAAGCAAATTTCAGCTCTCATGGACATGAGAGCCATTCAACAGGTTCCTACACAGGAGCAAGGACAAGGATTTTACTCAAGACTGTTTCTAGTTCCCCGAAAGGACAAAGTCTGGAGACCCATTCTGGACCTCTCAATTCTAAACACATACCTGGAAGTACCCAAATTCAAGATGCTAACACTACAGCAACTTCTTCCCATGCTGGGCAAGAAGGCTTGGCCAGTAACGTTGGACCTCAAGGAGGCATACCTGCATGTCCCGATCAGACAAAATTGCAGAAGATACCTCCGATTTATAGCAGGTTCAACCCATTACCAATTCTCTGCACTGCCCTTTGGCTTATCTACTGTGCCCAGGGTTTTCACAAAATGCCTGGCACCAGTAATTGCATACTGCAGACAAAGAGGGATTCAGATATATCCATACCTGGAACGACTGCCTTATTCAAGCAGAAAGCAAGGACATTCTATTAAAGCATCTGGTGTTTGTCAAAAATCTACTAAGTTGCCTAGGGTACACAGTAAACGAAAAGAAGTCAAAACTAATGCCCTCACAAGACAATAATATTCCTGGGTGACAGCTTAAATACAATGGCCCAGATGGCTTATCTCACCCCAGACAAGCAAAGACAACTGACTCAATACTTCAAAATGATGGCAACAAAGACCCAACTCCCTGCAAGAAAAATTCTGCAGGCCTTGGGATTCATGGCATGTTGCATACTACTAATACCATTTGCAAAACTGCATATGAGGAAATTACAATGGTATCTGAAAAGCGTATGGACTCAACACAGCTACAGCTTGGAAACAATAATTCCACTCATACCCTGCCTTCAACAGGAGTTTCTATGGTGGGCTCAGGCATGTCACCTCAACAAGGGTCAGCCTTTTACCTTACCCACAGCCAGGCAAACTGTAACAACAGATGCATCGGATTATGCCTGGGGAGCGCACATGGCAGGACAGTGTATTCAGGGCAAATGGTCTGCAGGCCAAAGGCATCTATATATCAATCAAAAAGAGATGCTAGCTGTACAAAATGCCCTAACAGCTTTCAAGGACCTCCTACATCCAGGACAACAACTAATAAAGACGGACAACACAACAGTGATGTGGTACATAAACAAGCAAGGGGGCACATACTCCTACCCCCTATGCAGACAAGCAGTGACCTTGTGGAACACAGCACTCACCTACCAAGTTCAACTACAAGCTAAATTCCTGCCAGGAAAGAAAAACACATTGGCAGACGATCTAAGCAGAAACATCGTAGATCCTCATGAATGGAAACGGAATCAACAAGTATTCGCAATGATAACACAAAAATGGGGGAGCCCAGACATAGATCTGTTTGCTTCCCCCCAAAACTACCAACTACGGAAATTCTGCACAAGGACATACCACACACTAGCTTGGAAAGTGGACGCTCTCTCATTCAGTTGGAAAACATTAGCAGTGTATGCCTTTCCTCCACTGCCTCTTCTGGCAAAGGTGCTACGGAAAGCCAGATTAGAGAGGCCACAAATGATACTCATTGCTCCAGACTAGCCACGCCAGCACTGGTATCCAATACTAAGGAACATGGCTCAAGGCCCACCATGGATTTTACCTACAATTCCTCACCTGCTCACTCAGCAAAACAATCAGATTCTACACAGCGAGCTCAAGACTTTAAATCTGGCTGCATGGAAAATTGCCTAAACAACCAGTCAACACTTCTCTCTAAAGCTGTGATGGATGTCATTCTGGAGGCCAGGAGGCCCAGCACCAGGAAAGTCTATTCAGACAAATGGAAAAGATTCTGTGCCTGGAACCAGACTAAAGGCCAAAAATCCCCTTGTACCAAATATTCCTCAGATTCTTCAATATTTAACTGAGATGTTGCACAAAGGACTTTCCTTCTCATCTATTAAGAACCACGCCTCAGCTATTTCAGCTCGATACAAAACGGATCCTCCTATATTTTCACATCCATTACTAAGACAGTTCCTCAGAGGGGCTAAGAATATAAGACCGCCCCGGAGAGCACCAACACCAACTTGGGATATCAACTTTGTTTTGGAAAAACTTACACTACCGCCTTTTGAACCAGCTTTCACAGCTGATCTACAGTTCCTATCATGGAAAACTGCCCTGCTGCTAGCAATAACTTCAGCACGAAGAGTCTCAGAACTACAGGCCCTAATGGCAATGGAGCCTTTCATCATTTTTCATCAAGACAGAGTCTCTTTACGAACTAACCCTTCCTTTATGCCAAAGTTGGTATCCAGTGTGGCCCTAAACCAAACCATTAATTTGCCCACCTTCTATCCAAACCCCCAGAACAAAGGGGAAAGGCTCCTACACTCTCTGGACATTCACAGGCAATTACGTTACTGCTTGGATAAAACTAGGGCTTTCAGAAAATCTGACCAGCTCTTTGTATCCTATGCTGCAGGATCACAAGGAAAAGCTATCTCAAAACAGACCATTTCAAAATGGATAGGACATTGCATCCATTTCTGCTACACACCATGGGAAATCTGTGCCTGGTAACATCAGGCCCCATTCCACCTGGGCTACATCAACAGCTTTCCTCAGAGGGGTACCAACCAAGGATATTTTGGAGGCTGCAACTTGGAGTTCAGTGCACACCTTCACCAAGCACTATCACTTACCTCTATACTCTAAAACCAGAGCTGGCTTTGCCACTGCAGTTCTGCAGGGCCTACTAGCCTCACCAAACCCTGTTTAATTCCACCACCCATCCTTAGCTTTGGGATTCAACCCAAGTGTGATGACTGCAGCAGTGTAACACGATGAACATAGTACAGTTTTGTACCTACCATAAATGTAGATGTTCGAGTGTTCACACTGCTGCGGTCCAGGTTACCCTCCCTCCATCCCCTCTGAACTAGCTGGAGATATGTATACCTTTCTATCATATACAACCTTTGTGGTGTATTTGCTTGTAACTGAAGGTATTGTTTTATTTTTATTTATATATTTTTTTATTAGCAATATGTATTGCCTACCTATTGGGGGCACCTGACATCTGGGGCAAGAAAAACTGAAGAAAATGGCGTCGGATGCATCTTGTATACCCCTGGCGCACTGACGTCAGGGAAGAAGCGACAGCAACCGACGCCGGACCAAGACTTTGGAACTCTGGCCGACTGCGGGGACCGCCTGATGGCAGGATAACCCAAGTGTGACGACTGCAGCAGTGCGAACACTCGAACATCTACATTTATGGTAGGCACAAAACTGTACTTTTTCGAGTTTCAAAACCGAAGTCTTCAAAAAAGCTAAGTACCTCGTTGGGGATCCTTTTACTTGCTCTTAACCAATGTCAGTAAAAGTTAACAATTCTATTACCTGTGGAAAGCAAATAACTCAAAGATTTTCATTCGTACTCCATTCCTTACTTAGGCCCAGACCACGACATCCCTCTCTTTCGGTTTTGTGCCTTATTTAACCCCCGAACTATTCGTCGTTGGTTTCTTTTTGCAGAAAATTGTTTCGGTACTTGGTTTAACTATCCAGAAATGGCTTCTGTAAGCCATCCGACTACTGTCATTCCGAAAAAACATAAAGATAAAGACAGACCGCATAGGTCCAAAGCTGCAGATGCCTCTTCCGTTAAGCTAGTCGCCAGTTCGCCGGTACTCAGTTGCTTTCGCAGCCCTTGATACCCGCTACTTCAGATTCGCAGGCCTCTACTGAGACCCATTTAGAGTCCTGTATGCCGCGAGATGCTTCTTCGACTATGGAACCTGCGGATGTCTCTACCTTGGACGGGTCCGGAGCCGCTGTACAGGCACAGACTTCTGAGGGTGTATTCAGGCCCTACTGACTTGCATTTCAACCTGACGCCATCTTCTTCTTCAAGGTCTAAAACTCGACCCATGCCTAGAAAACCAACGTCCAAACCGCATGGTCAGGCCCATATTACCTAAAAAACAAATGATAAGAATGGCTGAAGACCTTATTACTTTAATTAGGGGAAGCCAGCCTTCACCCTCTAAGAGACCTACAACTGATTTTCCTTCTGATTCTTCTGATCAGGATTCTGAAATTTCTGTTTCTTCTGATTACCAGGATTTGCCCTTATCTACCTATGAGGATTCTGATGCAGAGGATTTCATTCCCTCTGCTTCCCCTCCAGAAGATTTTTCTTTTGATGAAACCTTGCACACTCTTAGGGAGCATTTTTGTTGGGAAAGCCAGGTTACTCTGACTCCAAAAAGAGGCTCACGGAATTCTTACTCCTCCCTCAACACAGGCCTTTATCTATCCCTCCTTTCCTGGATATTGTAGATGATGCCTTCTTGGAATCTAGCCTGGCCCCAGACACTTTACCTCCAGCTCCCGGGAAGCCTGACCGGTATTACAGAGTACCTGACTCACAAGTTCCTCTTCAAAAATCTTACTGCGGACCCAGAGACCATTTCCCAAGGACTTAAAGGCATTAAGGCTACTACTGCCAAAAACCCTTCCCCCTCTGATAGAGATTCCAGGGCCATGGACAGATGGGGTAAGAAGGTATAACACTTCTGCTACTTTGGCCATTAGGGCCATAACTGCCAGTTTCATATGTTAAAGTATCAGCAGCATATTATGGGACTACTTAAACAGAAAATTATGTTGATTCCTGACTGCTGAAAATAAAGAATTACTGGACACCAGTGGAGTTAAGGAAGTTTGCACTGTAACTTCCAGTGGGCGTAGCCTAAGCCTTTTGACAGAATCATATGTCCTCACATTTCAAACAAATGTTCATATCCCTGGAACCATAAATGGCAAGATCTTCAGCACAAACTATTTTTATAGTGCTAGTATTCTTTAGGTTCTAGGTATGTAAACTGAATTTTGTAAATCACAGTAAACACGGTAACTATTACATTTGTAATAGTTTGTAAACAACTAACTATATCTTAGCAGCCAGTCAAGTTACACACATATACTGTCAGCAGCATTTTATTCATCTAGCAGAGAGCTTTCATATGAGGCTAAGGAGTTCTGTCTGTGTTACTTGGTTGTTGAAATATTTAGAAAAATGTGAAAATCATATTTATATAATGTCATAAAAACGACAGTTAATACCTCTTTACCTGCACTAGATAGAGGTCAAATATTAATGCAGATGAGCTTGCCATTGTGTATGGTTTATGAATAAATCTTCTAAAACCTTGTACATTGCATGGTTTTGGAATTATTGATGCAAGTATGAACAAGCAACATTTGACGCCTAGAGGTGTCAGTAGGAGTTAACTGCAGATGCACCTGAAGGCGTCACTTGGATGTAATGAGTTAACTGCATTCTGCTGAACAAGTTGGTAAACATACTTTGCATTGTGGTTTTGACGCTTTAGAAGCATCTTGCAGGGCTACTGTCACTGGGTCTGTACTTGGAAGGTATGCTTGGCTTAAGGAGCAAAATTTGCCAGAGCATGTTAAAGCTAAATTACTGGATGCTCCCTTAAACCAAGGCCGCCTGTTTGGCAACAAAGCAGAAGCCCTTAAAAAAGATGGAGGAAAAAGCTAAATCTATGCAAACTGTTAAAGATTTCCTGAAAGTACAGCCTCCTAGATTTAACAGGCATTGGTCTTCTAAGAATTGTTCCTTTCCTGTCTCTTCCAGGCCTTCTCAGTCCAAACCCAGGAACAGCAGACCACCTAGGCTACAGTCTCAAGGGACTCACAGGCCTAAGCAGTGGGGGGCTCCCACTTCTAGAGCTGAAAGTCGTAAGACACCCCCCTAAAAGAAATCTCATCTAGTATCCTGCCAACAAATTGTATTCCTGGGAGCAAGCTTAAATGCAACTCCCCAGATGGCTTACCTCATGCCAGAGAAACAAGTTTGACAGCCTACTTCAAACTACTAGCCACAAAGACCCAGCTATCTGCAAGGAAAATACTGCAAGCCCTGGGGTTCATGGCCTCTTGCATTCATCTAATTCCATATGCAAGACTGCATATGAGGAAACTACAATGGTTTCTAAAAATCTTATGGTGTCAACATTCTCAGGACCTGGAATCAATGATTTCTATCATTCCTTGCATAAAGACAGAGTTCCTTTGGTGGGCAGAGGCCTGCTACCACAACAAGGGGCTCCCATTCACTCTACCCCTGCCGCCCAAACCCTAACAGACGCATCAGATTTTGCATGGGGGGCTCACTTGACAGGGGCAGTGCATTCAGGGCAAATGGAACCCGAGTCAGATGCACCTGCATATCATTCAAAAAGAAATGTTAGCTGTACAGAATTCCCTGACAACCTTCAAGGACGACATTCTTCCAGGACAATTATTGGTAAAGACAGACAACACCACTGTTATGTCGTACATAAACAAGCGGGGGGGGGGGACTCATTCGTACCCTCTCTGCATACCAGCCATGGCTCTGTGGAACACAGCCTTGAGCTACCAAGTGCACCTACAAGCTCAATTCCTGCCAGGCAAGCTAAATTCACTGGCAGACGACTTAAGCAGGAATCTCATGGACCCACACGGGCGGAAACTGGAACCAAAGATATTCGGCCTTTTGAGAAACAAATGGGGGAATCCAGAGATAGACCTGTTTGCCTCCCCTCAGAACTACCAATTGGACAAATTCTGCACAAGGGCTTCCCACAGTCAAGCTTGGAAAGTGGATGTCCTGTCCTTCACCTGGAAAAGCCTCTCAGTTTATGCCTTTTCCCCCTCCGCCGCTCCTCTTGAAAGTTCTGCTAAAGATCAAACAGGACAAACCAAGGACAATACTGATTGCACCAGACTGGCTACGCCAACACTGGTGCACCCCCTCTTGTGCAGTATGTCACTGCTGGAACCATGGCACCTGCTTCAGACCCCTTCCCTGCTGTCCCAGCAGGAGGGCCAGATTCCACACCCTCATCTTCAAACCCTGAACCTTGCTGCCTGGCTAATTCCTTGAGTTCTCCAATATCATCTCTCAGTAAGCAGGTGCTAGATGTCATTCTGGAGGCAAGGAGGCCTAGTACTAGACATTCCTATGCTGAGAAGTGGAAAAGGTACTGTTCTTGGAGCCAGACTCGGGGGATGGGTACAACGGTGCCCAGCTTATCGCATATTCTTCAGTACTTAACAGAGATGCTCCAGAAGGGCCTTTTCTTCTAGTCAGTTAAAATTCATGCCTCTGCCATTTCAGCTCATTATAATACTGAACCACACCTCTTCTCTCACCCCCTGCTAAAGCAATTCCTCAAAGGGGCCAAAAATTTAAGACCACCCAGGAGAGCCCCTACTCCAGCCTGAGACCTTAACTTTTTATTGAAAAAGCTCACTCTCTACCTCCTTTTGAGCCAGCTGCAACTGCAGACATAAAATTCCTTTCTTGGAAAACAAGTCTTCCTTCTAGCCATCACTTCAGCAAGAAGAGTGTCTGAATTACAGGCCCTCATGGCAGTGGAGCCATTCCTCATCTTCCATGCAGACAGGGTGTCCCTCAGGACCAATCCATCCTTTATGCCCAAGGTGGTGTCTAGTGTGGCCCCTAATCAGTCCGTTCATTTGCCTACCTTTTTCCCAAATCCACAAAACAAAGGAGAACGAATACTGCACTCTTTGGACGTGCACAGGCAGCTTAGATTTTATTTGGACAGGACTAAGCCTCAGAAAATCTGAACAGCTGCTAGTTGGCTTTGCTGCAGGGGCAGAGGGGAAGGCCATTTTAAAGTAAACCATTTCTAAGTGGATAGCCCATTGCATTCATTTCTGCTGTAAGCACCATGGAAAACCTACCCCACAGGGGATAAGATCACATTCCACCAGGGCTGCATCTACCTCCACAGCCTTTCTCAAAGGTGTCCCTACCAGGGACATCCTAGAAGCTGCTACCTGGAGCTCTGTACATACCTTCACCAAGCATTACCACTTGCCTATTTTTTCTAAATCCAGAGCTGGTTTTGCCACTGCAGTTTTACAGGGCTTAATAGCTGGTCCTAATGCTCTCTAACTTCCTCCTCCCTTCCTTAGCTTTGGGAATCAACCCTAATGTAATGACTGCAACAGTGAAACACAAAGAACATAGTACAGTTGTGGACACTTACATAAATGTATATGTTCGAGTGTATTCACTGTTGCAGTCTTGGTTACCCTCCCTCCAGCCCCCTGACCTCTCTTGGCTATACTTATTTTTCTTGTTTAGTGTATTTCAGCTCTCTGGTGTATTCGCTTTATGTTGGAGGTATAACCTAACATATAATTGTTTTCCATTATGGGGGCACCTGACATCTGGGACAAGAAAAACTGACGTAATGGCGTTGGCTGCATGTTTTATACCCCTGACGTTATGGAAGAATAGACAGCATCCGACGCAGGAATCCAAGACTTTGATATTCAGGCCTGCTGAGGGCTACCTGCAGGCAGATAACCCAAATGTAATGCTGAGGTGTCATACACCAAATGGTACTGTGTGTTAATTTTTTTTTTTGGCTTTCATACTCTGGCCTAACATCAGGTTACACTGGACAGGATAACCCACAAGTATTGGAGTACTGCAGCAGTGATTTAAGGAAGGACGTGTTAGACGTTGTGTTAGCTGGATAGAAAAGTATCAATGGCTGGGTCACTTCTTGTTTTTTTTTTTTTTTTTTTTTGTCATCAGGAGCTTGCCAGATGTCTCCACTGCCTTCCTCCAGTTAGCCTATTCATTCCAGGAGGATGGGAGCTGCGTCTTCCTTGACCATTTGACATCCCAATGGCCCTTTCTTTCCTCCCCAGTAGCTCCCGCTAACCCTCTGATCCCTGGCAAGGGTCAGGTGATGGGGAGTAGGTCAGCTTGCTTGTCTGAGGGGGGGGGGGGGCTTTTCTACCCTTACCCTCTGAGGTCATCACCACAAGTGTTTCTTCCTGAGGGGAAATGTGCCTTTACGTGCTGCTACTTCTTTGGCTACTAAGTGCAAATGCAGGTATGGTAGCATGAGCTCAGCTGTCTTGGAATTCCTCTAGGTGAATATGTAGTGCTTTAACTAGGTATGGGCTAGAGACACCACCTTGTCCCCAGTTTGGGCAAGCTGGCTGTGTCTACTTACTACCATGCTCCCTGGCCAGCTGCTAGTTGAACTGGAGTCACCTTCAGCATTGGCATGGCTTATTGCTTCTGCAGCATTGGCTGGGGGACGTGTTTTTTGAACACGACCGTTTTGAAGTGACAGTGAAGCATAGTTTGTGATTTGTGGAAGCAAGAAGACTGTACATGGAGAAAATTGTAAAATAAGTGATCATTACTTGTCACGTTGAAGGGGTTCTGGAATAACATCAGTGGAGCAGGGAAAATAAAAGTACCATTGAGTGTACGCAGGTAGAGGTGGAACAAAAAGATACACAGTATTAACCTTAGAGATGCTGATGTTGCTGAAGAAGTGTTGAATGAATAGGAAGAAAATTCTGAGTCAAGTGAGAAAAGTTTATGCACAATCCTTGAAACAAGACAACTAGAAATATTTGAATTTTTCATTTGACTGTGGGTTGGGTAACAGTACATTCCTGAAAATTCAAATGACTGAAAAGATGTGCTTGGCATACTCATTAAAAAGCTAAATTTGACCTTTTAGACTGGCACATTATCACATTTTTCAGTGGTTTTCTTAAATAATGGGGTATTGCTACAAATCTGTGTTGACATGCAAGTATTTTTATACCAATTATGACTTCTGTGATGTTATAAAACATCTTATGCAAGTAGTTTTATTTGTATGATTTTTATACTGCAGCATACGATGGGTAATTAACCGTATGAAGATATAAATTTAGTTACAGTTAAGACATGGTGAAATAGTCCACTCTAGGTGCTTGTATTACTGAAAGATGTAACCTTATGCAGTTTGTGGTGCAGGGTTAAGCTCATGGAACTTCAAATTGTAATTACAGCGAGTTGAAGTATTAATATGCATTAAAGTTATTTAGGAATGAGAAAGTTTGACTTTTTATAGATGAAAATGTTGAAACGCATTATGGATAGTAGTAAATTATGCAGTTAAATAATTTCATGCTAATTAAGAGTCAACTTATTGGCACGTTGCATATCAGTCTATGCAGCCGTGTGTGCTTAATGCAAGATTTATTTATGTATTTAATATTTGTTAACCAAGAAAGATATTACTACTGATTGTTAAAATGCTGCTACAATGGAGGGTCCTAACCATGATCAACCAGATTATTGTGAACTACTGACCATTTGAGTGAATAGTACTTTAGACAGAGTAGTATAAGAGGGGCTGCACAACTTTTTTTTTAACGATAGAAGGTGTAGTCAGTGCCTGCATTTACCTGCTTTGACTAGTAATATATCCTTTTCATCTAAATGTCTTAGAAGTCTAGTGAAATCTACATGATTAAGTTATGTAAATGTTTCTGTAATAATGTGGCTTACTACCATGTTCCTTTTCACTTTCCTTCACAAATCTGTCCATCTCCTTAGACTCCCTGTTATGGGAATGAACAAATAAATTTTGTTTAGCAAGTTCCTTCTTGGTGGCTGTTGCCATGACCCTGGCATCCAGTGGCACCCCCTTACTCCATAATTTCTTCCTGACAGGTGGAGCCAGAATCCAATCTGGCCTCTTAGGGATTGGCTGAACTGAGTTGGGTTCCTTCCATGCCCACCTAGAGACCAAATCAGTGAGGTCATCGACAGGTGGCATAGGAGGTAGATGGGCCAGCTCCAAAAGCTTCCAGAAATGCTAATTCCTGTGGTGAAGGATTGCTGGAAGACCAATCACCTCTCTGAAGGGGCTCGGGAATGTCTTCAAGCGAGATGTCTTCTGGAGGTGAGCGTGGGGACCCTTCTCCTTCTTTGAAATCAGTATTCTCAGTGACTAACTGTTGCGGAAAGTCCAAGTGCCTCGTATTGCACTTCCTCTTCTGAGGGACTTCCTTGGTTGGATGTTCAGTGAAGTGTCTGAAGAGATTGTAAGAACCTGTTGGGTGGTCTGGATGCCTTGAGCTTGACTGTCCCTGTAGTGTAGAATGATGTGGCTCTAAGAGCAGACACGTCTGGGAACTAGAGTGGAGATCCAAAGGGGCTGGCTCCATATATCCTGCCAGAACAGAAAACACTTCACTACCTTGAAGGCAGATCGCTCCAGAGAGAAAGAAGACAGCGGCTCTGAGAAGGCAGGCTTCTGAATCACTGACTCCCTCCTTCACAAGAGAAACTTGCCTGAGCTATCCAATGCTGAAGCTCTGAGGGGCAGACAGGTCCACAAATCTCAGAGTTGACTCCAGTGCCGTGGACCGGACAAGGCAGGTTCGGCTCTGAGTCTCATTCGGATCTGAAGAAGTTAGAACTGGTGCACTCAGAGAAATCTTTGGATCCAAGCCAGACTGACCCGGAAGGTTTGCATCCAGGGACTCTGAAGCAACCAGTGGGATCACAGAAGGAGCAGACAATGGTGGTGTAACAGATGGACAGGCTTCCTGACCCAAAGGGGATGAAGCCGTAAGACTACCCATCTGTATTTGCACTGAGAGGAATCTCCTCCACATTCTATCCACATCTTCCTCAGTTACACTTCTGGATGAATGAGATGAGGCAAGAGATGGTGACCTGGAATGATGTCTCTCCATAAAGGGAGAGGGAACCCTAGATAGGCAGTGGATCCAAGGATGGAGAATATTTTGTTGTTAGTAGTGTCTTTGGATCCGAAGACCTTGGATCTTAAGGGGAGTGGATCTGAGCAGATTTTGGGTCCGGTCTCCTTTTTTTCTTCAGCGGCTCGAAGAAGTGGGTGGTCTTGGAGACTTGGGTCTCTAGTTTTTGTTTTGGGGTGTTAAGCCCCAGCGATAGCCTCTCCAAAAGAAGATGGAAGCCCTTGCAGATGTTGAGGGCCTAAACACGGTGTGGGCATCTTAAAGTGGTAATTTATACCCACATTTTGACATTTTTTGAAGCTGGCAGGTCCTTTATTGAGACATGATGACTTGGGATAAAAAAAAAAAAAAAAAAAGAGAGAGAGAAGGAATTTTTTAATCATAATAAAGAGAAAAAGAAACAACAGCAATGGTATGAAGAACTACATTAACATGTACTATAGAAAGAAAAATTTACAGATCTTAAGAAATAAATACCAATTGTGGTAAAAGATAATTACATTGACTGTAAAGGATAAGGGAAAATATATGTCTGATGTTAATTTTCATTCTGTCCTCATCTGTTGGGTTCAGATCCGACTCGACCATTACTAAAGCTCATAACCAAAAAGCTCTTGAGCTGCTTCTTTACCCATAATGCACCAACCCCTAACATATCACAAATATCGTTTGCCGCTTTTCACAAAAGAACATTGTTCCCATAGCTGTTGAACTTCATCACAAAAATCTTCAGATACATTAGATTTTTCCATTTAAATCTTATGTACAACCTTTTTTCTATAATTCCCATACTCTTTTAGTATATCTGTAAATACCATTGTCTTTATATTTTTTCCTCTCTTCTTTAGGGTTGCCACCTTTTCAGATGGCCTAAGTGGGACAGTTGTGGTACAAACATCAGATTTTGCAGGCCTAAACATATCCACTGCCAGTACAAGGGACAGAACTTCAATTTTTTGCCTAAATAAAAGCTTATTCTTGTAGCATTTTAGTTGCTTATTCTGTTTCTTATAACATTTAGGTGTTTCAGATACAGAATAACTGTTTTATGCAACTATTACATAAAATACAGGAAATAATTTTGCCCTAATATTTCTGGACAGTTGCCATTCTTACAATATTTTTGCAGGACACAACTGCCCAAAGAGGGACTGTCCCTCGCAAAGTGGGACAGGTGGTAACCCTCCTCTTCTTTTACACGTACAGTACTGTCATTACCATTGTTGGCAAGCTCTCTCTTTCTCCCCTTTTTTCCTGCCAAAAAAAAAATTATACCCATTTTTCTCCTTTTTTGTCAGAATAGCTGAGAAAAGGCTCTTCTGGCTTCAAAAAGTATTTAAAGTGTGGGCACAAGTTGCCTGTTTTGAATGCCACAATATCTGTTTATTGCTTAGGTCAACAACACCTTCAAGAGGACTGTTCCATCTGCCACAATTTTAATCCACGTGCATTAGTGGATAGAAAAAATAAATTAATATTGAAAGGTGTGTTTCCGCCTTCTTTCGGAGAAGCTGTTTCAAGGGCTCAGTCCCCCCCCCCCCCACAAACAGAAGACCAAGGGGTTGAAATCTCCAGCTTCCTCTACTTCCTCAGCTGTATCTTCTGAGCCTTCCAGAAAGAGAATTAAATCGGATATTGAGTAGATATCAAAACTCTTCCCCCTTGGATCCAAAGAGGAAGAGGTCGTTGGATTCTAACATCCTTGGATCTGACTAAGAAACTGTCAGATCCGACTATTCTGGATCCAGTAGTTTTACCTAGGATCCGATGTTCCCCGTCAGTTGAAACTGTATCTTCTAGGCTGCCTTCCCCATTTCTAGGAAGGCGCCATACAAAGTCACCTTCCCTGGCATTGTCTTGTTCATCCAGAAGTTTGACCAAAGAAGATGTGGATCAGATCATGAGGAAATTTCTCTTGGTGCAGATCCAGATGGGTGTTTGCTCCTACCATTTCGGGTCAGGAAACCTGTCCATTGACCACTCCACCACCTCAGACCCCTTCTCTGACTCCTTTGGATGCTTCAGAGTCCCTTGATCTGGGTCTTCCAGGTCTTTCAGCCATGGATCTGAGGATGGCATTATTAGATCCGAAGCTGACTCAGAGTGCCCTGGCTCTGACATCTTTGGATCTGGAGGACTGTCAGAGCCTATGCTTCCCTGTTGGATCTGAGGTGCTGTAGACTAGTCTGAAGGTTTTGGAGGAGTCACTGCATCTTAGTGCTTCGGCACTGGACAGCTTGGCTCAGACTTCCTCCTCGGGGGACTGCTTTCAGGGTGGGAGGAGGCAGTGGTCCAAAAGACTGCTTTCTTGGCTTCGAGGTCTTCTCTCTCTCCAGGGCAGTCTTCCTTCAAGGTTGTGAAGAGGGTATTCTCTGCTTCAACAGGGCTGACAAATCCAACACCCTCAGATTTCCAATCCAGTTCAGATGTGTCTGCACTTGGAAGCCTCATCATTGGATGCCACAGGGACAGCCAGCCCAACACCACCAGACTACCCAGCAGGTTTTCACAGTTGCAGTCATCACATTTGGGTTATCCTGCCAGGGGTAGCCCTCAGTCGGTCTGAATACCAGAGGCTTAGTATTTCTGCGTCATTTGCTGTCGCTCCAGGACTGACATCAGGTAGTCAGTGCTTTAAAATCAGGCAGCCAACGTCATTATATCAGTCTTTCTTGCCGAGGAGCCCGAAGCAGAAGCAGTTCACACGAGTGCCGGTCAGCCGCTACCTGAGTTTTCATTCCCGAATTAAAGTTGAAGTCTTCTAAAGCTAAGTACCCCGTTGGGGATCATTTTTTCTTGATTTAACCAATGTCAGAAAAAGTTAACAATTGTCTCGCCTGTGGAAAGCAAATACCACACCAAGACTTCCATTCTTACTGTGTCACCTGTTTAAGCCCAGACCACTATGTCCCTGGCTGTCGCTTTTGTGCTTTGTTCAACGCCAGAACTATACATTGTCGGGCCCTTATTGTAGCTAGATATTTTTGCTCTCAGTCCTCGAATTCCAATATGGCTTTGGTAAGCCATCTGACTACCCATCTTCTGAAAAAACGTAAGGATAAAGTCAGAGACCGACTGTACAGGTCCAAAACTGCTGATGATGCTTCCGTTAAGCTAGTCAGTTCACCGGTCATCAGTGAGGTGCTTTCTGCCACTTCTGTGGATTCTCAGGCTGCTACTGAGACCCTTTGAGTCCGGTATGCTGTGGGACTCTTCTTCAACTAAGGATCCTGCTGATGTCTCTACCTTGGATGGGTCTGGAGCTGCTGAGCAGGCACCAGCTTCTGAGGAAGTACTTCGCATTACAGGTAATAGACACAAATCGACTTTTTTTGCGTCTTCAGTTCTTTCTAAAACTAGCGAGTTTCTAAGGCCCAGGGTACAAACTACCCCCAAAAAACTGACAACCCAAACTCAGGCATCTACTTCCTTGCCTCAGTCTCATATGCTTAAAATGGTGGAAGACCTTATTATGCTTATTAGGGGAAGTCAGGCTTACCCCTTCCAAAAGAAAGAGACTTGTCCCCAGTAGTTTTATCTGAACAGGAGTCTGATGACTCTGATGCATCATATGAAGACATGCAACCCCTCTCTGCTTATGAAGATTCTGATGCAGAGGGAATCCATTCCTTCTGCTTCTCCACCTGAGGATTTTTCATTTGGTGAAACCCTTCATACTTTAAGGGAGCATTTCCAGTGGGAATGTCAGGACTACCCTCAGTCAAAAAAGATATCGGAATTCTTAGATTTACCACAGCACAGACCTTTGGCCATTCCTCCTGTCCTGGATGATGTTGATGTTTTTATGGAATCTAGTTTGACTCTTGACACCCTTCCTCCTGCTCCCAGGAAACCTGACAAGTACTACAGAGTCCCTGAGTCTCGCACATTCCTTTTCAAAAATACTACTGCTGACCCAGAGGTCATCTCTCAAGGACCTAAAGGAATTAAAGCAACCTCAGCTAAGAATCCCCCCCCCCCCCGACCGGGATTCCAGTGCTTTAGACAGATTGGGTAAAGAAAGTATACACCTCTGCTACTTTTGCTATTGGAGCACTAAACTGTCAAGTTCCACATGCTGAAATAGCAGCATACCATGGAAATCCTCAAACAAAAAATATCTTCCTTTCCTGCTTGTGCAGAAAATAAAGAATTACATGAGCTTATGCATTCTGCAAGCCAAGTTGATAAGCACACCTTACAATGTGGCTTTGATGCCCTAGAAGCAGCTTGCAGGGCAGCATTCACTGGTTCTGTCCTTAGAAGGCATGCTTGGTTTAAGGAACAGACCATGTCCAATCAGAATTATTGGACGCACCATTGAACAAAGACAATTTGTTTGGCACCAAGGCAGAAGAGGTCTTAAAAAAGATGGAAGAAAAAGCTAAATCTATGCAGACAGTTAAAGACTTTGACTTTTAACAAGTCCAGCCTCCGAGGTTCGGTAGGCATTGCCCTCCAAGCACTGGTCCTTTCCGCCCCCCCCCCCCCAGGCCAGCTCAGCCCAGATCCAGGGGAAGCTGACCTCCCAGACAGCAACCCCAGGGAATGCTGAGACCTAAGCAGTGGAGTTCCTCCTCTTCAAAAACAGGGAGTGCTAAGCCACACCTTTATGGTAAGAACTCACAATGACTTCACACCTCCACCCCTTACGTCTGCCCACCTGCTTGTGCCCCTAGGAGGAAAACTCTCCTTCCATGCAAACAACTGGGCCTGTATTACCAACGACCGATGGGTCCTCAACATAGTGTCCCAGGGATACAGATTTTATTTCCACACACTGCCAATCCCAAAAGGGTTCCCAGATCTTCCACCAAACGAGTGGGTAGAGGCCAAAAAGCAAGTCCTTTTCCTGCTGTCCAGGAGGGTAATACAGCATGTACCTGCAGACCAGATAGGCCAAGGTTTTTATTCCAGACTCTTCCTGGTGCCTAATCCTCAATCTATCCATTCTAAACACCTTTTAGGTTATACCAAACTTCAGAATGCTCACCCTCCAGCAGCTTCTTCCTATGCTTTTCAAGGATCCTTGGTTAGCCACCCTAGACCTAAAAGAGGCCTACCTACACATCCCAATCAGGGAATCTTGCAGGAAAAATCTACGTTTCAGGGCAGGATCTGTGCACTTTCAGATGTTCGAGTGTTTCACTGATGCAGTCATCACACTTGGGTTATCTGCCTGCAGGTAGCCCTCAGTCAGCCCGAATACCAGAGTCTTGGGATTTCTGCGTCAGTTGCTGTCCGCCTCTTCCATGACATCAGGTTGTCCGGGGTATAAAACATGCAGGCGATGCCATTACATCAGCTTTTCTTGCCGAGTGGAGCCCGAAGCAGAAGCAGTTCACAAGTGCCAGTCGGCCACTACCTGAAATTTTTGTTAATCGAGTTTGAAACTAAAAGTCTTCTAAAGCTAAGTACCCCATTGGGGATCCTTTTTTCTTGCTCTAACCGATGTCAGAAAAAGTTAACAATTGTCTTGCCTGTGGAAAGCAAATACCTCACAGAGATTTTCATTCTTACTGCGTTACCTGTTTAAGCCCAGACCACGACCTTCCTCGCTGTCCGTTTTATGCCCTGTTCAATGCCCAAACTATTCGTCGTCGGACTGTCTTTGTCGCTAAATTCTTTTTCTCTCGTTCTCCGTATTCCGAAATGGCTTTGATAAGCCATCCGACTACCGATTTTCCAAAAAAAAGTAAGGATAAAGACAGACCGCATCGGTCCAAAACTGCCGACGACGCTTTCATTAAGCTAGTTGCCAGTCCGCCGATACTCAGTGAGGTGCTTTCGCAGCCTCTGATACCCGCTTCTACAGATTCGCAGGCCTCTACTGAGACCCATTCGGAGTCCGGTATGCCACAGGATGCTTTTTCGATTATGGAACCTGCGGATGTCTCTACCTTGGATGGGTCCGGAGCCGCTGTGCAGGCACCGGCTTCTGAGGGTGTATTTAAACCTTCCAGTGTTCGTATTAACTGACTACTTCGTTTCTGACTAAAACTACCGAATTTCTCAAGGCCAGAGTTCACACTACACTTAGGAAACAGATGACCAAAGTGCATTCTCAAGCTCCCATGCCACAGAAACAAATGCTTAGAATGGCTGAAGACCTTATTACTTTAATCAGGGGAAGCCAGCCTTCCCCCTCTGAAAGACGGAATTGATTTTCCTTCTGATTCTACAGATCGAGTCCGATGACTCTGACCCCTCTGATTACCAGGACATACCTTTATCTACCTAGGAGGATCCTGATGCAGAGGATTCCATTCCCGCTGACACCCCCCCCGAGGACTTTTCTTTCGGTTAAACCCTGCATACCCTCAGAGAGCATTTCCGCTGGGAGTGTCAGGACTACCCGCAGTCCAAAAAGAGACTCGGGAATTTTTAAACTTGCCTCAGTACAAGCCCCTAGCTATCCCCCCCTGTTCTGGAAATTGTAGATGTTTTCATGGAATCCAGTCTTACCCCTGATACTTTACCACCAGCTCCTAGAAAGCCTGACTGGCACTACAAGAGTATCTGACTCTCTCAAATTTTTTTTCAAAAGTCCCAGTGTGGATCCAGAGACCATTTCCCAGGGACCTAAAGGTATTAAGGCTACTACAGCCAAAAACCCTACCCCTTCAGACAGGGATTCTAGGGCTTTAGACAAATGGGGGAAGAAGGTATATACCTCTGCAACTCTTGCCATCAGGGCTTTAAATTGCCAGTTTCATATGTTGAAGTACCAGCAGCATGTTATGGAACTAAGTGCATCTCAAAACTCACTGGCTGTGCCCATGCTCTAAACCTGACTAGCTCAAGAGTCACTGAATACTCTGATCTTCCCATCCCACCTACTCTTCTAAAGAAACTTCTTCCTTATAAAACTAGTTCTACTTACTATCTCTAGAACTCCTAATCTATATTACTTTCTTCTGCTATGACTGTATTCTATACTGTAAATTTTGGGTTTTAACTGCATCCTTTGTTATGCCTGCATTCGACACTGTTATTTTTTTTTTTTTTACTATGATAACCTGTAATTGGCACTGTAAATAGATGTATTTGTCTTATATATCCATAGATAGAATTGTGTTAAATTCATTGTATTACCTAGGAGCTTTTCTCCCCGGGCCTCTACTGAAACTGGACATGTATCCAGTTAGACTAGCCCGGTAAACAAATGTAAAATTAAATAAAATAAAATTAAACAAAAAATTATGTTAATTCCTGATTGTGCAAGAAATAAAGATTTACAAGAGTTAATGCATTCTGCAAACCAAGTTGGAAAACGTACTTTGCAGAGTGGTTTTGATGCCCGAGAAGCATCTTGCAGGGCTGCTGTCACTGGGTCTGTTTTGAGAAGGCATGCTTGGCTAAAGGAACAAATCTTACCAGACCATGTCAAAGCAAAACTCCTAGATGCTTTATTAAAACAAGAATGTTTGTTTGGCACAAAAGCAGAAGAAGTTCTTAAAAAGATGGAGGAAAAAGCTAAATCTATGCAAACTATTAAAGATTTACTACAGGTACAGCCACCTATATTTAGTAGGCATTGACCTTCAAAGAACTGGTCCTTTCCAGTCCTCCCAGACCTTCTCAGTCCAAACCCAGGGGCAACAGATCACCAAGAATACAGTCTCAGGGTATGCACAGATCTAAACAATGGAGTGCTCCCATCTCAAAAACAGGGAGTGGTAAGCCACCCTCTTATGGAAAAAGTTCGTAATGACTTGTCCTTCATCCTTCCCAGCCACGCCCAAGTACTTGCACCACTAGGAGGAAAAGTCGCCCTGCATGCAAAAAACTGGGCGTACATAACCCAGGACAGATGGATCTTAAATATTGTATCGCAGGGATACAGATTCTACTTCCACACACTGCCAACCCCAAGCGGATTGTCAGACCAAACCAGTGGGCAGAGGCCCAAAAGCAAGTACTTTCTCTTCTCAGTATCGGGGCTGTTCAACCTGTTCCAGTAGAGCAAAGGGACAGGGTTTCTACTCCAGACTTTATGGTGCCCAGAAAAGAAAACTCTTGGCGCCCTATCCTGGATCTGTCAATATTCAACACCTTCCTGGTGGTACTAAAATTCAAAATGCTTACACTGCAACAGCTGCTTCCTATGCTAGCCAAGGACTCTTAGCTGGTCACCCTAGACTTTAAAAGAAGCTTATCTGCAGATCCATATAAGGGAATCTTGCAGGAAATATCTACATTTCAGAGCAGACTGTATGCACTATCAGTTCGCTGCACATCCCTTTGGCTTATCTACTGCGCCCAGGGTATTCACAAAGTGCCTGGCTCCAGCCATTGCATACTGTAGGCAGAGAAAAATTCAAATTTACCCATACTTGGACGACTGCCCGATTCAGGTGGACAGTCAGGAACTGCTACAACAGCACCTGACATTTGTAAAGAGACTTCTTACTTCTCTGGGGTGTACCATCAACAAAAAGAAATCACATCTGGTACCCAGCCAAAAAATTGTATTCCTGGGAGCAAGCTTGAACACAACTTCCCAGATGGCATTCTTCACTCCAGAAAAGCAGGTTTATTTGGCAAATTACTAGCCACCCAAACCCAGCTATCTGCAAGAAAAATACTGCAAGCCCTGGGTTTCATGGCCTCATGCATTCTCCTAATTCCATATGCAAGAATGCATATGAGGAAACTTCAGTGGTACTTAAGTCTCTGGTGTCAACATTCTCAGGACCTGGAAACAGTGATTCCTGTCATTCCTTGTCTAAGGACAGAGTTTCTTTGGTGGGCAGAGGCCTGCTACCACAACTAGGGACTCCCTTTCACTCTACCTCCCCCCGCCCAAACCCTGAAAACAGACACATCAGACTCTGCATGGGGGGGCTCACATAGCAAGCAAGTGTATTCAAGGCAAATGGAGACCAGGAAATAAACCTGCATATCAATCAAAAAGAAATGTTAGCTGCACAGAATGCACTGACATGCTTCAAATACCTTATCCTTCCAGGACAACTGTTGATAAAGACAGACAACACCACAGTTATGTGGTACATAAACAAGCAGGGGAGAACTCATTCCTACCCACTCTGCAGGTTAGCCATGGCTCTGTGGAACACAGCCTTGAGCAATCAGGTGCACCTGCAAGCTCAGTTCCTGCCAGGCAAAGAAAATTCACTGGCAGACTATTTAAGCAGAAATCTAATTGATCCACATGAGTGGAAACAAACCCAACCGTTTAAGCTTCTAATCCATAGGTGGGAACATCAGAGGTGGACCTCTTTGCTTCCCCCCAAAACCATCAACTGAGCAAATTTTGCACCAGAACTCCCCACAGCCAAGCATGGAAAATGGATGCCCTTTCCTTTACATGGGAAAACCTTTCAGTCTATGCCTTTCCCCTTCTGCTCTTCCTCTCAAAAGTACTACTCAAGATCAAACAGGACAGGCCGAGGACAATCCTGATTGCGCCAGCACTGGTACCCACTTTTACACAGTCTGACAGCAGTGCCACCCTGGCACTTGCATCAGACCCCCTTCTCTGCTGTCCCAGCAGGAGGGCCTGATTTTGCATCCTCAGCTACAAACCCTGAACCTAGCAGCCTGTCTTATTCCCTGAATACATCACCAGCAAACAGGTGTTGGATGTCATCCTTGAGGCCAGGAGGCCTAGTACTAGGAAATCCTATTCAGAAAAGTGGAAAAGATACTGTTCTTGGTACTAGTCTCAGGGAAAGGACACAACCGTGCCCACCTTGCCTCAAATCCTAGATTATCTAGCAGAGTTGCTTCACAAAGGTCTATCCTTGTCTTCAATTAAGATTCATGCCTCTGCCATCTCAGCACATTACAATACTGAGCCCACCCCTCTTTTCTCACCCTCTGGTCAAACAGTTCTTGAGAGGAGCTAACAATTTAAGACCCCTGATGAGAGCTCCCACTTCTGCCTGGGACCTTTGAGCCTGCTGCTATAGCAGAGTTAAAATTCCTCTCTTGGAAAACAGCCTTACTTCTAGCCATCACATCAGCAAGAAGAGTGTCCGAGTTGCAGGCCCTTATGGCTGTGGAACCCTTCATTATCTTCCATGTGGACAGGGTTTCCCTCAGGACTAACCCATCATTTATGCCCAAGGTGGTATCCAGTGTGGCTTTATACCAATCCATCCATTTTACCCACCTTTTTTTCTAATCCTCAGAATAAAGGGGAAATGATTCTGCACTCCTTAGACGTGCACAGACAGCTTAGGTTCTACCTTGACAGGACTAAACCTTTCAGAAAATCTGACCAGCTGCTAGTCAGTCCATTCTGATAGGGTCTCCCTCAGGACTAACCCAGCCTTCATGCCTAAAGAGGTGTCCGGTGTGGTTCTCAACCAATCCATTCATTCGTCCACCTTTTTCCCTAACCCACAAAACAAGGTGGAAAGGATTCTGCACTCTCTAAATGTGCACAGACAGCACAGATTCTATCTGGATAGGACTACATCTTTTAGAAAAAGTGACCAATTACTAGTCAGCTTCACAGCAGGGGCAGAGGGCCAGACCATATCTAAACAATCTATCTCAAAATGGATAGCACACTGCATCCATTTCTGCTACAAACAGCATGGGAAATAGCCCCCAAAAGGGGGGGGGGGTCAGTACATATTCCACCAGGGCAACCACCACCTCTGCAGCTTTTCCCAGAGGGGTCTTCACCAGGAACATCCTGGAGGCTGCAACATGGACTTCTGTTCACACTTTCACCAAGCATTACCACCTGCCTATCTTCTCCAAATCCAGGGCAGGCTTTGCCTCCGTTGTCTTTCAGGGCATCCTAGACAGCCCCCAGTATTCTTGACTGCCTCTACCCTTTTCTTCAACTTTGGGAATCAACTCAAATGTGATTGCTGCAACAGTGAAACACGAAGAACATTAGTACAGTTGTGTATACATACCATAAATGTGGATGGAGTGTATTCACTGTTGCAGTCCTGGTCCCCCCCACTCCATCCCCCTTGTCTCTCTCTCTATCTCTTCCTCTCTCCTTACAGGGAATTTTTGGCATTTACTTTCTACTGGTGGTGTTCTTCCACCATAACCTAGCTCCCTATTTGGGGGCTCCTGACAGTTGGGGCAAGAAAAACTGATGTAATGGCGTCGGCTGCCTGATTTTATACCACTGACAAACTGACATCAGTCCTGGAGCGACAGCAACCTATGCAGAAATATTAAGCCTCAGGTATTCGGGCCAACTGAGGGCTACCCCTAGCAGGATAACCCAAATGTGATGACTGCAACAGTGAATACACTCGAACATCAACATTTATGGTAAGTGTACACAACTGAACTTTTCTAATGACATCTCCCGGTAACACCCCACCAAAGAGGTCCCCAAGAAGAAAAAGTGCAAGAGGAGGCACATGGACTCTCCACAAGAGTCAGTCACTGAGGATATGGAATTTGATGAAGGTGAAGTGCCCCATGATCACCTCCAGAAGATGTCTCATTTGGAGACATCCTTGAGGTCCTGAAACAGAAAGATGATTGGACCCCCAACAACCCTTCACCTAAGGAGTCAGTATTTCTGGAGGCCTTTGGAGCTGGCCCATCTTCCTCCTGGGATACACCGCCTGTTGACAAGCTCATTGAGTTAGTTTCTCGGTAAGAGTGGAAGGAGCCTGATGCAGTCGAACCGATGCCCAAAAGGCCACCTGTGGGGAATGAATTATGGGCTAAAGGGGTGCCCATAGATGCCATGGTCATGGTGGCCACCAAGAAGGAACTTAACCAAATAGAGTTCCTCTATTCATTCTCCTGACAAGGGAGTCTAGGGTGATGGACATGATTGGGAAGTCCATCTACGCTTCACCAACCTTAGCCCTAAGGTCACCGAACTGTTTGGTACATTTTGCTAGGTTGCAAATGGATTTGATCAAAGACCTCTCAACTTCCTTTTCAGGAACCATTTCTGCTGAGGCCCAGTAATTTGCCTCTTCTCAATTGGCTACCTTTCAGTGCATCTCAAATTCATCCATGAGGCTTATTTCACATGGAGCCGAAGGCACCTCAAGGGCAGCAGGTTCAGGCATATCCATTAAGAGGCATGCCTGGATACGCTTATGTAATTTTTGGAGCCTTTCAAGTCCTCATTCATCAATGCTCCCTTTGACAGTACTTCTTTGATTGCCCCAAAAGTGAAAAACACATTATCCAGGTGCGAGAACGATGGAAAGACTCTCTGCAGTGAGTGTACATTTTTTGACCCTGCAAAGATCCTTTTCATGGAATCAACAAGGTCAGATTATGTGGTTCAGGAAGTCCTAGGGTCCTTTCCAGGACACACATGGAGAAAGTTTCCCTAGGGGGCAGAGGGGGAAATTTAGTGGATGACTGCTCCTTCATGGTGGTGGAGGCCCACAAAACCAAGGGTCTAGAGATTCTCTGTCTGACGGACCCTATCAGTGCTCCTGAAAGGAGGCCCAATTTTCCCCACCATGTAGAGGCAATCGGAGGTCAATTATTCCTGCACCAGATAGTGTGGCTAGACATGACGAAAGATACTTGGGTGCAGATAATTTCCAGAGGTTATATAATACCATTTTCCCTTCCACCTCCAACTCTATGAAAAAATCCTAATGTTCTACCCAGTCAGAGGAAAGAAGCAGCAATGCAAATACAAAAGCTGCTAGCAAAAGAGAGTCATCCAAGAGGTGCCATCAGACCAGATAGAATCCGGAATTTTCTCAAAATTCTTTTTAGTGCCAAAGAAAACATGGGACTGGAGACCAGTTTTGGATCTCAGCAATTTGAACAAGTCCATTCACAAATTTTCGTATAGTCAGTTTGGTCCATTCCCCCTTTTCTGGGCAGGGATAACTGGATGTGCTCAGTAGACCTTTAGGATGCATACCATCACAAAGATAAACAGACAATCCTGAAGGTATTTATGCTTCTGGCTGGGAGCCAGTCACTACCGGTTCAGAGCTCTGCTTTGGCCCCACCACAGCCCCCAGGGTTTTTACCAAATGTATGGCAGTAGTAGCAGCTCATTTGAGACTGCAAGGATTATGGGTGTTTCCTTATCTAGGCAACTGGCTCATTACCACCCCAACCAGGCATCTGTTAATAAGGGCAAGAAATCAACTGCTCCAGATTTGTTGTCATGTGGGGATAACCATAAATTAAGATGTCTCGCCTACAACCAACTCAAAATTATTAATTCATGGGAGCAGTTTTCAACACAAAGTCTGTGATGGTCTGTACTGCTGAGAAAGGAAGAGAAGCTATTAGATTACAGGTCAGAAAAATAATTTGCAGTACCAAGATTAAGGCCCGCTTGTTCCTTCAAGATCTAGGATCAATGTCAGCGGCAATAACCTTAGTATCTCTATCCAGATGCCATACGAGAGTTCTTCAATGGATGTTAGCAACACACTGGTCGAACCTTTTCCAACCCATGTCAGCACAAATAATCACTTGGGCATGCAAAAAGATATCTCAAGTGGTGGGTTTAATCGGATCAAATTCTACAAGGCTGTCCACTCATTCTGTCTCAGCTGAAGGCTGTATTGACCACAGATGCTTCCCAGTTGGGTGGGAGACCCCTTCCAAGGCACTTGTTCCCTTGAAGAGGCCAACTTGCATGTCAGTGTCCTAGCAATGAAAGTAGCACTTTTAACGTTGCAGGCATTCCACGATATTCTCCTTTCAGGGACAATTGCATTTCAAAAAAACTCAAAAAGCCAAACCACAAAATTCTTCAGAATACACCACGAAACACTCAGAGAAGGAACACAGAAGTGGCATTAGTCCATCTTTATTCAGTCTGTCCTATGCATCAATCAATCAATTAAACAATTAATTATTTCAAACATTTTTAACTCATTCAACACTAAACATTATTTTACAAAAACTTCAAATATAATATTCTTTTTTTTTTTTTATTCATTTTTTCATCACTTTAAAGAGTAAATTATTTCATTTTGAGCAAAACTTCTTATATATGTATTACAAAAAATACAGACTTTGAAATAAATACGCTATTATATTCAAAATTACAATATCAATAAATTTCATCAATTTTATAAATTCCTTTCACTTAGATACAATGTAATGCCCAATAAATCACTTTTTACTGAATTTAATTCAAACATTATAAAATTTCTTATACATGATTTTAAATTTAAATTCACAATTCTTAACAAATACTTTATAATGTTCAAAATTATTTTATAATGTTCAAAATTATGACTACAATAAATTTCATTAACTTTCCAAATTCATTCCCTTAGGAAATAGAGTGTGATACCCTATAATCATTCTCTGTTCAAGTTTATTCAAAGCTACTTTAAAATTCCCTGTACACAAATGGGGCCTAGCAAGTACACTAAATCTAAAGCTATCATTTTTACCATCATGTATGTTACAAAAGTGAGCAGCCACAGGGCTTTCCAAATTGCCCCCCCCCTTATATCACCCAAATGCTCCAGAATGCGAATCTTAATCTTCCTAGTAGTTTGACCAATGTACCACATAGGTGGAACACAATCACATCCTAAAATATATACTACACCAGATGACCTACAATCAAATCTCTCAAAAGCAACGTATTTTTTTCCATTCATTTTCATTCCATGCATATTTATAGTTTTATCACAAACAGAGCAACTACCACAACTATACATCCCAATATTACTATCTACCATGACATCCAATTTTCTAGTCAAAATTTCTTTTAAATTGGGATACCTTTTATAAGAAAAAGTAATATGCTTGGGAAAAAGGTGACCAATTGCTGGATCTTCACATACCACATGCCACATAATGATGGAAAAATTGGAATATCTGGACACAAAAAATATTCTATTCAAATCTGAAAAAGTTTCAGAGTAATGTACATTCTCATGTCTACACATCCTAAATGTCTTATCTTTACACAACTTACATTTTATAGCTTGAAGTTTGTCATGATCATAACCACGAGATGTTAATCTATCCAAAATTCCATCACAAACTTCCTCCCAGAGTTTTTTATCTGAAGTATTTCTCAAATTCCTTTTAAATTCCCCTTCTGGCAAAGCCTTAATCAAATGTAAAGGGTGCATGCTGCTAGCATGCAAAAAGTTGTTAACCGATGTAGGTTTCCTAAAAGTTCTATATTGGACCAAGCTATTCATTCCTACATAAAACTCTACATCAAGAAAAGGAATTTTTAATTCAGATGTGTGCTACAAATTTTAAACCATGATGGTTATTGTTCAAATCCAACAAAAACTGATCAAACAAAATAATGTCACCCTTACACACAAATTAAATCATCTATATAACGTTTGAAAAAAACATTATTAACAAAAAATGTATTTTGAAACATAAATTCCTTCTCAAATTCCCCCATGTAAATCACTGCATAACTAGGCGCAAAAGCTGCACCCATAGCAGTTCCTTTTACCTGCAAAAAATATTCATTTTTCCACAAAAAATAATTGTGTTAAACTAAACTCAAGCAAACTTAACAAAAATCTGGTGCGTGGTCCTTCTCCCATCACTATACATTGCTTCCAAGCCCCATCTTATTTTAATATTGGTGTAGAGTGATACAACATCAACACTGGCCCAGGAGTAATTCTCTTCCCATTTCAGCCCTCTTAATGCTAGGCAAACATCTTGAGTGTTTCTCACATGTGACTGTACTTTTGGAAGAAATTTCTTAAGGTGGAAATCCAGGAAAAGGTTAACCCTCTCAACAAAAGACCCAATTCCTGAAATAATAGGCCTACTGGGGGGATTGGCAACATTTTTATGAATCTTTGGTATTATATACATGTAAGGATGACGAGGTTCCCTCACTGTTAGGGTTTTCACATCCTTACCTGTAAAAAATCCTAATCTTTCCCCTCTTTCCAATAACTCATTGAGTTCATAAGAATAAGAGGTTAAAGGGTTACCTTTCAACTTTTGATAAGTATCTTCCACTAATAAATGGTTAACTGTATTCTCATACTTATCAGTGTTCATAATCACCCAGTTGCCCCCCTTGTCAGCAGGTTTAACAGTAACCTTATCCAATTTCATCCTAAATGCCTTAAGAGCTACCCACTCATCTTTACTTAAATTAAAGACCTTTTTACTCTCACAAAAAGATTTATGTGCTTGTTCTAGTTTAGCTAGAATAACATGTTCAAAAGCATTTATTGCCTGAGATTTCTTAGGAGGCATAAAGTTACTGTCCCCAGAAAAGTAAGGAACTTCAATATGGCCATATCCACCTCCATAAGCCCCTTCCACATTAATATCTGATTCCACAGAAAATTCAAAAGTATCCTCATTCTCATTTTCATTCAACCCTAGACCTTCATAGTCATATATACTTAAATTTAAGAGAGATTCATCCAACAGACTCTCATTTCCTGTTGGAGAACATTTTTCTTTTTCATAAAAATAGACCTTCAGGTTTAGTTTTCGAATGAAATCATTCACATCCAAAAGGATGTCTGAGAAGGAAGGTATTCTAGTAGGCACAAATTTTGTGCCCTTAGATAAAACACTCAGCATTTCCCCAGACAAAAGCATGTCAGAAAGATTAATCACACTTAAGCCAATGTTATTAATGGGACTGCCATTCAGTCCCACTTCATGTTCTCCACCACTGCTAATGGCATTTTCAAAACATACTTCAGCATTATTAACATGCTCAAGCAACACATTAGTTTTATCCTGATAAGCATCCTGAACAAAAATAAATTGATTATGAGTGTCATAAGTGCTGCATGTGTTATTCTCATCCTTACTGCTGTCCTCAAAATACATTTCAGACTCACAAATATCTTGAGACATCACTATTGTAACATTTTCGGCATCAAATTGAACATTTCCGACATTTTCAACAATATGTTCGACAGTTGCGTCATTAACAACTTTCTCAAACCGAGAAACTTCAAGTGCATTCAAACATTCACCTTCAGTACCCACTACCTGCCCCAAATGCGTACATACATTGCTATTTAGATGTCGACATTCATGCACATTTACAGTATATTCCAGAGAAACACTAGGGGGCCTTAGGATATCATTATCATAGCATAATTGCGTATTTAAATCTAAAGCGCCAGTGTTGGTTAGCATGCTTTCAAAAAAAGCCACATTAGAATGCTTAAGAATGCTTTCACTATTATTGAGAACATTTTCATCATTAAATGATAACATATCATCAGAAACATCAATATTGGTTAGCGTGCTTACAAGCGAAGCATGCTGAATGTTTGAGTTCAGTTTTTTGACTGATTGTTAAATTGCAAATGACTTGTCTTACCCTGTTGTTTTCTCGTCGATCTCGTCTGCACATTGTACGTCTTAATACGAGAATTCTGCTGCCCCCTTCGATTCTCCTCACTCACATCCGAGTCTTCAGCTGCAATGTTCTCAAAGGAAACGCTTTTACGGCTGCCACCAGTCTCAACTGAAGAACAAAAGGAAACCTCCTCATTTCCTCCTCTACGTCTCTTGGCATTCCTTTGAAAACGGCGCCCTCTTCTGGGCCAATTATAGATCTCATTTTTTTCATAGTCCTGAACATCTCGGTTTAGTTTTGATTTCTTTCTTGCCATAACTTCATTTTCAACTTTTTTCAACTTCTCATTTATTTCTTTGAAATTTGACTGAAACACAGTTACAGACACTTTACTTTTTAAATCATGTTGCAATTCTGTAATTTTACAATGCAAACTATCCATTGTCCATTGGTTCTTTTTAATAAGAATTTTCAGCCAATTCAAACAGCATTCTTGTGCAGCTTGTCTCCATTCAATCAGCAAATCATTTTCATCTTCCTTAAAACCACCTGCTGGCAATTTATCTATACGCAAACCTCTTGGTGTTATGCTAAGCATCACATATCTTTCAAGTAATTTAGAATCATAAAAGACAGTCATTTCTTTTGCCATAATACGTTCTAAGTGCACAAATTCTTCAGAACAAAGTTCATTGCTGCCCCTAGTCCACAAATCAGAAGCAGCATATTTTCGCTCTTTCCTTCAATATATCAGCAAAAGAAAAAGTCTCACCACTCTGTGCCTCCTCTGATACAGACATCTCCAAAAAACTCAAAAAGCCAAACCACAAAATTCTTCAGAATACACCACGAAACACTCAGAGAAGGAACACAGAAGTGGCATTAGTCAATCTTTATTCAGTCTGTCCTATGCATCAATCAATCAATTAAACAATGAATGCAAAAAGATATCTCAAGTGGTGGGTTTAATCGGATCAAATTCTACAAGGCTGTCTACTCATTCTGTCTCAGCCGAAGGCTGTATTGACCACAGATGCTTCCCAGTTGGGTGGGAGACCCTTTCCAAGGCACTTGTTCCCTTGAAGAGGCCAACTTGCATGTCAGTGTCCTAGCAATGAAAGTAGCACTTTTAACGTTGCAGGCATTCTACGATATTCTCCTTTCAGGGACAATTGCATTTCAGACAGACACTATGTCAGATGTTTGGTACATCAACAAGCAAGGAGAGGCCAGATTATACCCCTTGTGTCGAGAAGCACTCGAGTGTGGCAATGGGCGATCTCATCCAACCGCTTTCTCATAGCAATGCACATTCAGAGGAAGTCCAATGTGATGGCCGACAAATCGAGCAGGTACACTCTTCTACCTCACGAGTGGTCTCTAAACAAGAAAGTGACAGAAATAATTTTTCATTGATGGGGCCAGCCTTGCTTCGATCTTTTTACTTCTCCCCTAAACAACAAATACAGCAGCTCGTCTGCCTTAATCCCTCACAGGGAGAATCACTGAGGGATGCTGTACTTCACGTCTGACCTCCCGGTCTGCTTTATGCCTACCCACGGATTCCATTAATTTCGAAATTTTTTCAGAAAGCTGGCAGGTTGAAGAGCAAAGTTGTCATCGTTGCACCTTACTGGCCTCGACAGGTTTGGTCCCCCTTCTTATGGCCTCATCTATTTTACCAACCTTGAATTCTGGATCCGATTCCACTTCTCCTGCCTCACCCAACAGGCATGATTCATCCAGACATCTGAAATCCCAAACTTGCAGCCTGGTTTCTCCAGTTCCATTAATAGCCAGACAACCAAGGCTGTCTTTCCTTGTCCAACATGGGTTCATAGGTAAGTACTAGGCTAATGGCCCTGGAGCCAATGCATGCCTAGCCCAGTAGTGTTCCCAGTCATCTGGCTTACCAGACATTAGTTCCCTGTACCCCTATCTAGTAATGTATGCTTTTATTTTCCCATAAACCTTCAGCATGAAAACTCTATACAAGTAGTTGGAAAATATTTGTTTACTGGGCACAACACAATCATATTGATCCATTTTCAGCTCCAGTGTACAACATATTTGAATTTTAGCCTTATTCTTTAAAGAATGGGTTAGCTCCTTTACCATTAACTCATTCACTCCAGTAGAGCTTGGGAAGTTTGGACTGTAACTTCCAATGGTTAGAGCCTAAGCCTTTTGATAGAATCAACTTGTGTCCTCACATTTCAAACAAATGTTCAGACCTCTGGAACCATAGGGGTTATGAAAGAAGTATAAATGGGAAACCCTTCAGCACAAATTATTTTTATAGTGGTAGTATTCTTTAGGTTCTAGGTCTTAAAATGAATTGTATAAGTCATAGCTACTACTATGCTTGTAATATGTTGTAAACGTACATCTCAGCAACCATTCAAGTTACACATACTGTCAGCAGAATTATGTTCATCTAGCTGACAGCACTCATAAGAGGCTAAGGTGTTCTCTCTGTGTTACTTGGTTGTTGAGATACTTAGAAAAATGTGAAAAGTATATCCAAGTAAATTAACATCATAAAAACATTTAGTATCCCTTTACATGCACTAGACAGAGGTCAGATATTAATGCAGTTGAGTTTGCCATTGTGTAAGCTTTAAGATGACATTTTTAAAAACCTTGTACATAGTATGGTTTTGGAATTATTTACACAAATATGAACAAACAGTATTTGACCCATGGAGACATCATTAGGATTTAACTGTAGATGCACTTGGAGGTAATGAGTTAAGCTTCAGTTAGCAACGATATCTAATTTTCTTATTGGATTTGAAGGTTTTTCAGTAGTCTCTGCTAAACTGTGCAAAGCATTCTTGAGAGGCACTCTTTTGAGATCATTTAAAGGCCTTACTCCATGGGATCCAAAGTTGGTACTGCAAGCTTTAATACAGTCCCCTGTTGAACCAGCAGCTAAATGTGAACTTGAGTTTCTTACTTGGAAAACTGCCTTTTTAGTAGCCATTACCTCAACTAGAAGAGTAAGAAATTCAAGCTTTGTCTAGAAAACCTCCCTACTTGATTTTTCATAAAGATAGGGTTACATTATATGCCAGTGGATCCTTTCTTCCCAAGGTGGTGTCAGAATCCAATATCAATCAGTCCATTAATTTACCAGTATTCTTTTCTAACTTTGCAAACAAATGTGAGTATGTTTTACATTTATTGAACATTCAGACAATTGTGTTTTTATCTGCATAGGATGAAAGAAATCAGAAAAACAGACCAATTGATTGTTTCCTTTGCATATTTGAAATTGGATAAAACAGTCACAGAAGCAACTCTAGCCAGATGGCTGGCTGTATTTCTTTTATCTGTAACAAATTGGGTCATACCTTAAACATATAAGAGCCCATTCAACTAGGTCCATGGCAGCTTCTTTAGTTTTTTTATCCAAGTTTTCCATGGATGACATTTGTGCAACAGCAACTTGGGCAAATTATCATGTCTTCATCATTCATTACAAATTAGAACTGGCTTCGGGGTGGGGGTGGGAGGGTAAGAGCATCTTTTGGTTCAGCTGTGCTGAGGAATATCCTTCCTTTGAGCTTTAAGTAGCTGGGGACTCTGTCCCAACACCTGAGGATAGAATGAAAATTGACATCTGTTAAAAAAAAGTTATGTACTCCCCATAACGTTCCATCTGTGTTGTTCATTTTTATTATTTTTCAATTTCCTGCCCAACAACCCCCATCCTTAGATCTGAAGTAGTTAACTTCATTTTATCTGCAACCTGTGGGTATACGGATCTGAGCCGGCAACTTTTTTTCTAGCATCTGCTCCGAGCTCCTCCCCTTACCTATAATGCACTACCATCTCCTATCTTCCCTCAGATCTCATTTGCCATGCCAGTAGTGTGCATCATGGTCTCCTTTGCTCTGAGCTTAGGGGATAGTAAGTGTTAATACGTAATCTCGTCTGTGTCTGATTTTTTCCCTTCCTCCCCTTTTTTAGTGTATTGCTTGTTACAGATAATATCCAGAGGTTACACTATCCCATTTGTTGCCCCTCCAAATATTCCAAAACACCTCCCTGATGTTCCACCCGTTCAGAGGGAGGCCGCAGCTCTAGAGGTTTCAAAGTAGCTTCTCAAACGAGCCATTGAACAGGTCCCCCCGATCAGTCTGGATCAGGCGTCTATTCAAGGTTCTTTTTGGTGCCAAAAAAGACGGGTGACATCAGGCCCATTCTAGACCTGTCAACATTGAACCTGTCTGTAGCCAAACAGAAATTCCCGATGGTCACCCTACAGTCCATTCTACCTTATCTTGGAGGGTGTGACTGGATGTGCTCGTTAGACCTCCAGGATGCTTACTACCACATCAAAATACACAGAAGCTCCAGGAGGTTTCTACGGTTCCGGCTGGGAGCCAGTCATTTTCAGTTCAGAGCCCTACCCTTCGGTCTCACCACAGCCCCCAGAGTGTTCACCAAGGTAATGGCAGTTGTAGCGGCTCACCTGAGGCTTCAGGGTATTCAGGTGTTTCCTTACCTGGACGACTGGCTCTTCACTGCGCCCAACAAGCATCACCTGTGTCTGGCCCAAGATGACTTCATTCGGTTGGCAGATCTACTGGGAATTACAGTCAATGTTCAGAAATCCCAATTGCAACCAGTACACGTTCTAGACTTCATTGGGGCATGGCTAGACACTTTGCAGATGAAGGTATTCTTAACTCCAGACAGTATCCTACACCTCAGGTGCCACATAGCTCAGATAGCGAACTCCAAGTCTCCAAAGGCAAGCGAGGTTCTCTGGGCTCTGGTCTCCATGGCTGACTCCATATCAGTTCTCCCTTGTGCGTGCCTTCATATGCGGGTTCTTCAATGGACTCTGGCTGTTCAGTGGTCTTGGCTAGACCTGCCCATGGAATTTCTGATCAGGATCAGTCACATCTGCAGGACGTCTCTTCTTTGGTGGTTAAGTTCACCGGAGATATCAGAAGTACGCCCCTTCGCGTCATCTCCAGTCCAAGCCACAGTCACCACGGATGCCTCCCAACTCGGGTGAGGGGGACACTGGGAAGGACAGTCCAAGGCACGTGGTCCCAGTCAGAGACCAAGTTGCACATAAATGTTCTAGAGATGAGGGCAGTGCTATTAGCATTGGAAGCCTTTCACACTGTTCATCCTCTCGGATTCATTGCAGTTCAGTCAGACAACATGTTGGTTGTCTGGTATGTCAACAAGCAGGGGGGAACCAGATCCTACCCCATGTCGCGAGGCCATGAGAGTGTGGGAATGGGCGATCTCCACTGGTCGGTTTCTGTTAGCAATGCACATCCCAGGGCGCTCCAACATTTTAGTGGACAGATTGAGTCATGCTATTCTGATGCCGTACGAGTGGTCTCTGAAACAGTCAGTAGCGGAGGAGATCTTCCATGCATGGGGTCAGCCTTGCTGCAATCTCTTCGCATCTCCATCCAACATGAAGTGCAGCGAGTTCTTTGCTCTGATTCCCTCACCAGGGGAAGTCCCCAGAGAGGCTCTAGTCCATGCTTGGCCCCCGGGCTTCTGTATGCTTATCTACCATTGCCACTCATTCCGAAGTTTCTTCAGAAAGCTTGCCGACTGCAGTGCAAAGTTATCCTCATTGTCCCATTCTGACCTCGTCAGGTTTGGTTCCCATTCCTTTGGTCTCATCTCTTAGCTCCCCCATGGGTTCTGGATCCATGCCCAGATCTAATCTCTCATCTGTTGGGGGCCCGTCCGCCTGATCTGGGCAGCCTCAAGCTGACAGCTTGGTTGCTCTTGTTCCATTGATTGTCAGGACTCCCGGTCTTTCATCCCCAGTAAAATACATTCTGCTGGCTTCTCTTAAAGATTCCACTAGGAAACTTTATCGCAGTAAATGGAAGCACTTTTCCATTTGGGCCTCACAGAGAAAACTAGATCCCTTTACAGCCCCTGTTCCAGTGATGTTGGATTTCCTGGCATTTTTCAGCAAGGAGTTAGTTTTCAATTGGCAGCCATTTTAAATTTTCATGTTGGTGAAGACAACATTGCCTTAGCCTCCTCTAGGCTGTGTAAGGCTTTTCTTAAAGGTACTTTTCTATTATGTCCACCTGTCAATGATTCAGTGCTTCCTTGGGACCTTACTTTGTTTTACAGGCATTGGTGGCTCCTCCGTTCGAACCTGCACCTTCGGTGGACTTTAAATTATTTATCCTGAAAGACAGCTTTCCTAGTCGCCATTACATCTGCTAGGAGGGTTTCTGAGCTTCAAGCTCTGTCTGCCGTGCCTCCGTATTTGGTCTTCCACAAAGATAGGGTCTCTCTCCATACTAATCCTTCCTTCTTACCCAAAGTGGCATCTGAAGCAAACATAAACCAGTCCATTAATCTGCCTGTTTTCTTCCTAACTTCCAAAATAAAGGTGAATACAAACTTCATTTGTTAGATGTTCATAGACAGCTTCGTTTTTATCTTCATATAACAAAATCTTTCCGCAAGACTGACCAATTTTGTTTCCTTTTCCAAAGCATTTCTGGGAAAAGCTATTTCTAAAGTTTCTTTGACCAGATGGATCACTCTCTGCATTTCACATGTCTACAAAGCAAAAGGTTTATCTTTTCCTGGTATTGTTAAGGCTCACTCTACCAGGTCCATGGCGACTTTTGCTGCCTTTTGGTCTAGGGTTCCTTTGGACGACATTTGTGCAGCAGTGACCTGGGCCAATTCACATACCTTCATTTCCCATTACAAATTAGATCTGATTTCTAGGGGTAGAGCATCCTTTGGCTCTGCGGTGCTCAGGAATATCCTTCCATAAGGACCTCCCAGGATTGGAGTAGCTGGGGACTCTGTCCCACAGGTTGCAGATAAAATGAAGTTAACTACTTCAGATAAAGAAGTTATGTACTCAACATAACGTTCCATCTGATTAGTTATACTTAACTTTTCTGCAACATTCCCTCCCTCCATCCCCTGGCCCTGGTCCTGTCTTTTCAGGGTTGGTTCATTGGGCTGAGTTGCTTATGTATTTTAGTTGCAGCAAACTCGATCTGAGGGAAGATAGGAGATTGTAGTGCATTATGGGTAAGGGGAGGAGCTTGGAGCAGATGCTAGAAAAAAAGTTGCCAGCTTGGATCCGTATACCCACAGGTTGCAGAAAAATTAAGTATAAGTACTCGTATGGAACGTTATGGTGAGTACATAACTTTTTTTTTCTATCAACTTCTGGATGAATGGTGCGTTGTATGGACACTGATGTCCTTTTGCTTGAGCTCCTCATATTGTTTCCTGCATAGATAACAATATTAAGTGTCCTTTGATATATACATCTTAGTAGTCACCACTTCTGGTAAAATCAACAAACAAGATCTGAGGTATGTTAGGGATTGGTGCATTATGGGTAAGGGAGAAGCTTGAGAGCTTTTTGGTTACCATGAGCTTTAGTAATAGTCTAGTCAGATTTGAGGACTGGATCTGAACCCAGCAGTTGAATGATGAAAATGAAGAACACAGACTTCTTTTTAGATGTTAAAGAGGAGAACTATCAAGAAAAAAGCACTTATCTTAATACAAGTTTGAGAGCTCAGGCTGATCACGTCTTAAGCGAAAAGCTGCAAATGAGATCTGAGGTATGTTAAAGGTTTGGTGCATTAGGGGTAATGTAGGAGAGCTTTTTGGTGACAATGAGCTAAAGTAAACATCTGAGTTGGATCGGATCTGAACCAAACAGTTGAGGACAGAATGAAAAATGCCAACATTAGATCTGTCATGCTTCAAGCTCCGACTCCACCTCCATTTCAATATTGGCAAAGATGGACCTTAAATTCTTGTCCTGGAAAATTATTTTTTCTGGTAACTGTCACTTCCACTAGAGTATCCAGCTCTCCTTACATGATTTGTTATAAGGATAGGGTTTCCCTACGCACGGACCCATACTTTTTGTTTTTTTAAACCTAAGGTGGCTTCTGAATTCAACATTAATCAGGTTACCAAATCTACCTCTATTCTTCCCAACCTTTTCAAACAAGGGTGATACATACTACATCTTTTGGACGTGCACTGATTGCTTAGATTGTATTTTCACAAAATGACAGATTTCAGTAAAACTGACCAATTATTTTTATCTTTTTCCAAGAAGAAATTGGGAAAAGCAGTATTTAAATTGATTCTAAATGGTTGACTTGATTCTTTGTAAATGTATAAAGAGGGTTATCTTTGCCTAAGCCCCCAGAGCACGTTCCACAAGGTCTGTTGCCACTTCAACCAATTTTTATTCAGAAACATCTATAGAAGACGTTTGTACCACTGCAGCTTGGTCCAGTGCTCATACTTGTTTTTTTGCTCATTACAAGTTATATTTGCTATCCAAGAATAGGGCAACATTTGGCTCTGCAGTACTTCAGGATATTCTTCCATGAGGACCACCCAAGATTGATCTAGCTGGGGACTTTGTCTCATCACTTGAGGGATGAATGAAAATGACATCATCCGATACAAAAGTCATGTATTCACCATAACAATGCATCTGTGTTGCCCATTTTCATTCTTCAAGTTCCTGCCCTCTAACCCCATTCCCACTCTTTCTGGTAATCCTAAACGATGCTCCTATGGGAACCTGTTTGTTCCCTGTATGAGCTCCACCCTCTTTTTCTATGCCTCTGTCCTCGGATCTGACATATGCTGTGACAATAGGGCATTATGGGTAAAAGGAAGAGCTTGACAGCTGGATCTGTGAACCTGGGGAAAGTGGCCGAGTCAGATCTGAGACCCTGTCTGTTGAGGAAGAATGAAAATGGACAACACAGAAGCATCATTATGGTGAGTACATAAGGTCTGAAGTAGTTGTCTTTATTTGATCTTCAACCTGTGTGTTCACGGATCTGTATCGGATCCAACTCGGCTGCATTTTCAGCATCTGTTCTGAGCTCAAAGCCCCTCCCCTTACCCATAATGCCCCTTTCCTTCCTCCCTTCAGATCTTGTTTGCTGCCTGTAAAGTCTGCATCGTGGTCTGAGCTCTCTGCATTGAAAGTGTGGTAAGTGTTGCTTTTGTGGGGCTAAATCTCTCTCTAATATTCCTTTTGGGGTTAAATCTCCCCAATATTCCTCTCTACTTTGTACCTCCCCTCCGCATGGTCGTCTGTTTAAAAAAAAAAAAAAAAAAACGCACTCTCTATTGGTTTAGGAAAAAAAAAACTCACTCTCTCTTCCTTACCTTTAGTGTGTGTGGTTTGATTGCTTATGAGTGTGCTGGGCTTGACTTGGAGAAATGTCTGACACTCCCAAGCTAGGGTTTAGAAAGTGTAGCCATAAGCTCTCCCCAGCCGATGGCCACACACTGTGTCTGGGGGCAGCCTATCTTCAGACCTCCTGCTCCATCTTTGCTGGGTTTAATCCCTGGGCAATGAAAGACAGTAGGGATAAATTAATACTTAAGGGCCTTCTTCCCTTTTCAGGCACTCAAGTCCCTGCATCCCCAGCTTCTACCTCCTCCCTGGCCTCGGGGACGGGGAGAAATCTTCTAAGAAGAATAGGCAGAGAAAGCGATCTCCAGATCGCTTGGCTCTGACTGGCCCTCCACCTAAATCTAGGGCGGCTCCGAGACTGGAGTCTCCCTGGAGCCAGTGCAGGCTTCTCCTCACCATTCTCCCAGGCCGGTGTCTGTCGCCTCCTCCTCCTGCTCCACCCGGAGCCTTAGTGAAGTGGAGATGGACAGGATGATGTGAAAATTCATCCACACTCGGATTCAGATGGGAGTCTTGCCTGCCCCCTCTCCCTCCACAGCGGGGAGCACGCAACCCTTTTTCACCCAGATTACACTTCTGAGCCAATGTTTGGTTTTGGAGCCCTTGGATCTGAGGACTCTCAGGGTTGGTGCTGACAGTAACTTGTACCTCAATGCCGGCTATGACCTTGAGCAGGTTCGATCTGAGAAGCTCTCTGATTGGAGGGGTTGGTGTCGGCGCAGTGTGTGTCAGAGCACAGCCTTCCTCTTGGTATCTCGGCACTTGCAGGCTCGGCTCTGGTTCCCCCGTCAGGTCAGAGGGTGGCTGCTCTTATTGGCCTTTCTCAAGATGTTGGTTTCCCTTCGGCTTTCAATGTGGTGGAGAGGGCTCTCTCGATTTTGAGACCCTTGACCAGCTCGTCCTCTGACTCCACCCTGACTCCCTCTGTTTCGGGTATGGCTTCTGCTATCTCAGGGACAGCCTGCCATTATTTTGCTTTAGGAAGTTTCCGCTTGGAAGCAGCAGGACATTGGTGAGTCCTCCCCAGAGATTCCCACTGAGTAGATCCCTCACAAGCGCATGTGTAAAAGGAGGCACTTAGACTCCCCACCAGAGTTACTCACCAAAGACACTGATTTGGTGGGAAGGGGAAGGTTCCCCTGGTCACCCCCCCTTGAGGATGTCCCCTTCGGGGACATCATGGAACTCCACCAGCATGTGGGGGGGTGGTCTTCCCAGAAACCTACTTTGGACGAATCTGTGTTCCTCGAGGCATTTGGTGCAGGACCCTCTACTTCCTGGGTGGCCCCTACTGCAGATCCTTTAGTGGACGTGATAACATCACTGGCATGGAAGGAACCGGACATGGTGGAGCCCATCCCCAAATGCCCGGAAAGTTTTGAGCCCCCCTTCAAATAGGTCACACTGGAATAAGGGGTCCCCGGTTGATACTAGGGTGATGGCAGCTGCCACTAGGAAAGAGCTCACTCAAGAGAGCTCTACTGTTCATCCTCCAGACAGAGTCAAGGGCGATGGACTGCTTCGGGAAGCCGGTGTATGCTTCAGCGACTTTTTCCATAAAAGTGCTGAATTACATGGCACATGAGATTTGACTGCAGTGAGACCTAATGGAAGAAGATCGCTCAGTCGACCCCTGAGTCCATATCGGCAGAGGACAAGAAATTTTCCACTCATAAGGTCACTCTGAAGTCAGTTGTGAACACTTTTATGCGTCTCCTCTCCTATGCGTCCGAGGGAGTCGCTAGAGCAGCTGGTACAGGCATTGCCATCAGGCGATACTCCTGGCTCTATTAGTTCTCTGAACCTTTTAAGACGTCATTCACCAATGGGGCCATACGACGGTTCCTCCCTGTTTGGAAAGTTGGCACACAAGAGCTTAGTTCAGAGAGAGAAGGACGGGAAGACTCTTGTCTGCTGTTGGAATCTGCTTCTCTGCCCCAGTGATTATTTTCTAGGAATCCGTGAGGAACCAAGAAGATGTGGTTCTGCAAATTGCAGACTTTTCTCCGAGACACTCGGGGATTACTATCCTCCAGGGGCAGAGGGGGATACGATAGATGTCACCCTAGAAGCAGAGGGGGGTCTGAGAAATTACAGGTCTCGAACCTTTCTCAGGCAGACCTGTGCAGCAGCCTTGAAGGGTTGCCTGACTGCTCATCTCTGGAGATAGTCGGGGGGCGGATTATCGCTACACCTAATGGAGTGGGAGTCCCTCACATCAGATCATTGGGTGTTGCAGATTATATCCAGAGGCTATTCAGTCCCATTCCTCATGCCACCTATACCACCTGGACGTTCCAGCCATCCACAGGGAGGATGCAGCACTGGAAATAACAAAGCTGCTAAGAAAGCGAGTCATCCAACTCATCCCCCTCGACCATTCCGGATCAGGTATTCATTCCAGGTTCTTTCTGGTGCCAAAGAAAATGGGGGACCTAAGACCCATTTTGGATCTGTCCACATTGAACTTGTCAGTGGCCAAGTCGAAATTCCGTATGGTCACACTTCAATCTATCTTGCCCTTTCTGCAGGAGAATGACTGGATGTGCTCAATTGACCTCCAGGATGCATACTATCTTAACAAGATGGACAAGATGTTCTTCATCTCACATTGCTGCAGTCCTAACACTTGGGGTAGTCCGCTGTCCCTCGGTCGGCCCGAATATCAGAGTATAAGGCTGACGTCGGTCAAGGCGCATTTGACTGACATCAGAACGTCAGGGTACAAATGCGCATGACCGACGTCATATCCTCAGTCTTTTTTGCCGCATGGTCCGATGCAGAAGCAGTGTTGCGAGTGCCGTTTGGCGTTCTGAAATTTTTCGAATTCGGAGTTTCAGACCGAAGTCAGAGTTGGTTAAGTACCCCGTTGGGGAATATTTTGTTTTTTTCTTGCCTCAGTGGTTTACCGGATGTCAGAAAAAGTGAATAACTGTATTTCTTGTGGGAAACAGATAGCGCATAGGGATTATCATAATTTGTGTATACCTTGTTTGGGACCTGAGCACGACGTTGTTGGTTGCCGCTTTTGTGCTAGGTTTAATAAACGCACTATAAAGCGGAGGTTGGATTGTGCCAGGTTGGTCTTTGGGAAGCGGTGTAATTACAAAATGCCGTCGGATGCTCCGACGCCGGCTCCCTCAAAGAAGCGCAAGGACAAGGCAGTTAAACCCAGGTTAGAGGAGTTGTCCGAACCGGACGCCGGTTCTTTAGAGGCGTCAGTGGAACCGGTGGTTCCGACGGAGGCCTCTCTGGAGTCCCAGGGAGAAACTTTGATTTTACAGGATGTGGCCTCTCAGGAGGCAGGTCAGGCTGTAGGGGCTTCTCAGATAACTGTACTCCCCTCCCTTCCTAAGGGGTCTGGGCCCTCTCTTTCTGCTTCCAAGGCTTCTCCTAGAGGCAGGGCTAGTTTAGCTTCTGTGGGTGTCACTCCTAGTTCTTCAGGTACTGTGCCCAAGAAGCACATGCTTAAAATGGCAGAAGATTTAATTACTTTAATTAGAGGCTCTATGCCCCCTCCTGATAAGAGGCCTAGGATTGAACCAGTGTTGGGGGATTGGGAGCAGGCTTCGGATGTGTCTGAGTCTTCGGCTGAAGACTTACAGGAGTATGCTCATTATTCTGATTCTGATGTGGATGATTCTACTCCTTCTGCTTCTCCTCCTGAGGATTTTTCTTTTTCAGAGACACTTCACTCCATGAGAGAGCACTTTAAATGGGAAGGTCAGGACTTCTCTGACTCCAGGAAAAGGCTTAGGGAATTTTTGTTTTTACCCCAGCATAGGCCTTTGGCTATACCTCCTGTTTTGAATATGGTGGATGATGTGTTTGCAGAGGCTTCTCTTAATCCGGATTCTTTACCTCCTGCTCCTGTTAAACCAGATAGGTATTACAGGGTGCCTGAAGCTCATAAGTATCTTTTTAAGAGTCCTAGGGCAGACCCTGAAACTGTTAGCCAGGGGCCTAAGGGTGTTAAGGCTTCTGTTGTCAAGAATCCAGTTCCTGCAGATAAAGAGGCCAGGGCCTTGGATAGATGGGGAAAGAAAGTTTATACTTCTTCCACTCTAGCCATGAGAGCTTTGAATTGCCAGTTTCACATGTTAAAATATCAAAATTATCTCCTTTCTCAGTTGAAATCTAAGGTTGATGCTCTGGCGGAAGGTATTGATTGTAAAGAGTTACAGGATTTAGTGCATGTTTCTGAACAGGTGGGTAAGCATTCTTTGCAATGTGGTTTTGATGCTGTACAGGCCTCCTCTAGGGTGGCTGCCACTGGGTCAGTTCTTCGCAGGCATGCCTGGCTGAGGGATCAAAATTTATCTGACCATGTTAAAACTAGGATTTTGGATGCCCCTTTGCAATCTGATGTCTTGTTTGGTTCTCCTGTTGAGGAAGTTTTAAAGAAAATGGAAGACAAGGCTAAGTCTATGCAGACTGTAAAAGATTTTTTGCAGGTTCAGCCTCCGAAGTTTAGTAGAAATTGGCCTACTAAGGGGTGGACGTATCCTTCTTATGATTCCCAGTCTAGGGGTAGATCTAGACGTGGCAGGGGCAGAGGTCAGGGCTCTTTCAGGCCTAGAACTGGGGGTTCTCCTGCACAGTCTTCGGGTGAGGGCAGGGGTCAGTCCTTTCGTAAACAGACCCAATGACCTACCTTTTCAGCTGCCAGAACCTTCTCGCCTGGCAGCACCTTTGGGAGGAAGGTTGGCACTTTTCAAAGAAAATTGGAGTTTGATTACCCAAGACAGATGGGTGTTGGATATCATACATCACGGTTACAGGTTTTATTTCCATACCTTGCCTCCTTTCAAAGGCATGCCAGACATTCCTCCTCAACAAAGAATAGAGGCTCACAAGCAAATTTCTCTGTTACTCCACATAGGGGCCATACAGCCGGTTCCTATGCCAGAAAGGGGCCTAGGATTTTATTCTCGCCTGTTCCTTGTACCAAAAAAGGGGAACACGTGGAGACCAATTTTGGATTTGTCTATCCTCAACACTTATCTGGACATTCCCAAATTCAAAATGTTGACGTTACAACAACTTTTACCTCTGTTGGGCAAGGATCACTGGATGGTAACTTTGGATCTCAAGGAGGCTTACCTTCATGTTCCTATCAGACTAAGTTGCAGGAAATATTTGCGTTTTCGGACTGGGACTTCTCACTATCAGTTCTCTGCATTGCCCTTTGGCTTATCTACTGCGCCCAGAGTATTCTGAAAGTTCTGGCTCCAGTGATAGCTTTCTTCAGGCTAAAAGGAATACAAATCTATCCTTATTTGGACGATTGCCTAATTCTGGCTCAAGGAAAGGAAGAGCTTCTTCGTCATTTGGAATTTGTGATAGCAGTGCTAAGATGCCTGGGGTATTCTGTGAACGAAATAAAGTCCAGTCTAGTACCCTCTCAAGACATGTGCTTTCTGGGTGTAAGACTGAATACAGCATCCCAGATGGCCTTTCTAACCCCGGACAAACAAAAGAATCTTTCCCTTTACTTCCATCAGCTTTCTCTTCAGTCCGGGCTGACTGCAAGGACAGTCCTTCAAGCCTTAGGGTTCATGGCATCTTGTATTCTGGTGCTTCCCAATGCCAAACTGCATATGAGGAAGTTGCAATGGTATCTCAAGAATGTATGGACTCAGCACTGCCAGGATCTGGACACTGTCATTCAAATAATACCTTGCATTCAAAAGGAATTTTTGTGGTGGGCTCAGGAATGTCACCTAAACAAGGGACTCTCTGTGACCCGGCCAGAGGCGAGTCAGATTCTAACAACAGATGCCTCAGACAAAGCTTGGGGAGCTCATCTAAACGGAAAGTGGATACAAGACAAGTGGCCTGTCAGACTACTGCATCTACATATCAATTTGAAGGAGATGTTAGCAGTCCAGTTTGCATTAATAGCTTTCAAGGATTTACTTCTTCCAGGGCAGGTGTTGATTCTAACAGACAACACAACTGTCATGTGGTACATCAACAAGCAAGGGGGAACTCATTCTTATCCTCTATGCAGGCAAGCAATGATTTTGTGGGAGACTGCTCTCAGTTTACAACTATGTCTTCAGGCAAGGTTTCTGCCGGGAGCACAGAACTCCTTAGCAGATGTGTTAAGCAGACAAATCATGGATCACCACGAGTGGAAACTGGATCTTCATGTATTTCAGAAATTGACAGTGTCTTGGGGAACTCCAGACATAGATCTGTTCGCTTCTCCACTAAACCACCAGCTGCCAAAGTTTTGCACGAAGAGGTTTCATCCCACAGCTTGGAAGGTGGATGCTCTTTCTTTCAGTTGGAAAAATCTTCATGTGTATGCCTTTCCACCTCTGCCTCTCCTCCCAAAGGTACTTCTGAAGGTCAGACAGGACGAGCCAAGGATGATTTTGATAGCTCCAGATTGGCCTCGACAGCACTGGTACCCATTACTGAGAAGTCTAGTACGGAAGCCTCCATGGCCTTTGCCTTTGATTCCACATCTGTTGTCCCAGGAGGACAGTCATCTGCTCAATGTCAAACTTCACTCTCTACACCTAACAGCCTGGCATATTCTGTTTTAAACCATAGAGGGTCTCAACTTCCACAACAAGTTTTGAATGTGATTTTGGAGGCTAGAAGGCCTAGTACAAGGAAAGTGTACGCAGATAAATGGAAGAGATTTTTGTTTTGGAGTGCAGCTAAGGATTTGGATGTTTCTGAGCCTGACTTAAGTGTGGCTCTTCAATATCTTACTGAGTTATTGGACAAAGGTTTGTCCTTCTCTTCTATTAAGATTCATGCTGCAGCAATTTCAGCTCACTATGACTGTGACCCACCATTGTTTTCTCATCCTTTGTTCAAGCAATTTCTTAGAGGGGCAAAGAATATAAGACCCCCACAAAGAGCTCCTACTCCTGCTTGGGATCTCAATTTTGTGTTGGAGAAACTCACTCTACAACCTTTTGAGCCTGCAGCTACTGCCGAGTTGAAATATTTGTCATGGAAAACTGCTTTTTTGTTGGCCATTACCTCTGCAAGAAGGGTTTCTGAATTGCAGGCCCTTATGGCAGTTGAGCCTTTCTTAATTTTTCATAAGGACAGGGTATCTTTACGTACTAATCCTTCCTTTATGCCTAAAGTGGTTTCTAGTGTGGCTTTAAACCAAACTATTCATTTGCCTACCTTTTATGCAAATCCCCAAAATAAAGGGGAAAAGATTTTGCACACTTTAGATGTACACAGGCAGTTGCGATATTATTTGGACAGAACTAAAGGGTTCAGACAATCTCAGCAGTTATTGGTTTCTTTTGCTTTGTGCTCTCAGGGCAAGCCCGTGTCAAAACAAACTATTTCTAAGTGGATTGGATTTTGCATTGCTTTCTGTTATTCCCATCATGGCAAAGAGATTCCAGCTGGGATCAGGCCTCATTCCACTAGGGCTACTGCCACTTCAACAGCTTTTTTGAGGGGGGTAGCAACTAAGGATATTTTGGAGGCAGCCACTTGGAGTTCAGTGCATACCTTTTCTAGGCATTACCACCTTCCACTGTACTCTAGATCCAGGGCTGGTTTTGCCACTGCTGTGTTGCAGGGCATTTTGGCAGCTCCTGCTTCTATCTAATTTAGCCATCCTCCCTTACCTCTGCTTTGGGATTCTACCCAAGTGTTAGGACTGCAGCAATGTGAGATGAAGAACATAGTACAGTTTTGTACCTACCGTAAATGTAGATGTTCGAAGATCCACATTGCTGCAGTCCAATTTACCCTCCCTCCTTCCCCTCTATAGTTTGAGGTGGTTGTGTGGATTGAGTTATCCTTCTGAGGTATATTGTGCATATTGTATATATATTGTGTGTATTGTATATATTTTTGGTATTAGGCTGGTTGGTTGTTTAATTGTTGTTGTTGGGTTTGGACCTTTCTTTTTAGGGTCTTCTGACATCTGGGTCAAGAAAAGACTGAGGATATGACGTCGGTCATGCGCATTTGTACCCTGACGTTCTGATGTCAGTCAAATGCGCCTTGACCGACGTCAGCCTTATACTCTGATATTCGGGCCGACCGAGGGACAGCGGACTACCCCAAGTGTTAGGACTGCAGCAATGTGGATCTTCGAACATCTACATTTATGGTAGGTACAAAACTGTACTTTTCTCTGCTTCCAGCTAGGAGCCAATCGTCATCAGCTCAGCGCGCTCCCCTTTGGTCTCACCACAGCCCCCAGGGTGTTCACCAAAGTGATGTCAGTAGTAGCAGCTCACTTGAGACTCCAGGGCATTCAGGTTTTCCCCTACCTGGACGATTGGCTCCTCTCTGCCCCTTCCAGGCATCAACTTTGTCAAGCAAGGGATTCCTTTCTTCTATTAGCCCAGAGGTTAGGCATCACCATCAATCTCCACAAATCATCTCGGGCCCCAGTTCAGACAAGAGTTTTTCTTAACTCCAGACAGGATATGCAATCTGAAGCTACATGTTCCTTACATTCTTCAAACTCACTCTCTGACAGCAGTAGTAGTACTACAGGTGCTGGGGTCCATGGCAGCTACGATCAGTCTTTTACCCTTGGTGCTTCTTCACATGCAGATCCTTCAGTAGACCTTTTCCATACAATGATACCTGTTAGATCTCCCATTGTTTCATACTGTTTGAATCTCTCGAGTGTGCAGGGACTCTCTTCAGTGGTGGATTCATTCCCCAGACCTGGTTTGGGGACGTCCTTTTCTCCCACCATTCCCCAAGGCCATGATGACAACGGATGCCTTTCAGTTGGTGGTGGTGGTGGGGGGGGTTGCTCGTGAAGGACAGTTCAAGGCACGTGGTCCCCCTATGAGACCAGTTTGCATATCAATGTCCTGGAGATGAGGGCATTGCTTCTCGCTTTTCAGACTCTCCATGCCCATCTTCCCTCTGGAACGATTGCTATTTAGACAGACATATCGGTGGTCTGGTACATCAGCAAACGGGGGAACCAGATCTTACCCCCATTGTCGCAAAGCGATGAGTGTGGGAATGGGTAATTTCAAACCAGCCATTTTCTGGTGGCAACACACATTCCGGGATAGTCCAGCATTCTAGCGGACATTCTCAGCAGATCCATGATGCCTTATGAGCGCTCTCTGAATCCTTTATTAGCGGAACAGATCTTTCACAAGTGAAGTCAGCCTTGCTGTGATCTTTTTGCACCTCTGTCCAATGCAAAATGCAGCAAATTCTTGCTCTGAATCCCCCAGAGATGTACTGATTTATGCTTGTCCTCCAGGTATTCTGTTTGCTTATCCTCTTCTACCCTTGATATCAACATTTCTTCAGAAAGCTTGCAGGCTGGGGGGCTTTGTGACTCTTATTGCCCCATTCTGGCATCACCAAGTCTGGTTTCCCTCTGTGGTCTCATCTGGTGGCTTCACCATGAATGTTGGATCCACTTCCAGATCTCATTTCTCATCCCTCAGGGGATTCCCCATCCAGACCTGCACAGTCTAAAGCTCACTGTTTGGTTTTTCCAGTTCCCATGATTATCAGGACTCCTGGTTTATCTTTGCCTGTCAAAAGAATTCTGGTGGTGGTTCATAAGTCTTCCACCAGGAAAGGTATGTTATAGCAAGTGGAAATGTCTTTTTATATGGGCTTCACAGCTTGCTTTGGATCCCTTTATTGCTCTAGTTTCTGTGGTGTTGGAATTCTTATCAGGGATTTTTCAACAAGGCGCCAGTTTGTCCAAGTCAAAGTTCAACTGGCTGCAATTTCTAATTTTCATGTGGAGGAAAATATGGCTTCCTTGGCTTCTTCAAAGCTTTGCAAGACTTTCCTTAAATGTACCTTTCTTTTGAATCCCCCCGGTGAAGGATTCTACGCCACCGTGGGATCTTACATTAGTGTTTCACGCTTTAGTTTTGCCCACCTTTGAACCTGCAGCTTCGATGGATCTGCAGTTTCTGTCCTGGAAGACTGCATTCTTGGTTGCTATTACTTCTGCTAGGAGAGTGTTGGAACTTCAAGCCCTATCAAAGTTCCTTATGTGATTTTTCATAAGGAAAGGGTGTCTTTGCGCACTAATCCATCTTTTCTTTCCAAAGTAGCTTCAGAGGCCAACATTAATCAGATGATCAATCTCCCGGTCTTTTTTCCAAATTTTCAAAATAAGGGAGAATATAAATTACATTTGTTGGATGTATACAAACAGTAACGTTTCTGTTTGCACAGGACCAAAGCATTTCATAAGTCTGACCAGCTTTTCCTTTCTTACTCCAAACCCTTTTTAAGGAGACCAATCTCCAAAGTTACAATTGCCTGTTGGATTTCCCAGTGTATCATTCAGGTGTATTCTGTCAGGGGGATTTCCCCGCCAGGTCAGGTGAAAGCACATTCTACCAGGTCTATGGCCACTTTTGCGGCTTTGTGGTCCAGAGTTTCGTTGGATGATATTTGTTCTGCAGCTACTTGGTCCTCATATCATACCTTCATTTCACATTACAAGTTGGACATCGTATCCAGGAGCAGGGCATCCTTTGGCTCTGGAATATCCTTCAATGAGGGCCTCCCAGGTGTTTAGTAGTTAGGGACTCTGTCCCACAGGTTGAAGATCAAATGAAGACCACTACTTCAGATTAAGAAGTTATGTACTCACCATAACAGTCCATCTGAGTAGTTCTTCATTTTTCTTCTACCATCCCCCTCCTTCCCTCGGCCTTGTCTGAACTGTTTGTTGGCTGTATAAGTATAGAAAGTGGACAGCTTCGGGGTGCCCTTTTGTCCTTCTCTTTGTTCAAGAATTTTTTTCTGGTAGTGACAAGGTCCTGTTGGGTTGGGTGTGAGTAATGGATTGGGCAAACTCTATCTGAAGGGGAGGAAGAAGACAAGGGCATTATGGGTAAGTGTAGTAGCTTTGAGCTCAGATCAGGTGCTGGATATGTGGCCGATTCGGATCCGTGAACCCCCAGGTTGAAGACAGATGAACTACTACTCAGATGGAACATTATGGTGAGTACATAATTTTTTTTTTTTTTTTAATCTGTATCAAAGAAACTTCATTAAGCAGGTTTATGAGGTAGGAAGGGGCAGCTCTTATACTGAACTTTTCCATACTGTTAGAGCCTGCCCTGATGGACAGCATGCTGTTAATTGTGATTGTGACTCCTGTGCTTCCATTGCTGCTTCAGGTTCAGTCAATAGACAGCCTGTATGGCTAAGGAGGATTCAGTCCTTGAACGGCAGGTACTAAACCCATTCCTAGTCAAGGTTCACTTTGTAGGCCTCCAGCTCTGGAAATGTTGAACTACAGGGGAGAAAAATATAACAATGTGAAATTGTAAAAGAATGTTGTTACTCTTAAGTATGAGTACAGCAGTGTTTCCCCATCAGTGGCCATTCGGTCGCAAGCACTTTCACACTTAAGAGTGCAGTCAAGAAATGCAAAGGTATCAGAGATTTATATAGACAGCTATGAAATAGCCTGTCATTCATCCAAGAAGGTACCTCAAAATTCTGACTACACTCTTCCCACCCTGGAAACTAGGATCCAAGAGTTTACCTTTTTAAATTTAATTTTGAACTCTTCGGGATACCAAAGAGTGAGATGGTGGATAACTTTAAAGTACAAATTTGTGTTTGGATAATGCCTCCTATTCTAACCAAGATGCTAGTTTCAATAGATACCACAAGAGGGACAAATTTTAATCTAGACTGGTGTGTCTAATCCCATTTGGAACTGTTAAGACTGAACAAGTTTCAGATTATGCACAGTTCTAAAATGTGTGTATTCCATTTCTTTCTCCCTCTTGATTTTTTTGGGTCATATTAATGAAAATTCCTCATTTATGGCAGCATCAGTGTGTTTCCATTACATCTTTTAGGTTGTGACTGCTCCTAAGGTACAGACTGTATGGTTTTGGTCATTAACCACCTGAAGCTGCATGGCATCGGCATTTTCTCCCCATACCTGGATAACATCTTGAGTTGAGGCAAAGTCCTTGGAGGAGATGACTTGCAGTGCCCACTGCTTCATCAGACTAGGCTGTCCATCAGTTTACAGAAGTCTAGTCTCATGCATTCACCAATGTGATATTTCTGTAGCAGTGGTCTTGGACAGACAACTGCAGACTTTTCTTGTTGAAGCAAAGGCTACCACTTTGTATGATGCGAGAACCATCCTGAAGTCTGTAGGTAACATTTTGTTTGTGACAGAGTTGCACACTAGGAAACTTTAGTGCTTCCAGAATCTGTGGTGAGACCACCTACACTCCAGTAACTGTGTAATTCCTGTCATCCTCAGGAAATTCTGTTGGTGAATGGCACAAGTGAAGTCTGTTTTTTTTTGAACCCAAAGAGAACTGTACTCTTAACTGTAGATGTCTACTAGAAGTCATTAAGATGAGATGTACAGACATTAGGTTTGTATATTCCTCTTATGACCAGTACTCCGTACCCTGTCTGCAAACTTGTCACTCACTCTTAGCCATGATGCAGAGTAGTCATGTTGGTCTAGGATCTAGTTTGTTTCATACCCACTCCATTGGTTAACAGCAGTAGATTTGCACCCATTCTTCACAAATGGAAACAACTTGAAGGCTTGCCTGGTGTTTATGCTGAGTTTGGGTATTCTGGAGATTGGTAATTCTGTAGGGAGTCAAGTCAGCCAGATTCCATTTTTTTCTGGGTGCCCTTGCAGTGGATGAGTCTTCTGTAAGCCCTTCATACCCAAGGTGCTGTGAAGGTATGATAAGACCAAACCTGATCATGGTTGCACCACTGTGAACAAAACAGTGCTGAGCTGACCCCCCCCACTTAAGACTTGTCTGGAAGAGTTGGGAAAGGTCATCCTCTTGCTATGTTGCCTCGTTTGTGTCACAGCAACAGGGGACTGTAATGCCCCTAAATCCCTCTTCGATGCCTAACAGTAGAAAGTTTTATATGGAAAAGTGCATCACATATCTACATCATACTCTTCATTTGTTGAAGATGGACATGGGCATTCCATTGAAAGTACCAGTGCAACAAGCCCTCCATTTTTCTACCTTAGTTGAGGACTTTTCTTACATCATTTAAGGTGCACCCTCCGTAAAGCAGCCCTTCATTTTTTTTCCTCTCTCAGTAAGACCACTAAAGCAGTAGGAGTTTCCTTCTTGAGAGCGTAATTTTTGTTTTGGAAAAGCTGATACTTGTTACTTAGAAAGTGCAGGCTCAGCCACTAAAGTTCTTCTCCTGGAAGACACTTTGTGATGGCCTCCCTCAACTAGGAGAATATTTGATTTGCAGAACCCCTTACACATTTTTCCAGTCATTTGCTTATGCAGAAAGTGGTCTGAAGTAGAACTCCACCCATTCAGCTTCCAGTTTTTTCCTTAATCCACAAAACAAAATGAAAAGTCAGGCAAATGAGGTAGATCAATTTAGAAGCAAACAGCTTTGAATGGGTTTTAAGATTGCTTCACTGGTCATGAACATTATGGGTAAACTTTACAAGGCCTGTTCAGACTATGCAGCACACTGTCTACCTCTCCTAATGCCTTTTCAGGATTGTCTCACTGTGGAATATGTGGGCATGTATTCCCGGGACCTAAAAGGTGAATCATCTCCATTAAATTTGCCACTACCCCCTCCACCCAAACCCACCCTGGTCAATGGCCAAGTTCAGTACTACTCCTACATGTGATTCATGCTGCAGCAGTGATCCTTATGCTGAACATAGTACAGTTGTGTGATCACACTGCCTCTGCCTTTTAACTTTAGATTGTGCATCCCACCAACGTTCTCAGCATAGGGGCTGACAGGCTTGACAGAGAGTTCTGGAAGTCAGACCACATATGTGCCAGCAATCATTTCCTACATGTTACCATTCAGTGGTCTTACTTGCACATATACATTTACAAGGAGCATGTTTACCTAACTTAACTTCTGTGTAGATGGTGCCTGTATCATAAAAGGTGGTGATTGCTTTGCATCCTGTAGGATAAAAGGCTGTGTTGAGTTCCCCTCTTCCTGCAGAAGTAGAACTGTCATAATTAACAGATAAGCAATTTTGTAATTAAAGGTTTAGCACAAAATGCAGGGGAATGGACTGATTTTGAGATGGGGAAGCACCTGCTATGTCACCGCAACCCTTTGATGCCCTCTCTTAATAATTTCTTCAAAGACTGATGGAACACATTCTGGTGAATGTGTTTCACAGCCTTTGGTAAAATGTAATTGTGTAAACGAGCTTACCTTAATGGATCTTAGAATAAGTCAGTGCTGCAGTAGCCTTAGCTATATGGGACTTCCTGACAAGGATCTGACCCAGCAGGCCAAATTTCAAAGCTTTAAGGCACTTTCCACACACCATAGCCATTACCCTACAGAGAGAGAAGCAGTATAAACTTAGTGGCTAGGGTGATAAAACTTAATAGCTTTTATTGCCTCAAAAGGAGGAGGCTAGAGTCCAAATGAGATGCATACTCACAAAAGTCCCACACTCTGGTGTAAAAATAGGAGAGAGAACAGAAACCAGCCACTGCAGAAGTGATGTATTCAAATGTCTACTGTTAGTGTATGTTCACATACACAGCTGTACATTGTTCATTATAGTATCACTGCAGTATCCTATGCTGCCTTTGAGACCAGTGCTTAGACATGCAGGGAGGAGTCAGAATACAGCGTTTCCCTGGTGAATAGTCCTACTACCGCCTATACTGGACCTACTGAAAAACAAATGTAGCTTGCAGTCCTTGGAAATGCACAGAACACCAAGCTGATACTTGTAGTGCCAACCCCTTTCTAGTAAGTCACAAAACTAGCCAGAACCCTGGAAGAATAGGTCCAGTCTTTGCGTGGAAGTGACCTGTTATTGTGAGAACAGGGAATAGTATAGGACAATTAGAAAAAAGAAGTTTTGTACTCACCATAACGTTTCATCTGAGTAATTCTACTTTGTCTTCAACCTGTGGATACTGGATCCGAGCCGGCAACTTCACTAGCATCTGCTCCGAGTTGCAAGTACCTCCCCTTACCCATAATACACCACCACCTTCCATCCCCCAATTGAGTTTGCTGCACCTTACACTGAACAACCAGACCTAAAAAAAAAAACACCTTTCACACCTAAAACCAGCTGTAATGCTGTTCATATGGTAAGGAGGGAGGGACGTTTAAAGAAAAATGAAGTAGAACTACTCAGATGGAACGTTATGGTGAGTACATAACTTCTTTATCTGAAATAGTTTACTTCATTTGATCTTCAACCTGTGGGACAGAGTCCCTAGCTACTAAAATTGCGGAACCAAAGGATGCTCTCCTAGAAATCAAATCCAGTTTATGATGAGGACCAAGTAACCGCAGAATAAATGTCTAATGATACTCTCGACCAAAAGGCCACAGACGTAGCCATGGACCTAGTCGAGTGCGCTTTAACCTGACCTAGAGGAAACAAACCTTTATCCTTGTAAATTTGAAGGATACATAGGGAGATCCACCTAGCAATGGTAACCTTGGAGATAGGTTTACCCAAAAAAGGTTTAGAAAAGGACACACACAACTGGTCAGATTTATGAAAGGTTTTGGTCCTGTGTAAATAGTACTGTGACTGTCTATGAACATCCAACTAATGCAACTTGTACTCCATTTTGTTTGTAAAATTTGGGAAGAAAATAGGTGAATTTATTGATATTAACCTCCAATGCTACTTTTGGGAGAAAAGAGGAATTGGTGGAAAGAGAAACCCTGTCCTTGTTGAAAATCATGTATGGAACCTTCACAGACAATGCTTGCAGTTCTGAAACCCTCCTAGCAGAGGTGATAGCCACTAGAAATACTGTTTTCCAAGACAAAACCTTAAGATCTGTGGTTGCTGTAGGTTCAAATGGAGCAACCAACACTTGAAGTACTATAGTAATGTCCCACGGGGGAATGGGATCTTTGACTGGAGGACATAAGGGAAAGGTACTTTTGATAAAAGCTTTTCACCTGTAAGAAGCTAAAGAAGCAGAATTCTCACCCACATGAAAATGTGAAATGGCAGCTAGTTGAAACTTGATTGTAGACTAGCTAGCTTCTTCTTGAAAAATATTTGCCAGAAAATCAAGAATAGCCAGAACGGGAGCTGTGAATGGATCTAAACTCCTTTGAGAAGCCCAAAAGTAAAAACACTTCCATTTGCTATGATAAATCTTCCTGGTGGATGATTTATGAGCTGCCACCAGAATAGATCTGACCAAAGACAATCCAGGAGTCCTACCAATTAAGGGAACTGGAGCAGCCAAGCTGTGAGGCTCAGACTGTCCAGATTTGGATGAGGGACCCTTGAGAGGTGTGAACTGAGATCCGGAACAGAATCCAAGGTGGAGCTAGAAGATGAGACCAAAGGAAGGGAATCCATACCTGGCAAGGCCAAAATGGGGCAGTGAGGATCACTTTGCTCCCCAGTCGACAAGCTTTCTGTAGGAACTTCAGAATAAGGGGTATAGGATAAACAAAGAAGACTGGGAGGCCAAGCATGGACTAGTGCATCTCTGGGAGACTCCCCCTGGCGGAGGGTTCAGAACGAAGAACTCGCTGCACTTTGTGTTGGAAGGAGATGCGAAGAGATCACAGCAAGGCCGACCCCACTCTAGAAAGATCTGCTCTGCTCCACTACTGAGGGATTCAGAGACCACTCGTAAGGCATCAGAGTAGTCCGGCTTAGTTTGTCTGCTAGAATGTTGGACCATCCCAGAATATGCATTGCTGTCAGAAAATGACAGGTGGAGATCGCCCATTTCCAAACTCTCATGGCCTCGTGACAAAGGGGGGTAAGATCTGGTCCCTCCCTGTTTGTTGATGTACCAGACCACTGACATCTTGTCTGACTGGATTGCAATGGTTCCCAGAGGTAGAAAGGCATGAAGGACCGCCCTCATCTCCAAAACGTTTATATGCAAACTGGTCTTGATTGGGGACCACATGCCCTGGACTGTCCTTCCCGAACAATGCCCACCCACCCTAGTTGGGAGGTGTCCGTGGTCACTGTGGCTTGGGCAGGAGCTGGAACAAAAAGTCATCCCTCCAAAATTTCCTAAGATTGCATCCACTAAAGAAGGGATGACCTGCAGACTCAGCTGAGGTGTTAATGGGTGCGACAACGGAAGATCCAACAGAGACCATTGTACTGCTAGAGTCCACTGTAATACTCGCATATGTAATCGAGCACAAAGGAGGAGTGTTATGGCTGCTGCAATAAAACCTAAGGCCCTCAAGACCGACTGGGTGAGATCGGTAAATGAAGGCGACATGCATCCTTAGGTTTTGAACTCTCTCCGTGGTCAGGAAATTTTTTGTCTGTAGCGTGTCTATCCATGCCCCTATGTACTGTATCACCTAGACGGGATTTGGCTGTGTTGATTGTAATCCCTAGGTAGTGTGCAAGCTTTAGGAAATAATGTCTGGTCCAACAAAGTAGACGCTTGGTGGGAGCAGTAAGGAGCCAATCGTCCAGCTAAGGGTAGACCTGAATCCGCTGAAGCCTCAGGTGAACTACTACTACTGCCATCACTTTGGTGAACCCCCTGGGGGCTGTGGTGAGAACACAGGGTAGGGGATCGGAACTGATGATGGTCTCCCAGCTGGAAGTGGAGTGAGCTTCTGTGCATCTTTGTGATAGTAAGCATCCTGGAAGGTCGATCGAGCACATCCAGTTGCTCTCTATAGTCCATCATGCTGTACCTGCAAAAGTGACCATCTGGAACTTCTCTTTGACAACTGACAGGTTCAGAGTAGATAGTCTTTTTTTGCACCAAAAAGAACCTGGAGTAGATGCCAGATCCAGACTTTTCTGGGGGGAACGGGTGTGATGGCTCGTTTCTCTAGCAGCTTGGAAACTTTTAGCGCTGCTGCCTCCCTTTGCATGGGTGGTATGTCCAGGAGGTGTTTGTAAGGTGTAGAAGGAACCACAGACGGGATTGAATAGCCTCTGGAAATTATCTGAAGCACCTAATGGTCTGATGAGACAGACTCCCATGCTACCAGGTGCAACGATAGGTGATCCCAGACTGCCTCCAGAACAGTCGGGCAACTCCTCAGGGTTGCTGCGCGGGGCTGTCCGAGAAAGGTTCTCGAGACCTAAAAATTCCTCGGACTCCCTCTGGCTGTGGGCCGCCATCTATCCTTTCCCCCTCTACCTCTAGGGGAAGAAGAGCCTTGAGTGTCCCGGGCATACTGAGACTTCTGGAACCACATCATCTTTTGCCCTCGCTGATTCCGGGAAAAGGATCTTTGAGGGTTCGAGTAGCAGATTCCAGTGGCAGACAGTGTCTTCCTGTCTTTCTCACTCTGGACCAATGTGTCTAGGATGGTCTTACCAAAGCAGGAAGAACCATCATAAGGGGCGTTTGTAAAAGATGCCTTGAAGGGTTCCATGAACTGACATAATCAGAGCCAGGCGTTACGCTTCATAGACACGCCGGATCCAGCCGCTCCTTCAGTGTCGTGTGAGAGGAGTCGCATGGATGTGTTTGAAACCACTGTCAAGGTAGCCATCCTCACAGAGAATGTGGCTCTGTCCTCCTGCGACATGGACTTCGGGGGAGACTCAGCCAGTTCATTAACCAGGTCTCACTGTAGTCTAATAACGTGGGCCAGATAGTTCAACGCCGTGATAGAAAAGGTCGCTGTTGCATAAACCCGCTTCCCTAGGCGGTCCATCATCCTAGACTCACGTTCAGGGGGATGGACTGAGGAACTCTCCTGGACTAGTTCCTTTTTGTGGCAGCTGCTACCACCATAGCGTCTAAAAGGGGACCCTTTATTCCATGCTGGTCTGTCTGTAGGGGGGGGCCTCTATTTTGTCCGGGTGTTTAGGGATCGGTTCCAGTGTCTGGCTCCTTCCAAGCCTATGAGGTGAACTAGTCCACCAAGGGATCTGTGGGAGGGGACACCCAGGAAGTAGACGGGCCCATGCCAAAAGCCTCCAGGAACACAGATTCATCGGAGGAAGGTTTTGGGGTGGACCAACCTCCCCGCTGGTGCAAGATTTCCATGATGTCTCTGAAGGAAACATCCTTGGGAGGTGATCTGGGGGAACCTTCCACATCATCCAAATCAGTATCCCCAGTGGGGGTGGGGTCCAAGTGCCTCCTCTTGCACATATGCTTGCGAGGAACCTCTCTGGTGGGGCTTTCCAGAGGGGAACCAAGACTCACTCTTCTAAGAGAAGGAAACCAGTTTGGTGGACCCCTGCAATAAACAGGCTATACAATAGGAGGAGGAAACTAGTTCAGAAAAAAAGCAAATCCCAAGAAGGAAAGACATCCCTGATCAGGATCAGTAAGAAACTGAGGTCCCTCATGAAACCATCCAAGGCTAACTTCGAAAGAAAAATAGCCAAGGATTCAAAAGATAACCACAAAGCCTTCTGTAGCTGTGTTAAGAATCTAAGTGGCAACTTGCAGATATGCACTGAACTAGTGCAAAATAGCACAATATACTGAACCTGCTGTTATTGCCAACATCTTGGCAGATAGATTCAGTGTAAACTTCACCCCTCTCACCTCCAAAAGGGCCCACAACAGTACCGGAAAAATGTAGTGTCCCAAAAATCACCGATGCACAGGTGAAAACAGCTCTTTCAAAAGCCACACACACAGCATCAATGGGACTAGATGGTGTCCCAGGCTGCGTCTTGCACGAACTACAGAATTAACTAACCCCCCACCTAAACGCTGTTCAACCTCAGCCTCTCCACATGCTACTTGCCTATAGAATGGCGCGCAACAGTTATTCCTCTCCACAAAGGAGGAACAACAACTGACCCTGGTAACTATCACCCCATAAGCCTGACTAGCCTGGTCTGCAAGGCTATGGAGCGCATCATCATGGAACTTCATTAACAAAGACATTGGGAACCTCCAAACACTTGACCCGACCCAGTTCGGCTTTAAGGGCAGAGCATGCCTACTAAACCTGGTTGACTTCTTTGAGACAGTCACCAAGGCCATAGACTATGGAAAGGTGGCTCACACAGCCTACCTTGACCTTGCCAAGGCTTTCAACACCAGCCTGAACATAAACCCGTACGTCACAAGATGGGTTGCCAACTGGCTTACAGACAGAACTCGCATGGTAAGAATAGCGGGCTCCAGGTCCGACTCTAAACCAGTCACAAGTGGTGTCCCGCAAGGCTCAGTCCTGGGACCCCTACTGTTCGGCATATACTTCTCAGAAGTACAGGCAAACACAGGAGGACTATGGCTAACCAAGTTCACCAATGACTGCAAACTAAGAGCTATAATTGACTCTCTGGCTGACACGGGCATCCTCCAAAAGGGCCTTAATGAGATGGACACCTGGTGTCAAAGTCATGGCCTCAAGCTAAATGCCAAAAAATGCATAGTCATCCCGTTTGGGGAAAAAACAAAACACCCACAAATTACCACATAGGTGGCAGCCCCTTACTATAGAAGAGGTAATGAGATCTGGGGACCCAGGTAGATGGTAATCTCCTTTGACAATCATATTGCCAAAGTAGTTAGGAAATCCTTCTATGTGGCCCATCTAATTACTAAAGGGTTCGCCTCTAGAAATAGAGGTTATAGTGCCCCTCTACTCGTCACTCATTAGACCCATCATAGAGTACAATGCCCCATTTGGGAAGTATCTCACAAGACACTTCCAGCAGCTGGAAAGACCACAAAAGTACCTCACCAAGAGGATTACTGGTCTCAAACATATATGTCCTATGCAGCCCAACTGAAAAAACTCCAGCTGTACTCAGTGGTATATCGCTTACTCAGAGGTGATCTCTGCCTGACTTACAAAGCCATGTCCAACTCAGAATTGATGGACATGTTCCACCTAAAGAAATCCAAGTCACTGTGAGCCACGCACTCTAGTGAGCTAAACCTCTCCACAATAATAATTAGAACATGCTGGAGGGATAGGTTCCTGTCACAGATACTTCCCATGCTTTGGAACAAAATTCCAAATTACATCAGGCAGAGCCCCTCACTAACACTCTTCAAGAGAAACCTTGACGAGTGGATGGGTAACAGAAAATACACCCCTCGGATCACCTAATTGACTCTGCTTGACAGAGGATCAGTTAATTAATCAGTGGGGCAGCAAAAGCCATCACACTCTGGCTAGGCTTATAAATGCCTTCGGGCAGATAGCCTAGTACCTTTGAACTCGCAAACCACTTGTTTTTCAGGGAGAACCACCTAGGGCTCCTCGGGCACGGGCTGGCTCTGTGGTAAAATTATGAGATTCACACACAAAACAGGAGTCTGGGCAGAGTCCTAAGATATAATCAGGGGCCTCGATCCATTGGAGGGAACCCTTTCTACCCCATCGAATGCAGAGGGAGAGTGAGCTTCCTGGGACACCATTAAGAGAACCGCTCTCCACGGATCCGATGTGAGAATCTGAACCGGGCCCGAAGTAGACTGCTCCAAGGGGGGACCTTGACCTGATGTCAGTGCCGATGGAAACAGCTCCACCCCCACGGATCTGACACCAGGCTCTGGCTCCAAGAGCCACTTGGATCCGAACTAGTCAGATACGATATGCTCCAAGCAGCTGCCAGTGTCGAGGAGACAGGTACCGTCTGCACCAAACCCCTAACTAGGGCAATCCTCAGAGCCATATACTCCGAAACTGGGGGTCGGATCGGAGAAGGATATATTGGTGTAAAGAAGGGAAGTGTGCCCCCCCTGCCACAGGGAGAGGGGGCTGGCAAGACTCCCATCTGAATTTGTGTGTGAATAAATCTCCGCATAATTTTTATCCATGTCTACTTCAGAGAGGCTGCGGGTGGACCGCGAAGAAGCCACGTACTCCAACCTTGGAGGGTCAAGGAACCAAGGCTTGAGATGGTGGTCAGGGCTCCTCCAGCATCAGAGAAAAATGTAGGAGATGGGAGTCACGGTGCCTAGATTGAATTTTAGCTCAGTCAGGACATCCTACTAAAAGGTTTGGGGACCTCTTTCTCTTTTCGGGTCGATGGGCTCTCTCCTCCTTTCTGCCTTTTCTGCGCTCTGCTTTCACAGGCTTAGAGGTAGGAGGATGATTCCTAGCCTGGGAGGGAGGAGAAGGAAGGACAAGAGTGAGAGGAGAGGCAGCCATAGCACAGCTGTGACTAAAGCAGAAGAGGTGGCCGCCTCCGTAGAAGGGAGCAGGCCCTTCATTACTAATTTGCCCTGCACTAATTAAGGGCGCGCAAGTTAAAACCAGCGCAAATAGAACCATCTGTGGCTAAATGGGCCACACCCAAACACAGCACGCAAGGAGTGTGGGCATTTGCAGGTGACAGTTTGTGGCCACACTCAGTACATCTCTTAAAAACTTGTTTGGGGAGATCTGCCATGTCCCACAAGAAGAAAAAGAAGTTATGGACTTACCATAAAGTTCCATCTTTGTAGTCCATGTCGCCTACATTCTTGCTGGATGGGTTCGGAGCAGATTCTTGGCTCCGACTCAGCCGATACTAAAGCTCAAGAGCTTTTACTGGCTCGAGGCTAACCCCTATCCCATGTTGCATCACAGCAGTTCCCCAGATCTTGTTTGCAAGAAAGTAACTACATACATAATAGTAACAAACTATCATTAACGATGCACATACAAACAGTACTTTGTATTACTATCCATGCCATCTGGATGGATAACTACAACAAAGTCGGACAGCATAATGGAAATTCCACCAGTTCCTCCAGGATACAGGAAGGAGGGTGGGACGCAAGAATGTAAATGAGATGGATTACAAACATGGAATGTTATGGTAAGTACGTAACTTTATGTAGTCCTATCTCACCGTAATTCTTGCTGGATGGGTCAGCTTCCCTTTCACCTTTATCCAAGGTGGCTCATGCAGAGAGAGACTTCAGCACAGTGGACCCAAATGATGACCTGTTCTGGGAGGCCAAATCCAATTTGTAATGAGTGAGAAAGGTATGAAGTCTTGCCCAAGTAGCTGCTGCACAAATGTATCAGTTGGGAGTTTTGATCTAAAGGCATATGAAGTTGATACTGCCCTGGTTGAATGGCCTTTTACTTTAGCAGGTAGTTGTTTCCCAGCAGTTTTGTAATCAAATGAGATGCAGTCTGAAAGCCATTTAGACAAAGTGACCTTAGAGATGGGCAAACCTTTGTTTTTGTCTGAGAAGGAAACAATCGGTCTGCTTTTTGAAAATCTTTAGTCCTGTACAGGTAAAATCGGAGAATTCTGTGGACATCTAATTGTAGTCTGTATTCTGATTTGTTACTGTAATTTGGGAAGAATACTGGTAATTCAATAGTGGTATTTAGATTATGTTCTGAACATACCTTGGGGAGAAAAGGATTAGTTCTGAGGGAGACTCTGTCCTTGTGGAAAATAATATAAGGAGGTCAAATGGTGAGGGGCTTGCAATTATGAAACTCTCCTAGCAGATGTTATGGCAATTAAGAATGTCTTCCAAGACAACAATTTCAAGTCTGATGAAAAAGACGGTTCAAAGGGTTGAGAAATCAAAGAGGTGAGAACTAAGTTCAGGTCCCAGGGTTCCGGTGGTTGCCTGATTGGAGGTCAGAGAGGGACTCTTCCTTTCAAAAAGGTTTTGCATAAAGAGTGGGACATAATTGGATTTCCCATGTAGCCAAAATGATAATTAGAGATGGCAGCTAACTAAACTGTAATGGTAGCAGCTGCAGCTCCTTCTTGAAAAATAGATGCAAGAAAGGACAAAATAGACTTTAGGAGCTGAGTAGGGATCTATGCCTTGGTTAGCTGCCCATTTGAGAACCTTTTCCATTTACTGGAATATAATTTCCTGGTGTAATGTTTGTGTGAAGAAAGCAGGGTGTGTTTAAGTGTAGGAGAAAGGGAAATACACCTGGCTATTCTTGGAACTGGAGCAGCCATGATGTCAATTTCAGGGTTTGGATGGTAGGATGGAACTGTCCTAATTGATGAATCAGGAGGTCTGGAGATGGTTCCAGAATCCATGGTTCCTCCAAGAGATTGGACCACATGAAGGGGAACCAAACTTGGCAAGGCCAGTAAGGAGCAATGAGGATCAGGGTACTCCCAACAGTTTTGCTTTTTGAATCACTTTTGGTTCGAGAGGAAAGAGTGGAAAAGCATAAAAGAGTCCCGGAGGCCAATTGTGGGCCAGAGCATCCCTGGGTGAGGAATGAGGGCAAAGTAGTTGCTGCATTTTGGTATTCATGAATGTGGTGAATAGGTCGCAGCAAGGCTGGCCCCATTTTCGGAAAATTTCTTCCGCAACTTCTGTATTCAGGGACCACTCGGGAGGCGTTGCTACCAGAAAATGTTGAGTGTCCATCGCCCATTTGCATACTTTTAGTGCCTCTTGACAAAGTGGGTAAGATTTGGTTCCCCCTTACTTGTTTATGTACCACACTACAGACATGTCTGATTGAATCGCAATTGTCCCAGTGGGAAGAGAACTGTGAAGTGCTTGCAGCGCGTATAGCACTGCTCTCATCTCCAGAACATTTATGTGCAAGTGGTTCTCGTGATCCTGCCAGATACTTTGGACCGTCATTCCCAGGTAATGCCCCCCACCCTGTCTGGGAAGTGCCTGTGGTCAAGACTGCATTTTGTTGAGGGGGGCAAGTGGAAGACCTAGATGAAGCTGAGCCATATGTAACCACCATGTTAGATCCTTCTTGCAGGAGTTTGTGATGAGTATTAGGTAGACAAGGGAAGATCCTGCATTGACCACTGGGCAAATAGTAGCCACTGAAGTACTCATGTGTAGACAGGCTAGGAGAAACGAGAGAATGGTGGAAGCCATAGTACCTAGAACCTGAAGGACTCTCCTGGCCTGTATTTTGTCTATTTTTCAGTAAGAATCTGACTTGGTTGTGCAACAATTCTATTCTTTCCGGTGTCACTTTTGCTGTCATGGTGGGTTGAGTCTATGTCTGAGCCTAAGAAGACAATGTGCTGCAATGGAGATAAGGCAGATTTTTTTTTAGATTTATTGTAATCTTTAATCTGGCACAGAAGGAGAGAGTCTTGGCCCTGGCTCCGATTAGTTGGTGCTTGGTGGTAGCAGTGAGGAGCCAGTCATCTAGAATCCTTGACGTCTCAGGTGAGCTGTTACCACTGCCATGCATTCGGTGAACACTCTGGGGGCTGTAGTGAGGCCAAAGGGTAGTGTTCAGAATTGAAAATTACTGTCTCCCAGCCGAAAGCATAGATGTCTTCTGGAGGGCCTGTCCATTTTGATATGGTAGTACGCATCCTGAAGATCTATGGAGCACATCCAAATGTCTTTCCCGATAAAGGGAAAAATGATTGCAGACTGATCATACAGAACTTCGATTTCTTTACAGACTTGTTTGCTGAGATCTACAATTGATCTCTAGTCCCCGGTCTTTTTTGGAACTAAATAGAATCGTGAATAAGTTCCGGATCCTATTTGCATTGTGGGGACTTCTTGGATGACTCTCTTGAAGCAACAATATGATCTCTGATGTTGCAAATTCTAATTGAATGGGTGGCACATCTGGTAAAGACCGATTTACCGGGGGTTCGGAAACAAAGGGAATGAGATAACCTCTGGAAATATTTTGTACCCAATGATCCTGGGAAATTTGTAGCCAGGCGCTTGGGTACAGTGAGAGATGATCCCCGACTGCCTCCAGAGACAGTCGAGCAACCCCTCAGGGGTGATGGAAGGGATGATCTGAGAAAGCATCTCTATCTCCCTGATGTTGTTGACCCCCCTCTGCCACAAGCGCAGTGTCTTCCATTATACCTCCCTCCTCTAGGGGAGGGTTGACCTTGTGCCTGAGGGGAAACCTTTTTGGGATTTACGAAACCACATTTTTCCCTCCTGTTTGACCCTTAGGATAGGTTCTAGAAGGAAGGGCAAAATGGACTCTGACAACAGATAAGGTTTTCCCTTCCTGTTCACACCTGGTCAACGTCTCTTTTAACTCAGGTCCAAAAAGAGTTGAACCATCATAGGGGATGTTGGTAAAGGAAGACAAAGGATTCTGAAAAGTTGCATAGACGCATTCAGGAATATCTCCTAAGAGAAATTCTTGCTGCGGCTGCCCTACTCCCTCCATCAGCTGCATAGGAAATCAGCCTCATGGAGGAGTTGGAGATAGATGTAAGGGTGGGGAGCTGCACAGATACCTTGTACGTGGATCCCGAAGCTACTGAACCCTGAAGGGTATCTCCCAACTCTTTCAGATCATCCCTTTGAAGTCTAGTACAATGTGACAGGTAATTCAGCAAGCGTAAGGTAAATGCCGCTGAAGAGAAGGTACACTTTCCATACCTATCCGTCATCCTAGACTCTCTATTAGGAGGATGGATATTTGAAGATGTCTTACAACTCCTTTTTTGTGGCCACTGCTGCCACCATAGCATCCACAGGAACTCCCTTAGAAAGAAAAGATTTGTCTTCCAGAGCGGTCATAAATTTGTTTGGCCTCCTCAAGACAAGCTCCACTGTGTCCAGGAAGGTCCAAGCTTTCCGGGATATGATCCCCAAAAGTTGGTCATATGGCGGTATCACCCAGGAGGTGGAAGGCCAGGAACCAAAGGCCTCAAGATACACTAATTCATCCTTAGTAGGGTTAGAGGTCTTCCAATCACCCCTCTGTCTAAGGATTTCTGCAAAAGAGACATCCTCAGAGGGGGATCTTGGGGACCTTTTCTGACTCATCCAAATCAGTGTTTGACGTAACAGACTCAGTTGAGTCTATGTGTTTCCTCTGTTACAAAATCTCTTCCGAGGGACCTCTCCAGTGGGATAATCTGGGGAGGTCTCGGAAGAGGGGACACCTCCAGGGGGGGCTCCTTGAGTCTCTGGTTCCCTACACTGAGGGGCAGGCAGGGTAAGAAGAGGTTGCTACTGGCTGCTGGAAGGACATCGGGTCCAAAGGCAGGGCTTTGGCACTGGACAAAGCTTTCTGTATTGTGTCAAAGACCTTACTGCCCTGCTCCGAGGAAATGGAAGGTAGACTCTGAGCGTGAGGGACAGGTTCCAAAGCAGATGTGGGAACAGAGCTCAGTTGAGCCGAAGCACTGAGAGGGAAGGTCGGTTCCGAGGAAAAAAATGGGGTGACTATCCCTCTTGGAGTCTACCTAAGAGCGTCTGCTCCCAGGCCGCTCGGCTCCAGACTGAGCCGATGAGGATAGAGTTACTGGTTCCGAGGAAGCAGGAAGAATTCTCAGAACCGAAGGATCCAGCACAGAAGGACTTGAAGTGTTAAGACTCAGAAAGCGAAGCAGTCGGAGGAGGAGCAGTAGCCTGAAGATGGGATGGCTCTGAAGCCTTTGGGTTTGGAAGAGCTAACTTTTTAGCCAGTGCCGGGTTACAGAGCAGCATCTTCACCACCCGCTCAATATCCTCATCAGAAAGTGTCCTGGAAGAATAGGTGAAGATAGAAGGGGAACTCCTCCTTTCCAAAATAGGAGATCTCAAGGTGGGTGAGTGTCTCGATATAGAAGGTTGTCTCGGCACTGAAGAAACAGACAGCACTGAGACAGAAGAAGCGGAATCGTAGCCAGAACTCCTTGGCTTCATCGCTTTAGACTTTTTTGATAGTTCCGAAGTTAGAACCGATGGAGATTTTCTTTTCAGAGTTTTGGGAACTGCCTGACCATGTTCCATCTGTTCCTGGTAGGAACTAGTCATAAGACCCCCATCAGTTTTCTTTTTATTTCATTAAGAACCCTAGTACTAAAGGCATGACAAAGTACAGGGTCCTTATAAATGAGCCTCTCCAAGACGGTACACACAGCTGGTGTGACTGTCAGTTAAAGACATTTTTTGAGAACACGTCGCATTTTTTAAACCCAGAAGGGCGGTGTTCTTTATGATCTCTGTCTTTATCTTTGGACATTTTCCTGGTAAAGAGAACAATCCAATAACAACAAGGTAAAGTACCACTAACAAAGGAAGAATTATTTATATATAGGGAAGAAGGACTCGCATTCAGAGAGGAAGGCACTCTAAAGCAGGCCGTACAATCCTCAAGAAAAGGGACAGGGGAGCAAACTGTCTCATCATACAGGAAATAGGTAAAACTCAATATAGAATAGAAGAAAATTAGACAAAAATATCAAATATAATTGAAAAAATATATTACTTGGCCAACCAGCCAGTAAGGAGACAACCTCGAAGCTTTTGCGGCAAACAAGATCTGGGGAAGTGCCGTGATGCACCATGGGATAGGGGTTAGCCTCGAGCCAGTAAAAGCTCTCGAGCTTTAGTATCAGCCGAGTTGGAGCGGCGAGATAGGACTACATAACATCAAACTTTAAACAAGTTCTAAACACACACACTCAGACAAGCACACAAAAGGCTGAGGGAGGGAGGGGAAGACAAACTATAAACTACCTAAAACTAAGAAAAAGGCCTTAAACTCGGCACACCAGCGAGGGGAGGAAGAGAGGAAACCTACACTAGCAAGTACACACACAAAACACTAATCAAAGATAGAAACCCTACTCTCAACTTTGAGCTCAAGAATCACGATGCTTAGGCTAGCAGCAGCAAATGAGATCTGGGGGATGGAAGGTAGTGGTGGTGTATTCTGGTTAAGGGGAGGAGTTTGGAGCTCATACTAGTGAAGTTGCCGGCTCCGGTCAGATACCCCACAGGTTGAAGATCAGATGAAGTAAACTACTTCAGATCTGTCAGTTTAGACACTGTCATCTTTCTCCCTTACATTAAGGTTTTGGAAAGAAAAAAGCTGAGATGAGTAAACTTGCTAGAACTCAGGCACACAGAAATATTCTAAAAGTAACCATAACTTTGCAACATATGAGAGGGTTGACTCACCAAAAGTGCTTCTAACTTAGATACTCTTCCAGCAGCAGTAAATAGTTTTCAAATATGAATTCATATCAGCCTCATAAACAGGTTCCATGTAAATAGTGTTATTTTTCCAAACCAAAATTAAAATTTACACAGGCACTTACCAGTGTTTTAGGTTGGTGAGTGTAAAATCCCTTTCCAAAAACGGCTTCACTTGAAGTGGGAAATATCTCTGGGTAGAGAAGCAGATATGGGCAAAAGGTGAATCTTATAGATGGGTAAGAATGATTGCGAGGAGAATAACTCATACGTATACTTTAGTACTGGATGTGTCTAGGTCTTAAAAAGGAACCTGGTTCTAGAAATGGTACCAAGTTGATAACCCATTCCTCTTACCAGTCTGATTGTCTCATAGCAGCTTTCTTTTAATATCTGTTGTATTTCCTCAAGATTCTGTTATCCAGGCTGTTAGTTGGAGTTTATAACCTTGTCTTGTGTAAACCCATTCTGTCATGAATTTTTTTTCTTTCCAAACACCTTTATTAAGTTATCACTTACTATATAGGCAAATACATTAATGGAAAAGAAAACTAACCTTATTTACATACATTATGTATCAGTTTTCTCTTTGCAACTATAAATCGGTCCATTACATAAGTTGCTGAATTCCTGCATTCCCTTGAACCTCATTCCTCCTGAACATTTTACATGGTTTCCACAATTTCCATTTATTTATATGTAATTCACTCATTTCTTTTTTTTAAAGATGGTTCTTCTAGTTCTTTTAATGTATTTAAAGTGTTGAGATAGAAGTTTTTAATGATAACCCTTAGAATCAAAAGACCAAGCCCTGAACAATGAAAATTGAAGTAAAGAGTAATATGTTCTCCTGAGAAATATGAATATTTAGACGGGATTCCCTTCAGGAAACCATAAGCCAACTGCTTAAAAAAAAATGCAGTAGCTCAAAATTAACGGACTAAAATTAAACAATCTTGTGCAAGGTAATCCCCAACTGGAAACTCAGCTAGTGCTTGTACAAGGCTGGGCAGGTAACAGTTCTCTCCCAAAGCCTGCAGTGGAGCTCACTCTGGAGATGCCACTGAGTTTTCCCTTTCCTTGCATAGTGCAATGGCTGTGGAAGGTGATCATGTGGGCCTGATCCTTGGCAGGATGTCTTGCATACGTTTAGGTTACTGTAGTAGTGATTTAATTATGAACATCTTTAGTTCTCGACTTTCACTAACATCAAGGACCTTCCCTAGATAGGTTTTACTTTTCTGTTAATATTTTTTTTCCAGCAAAATCTGATGATGTTGATCTTCATTCATTCATTACTGATGTGTGTCTGTTCCATCCTTGGAACAGTCGGCCTTGTAACAAGCTTATGCCAGCCAAAAAAACTCTCAAGCTAAGCTTTATCCATAGTGCCCCTCTCCCAGTTACCTCTGATCTCATTTGCTGCATAGATAAAGATGTGTCAAGTCAGCTAAGTACTTTAAAAAGGTTATTATTCTAAAACGTTTTCTATACTCTCATTTTTGCTTTGATAATTCCCTTTTTCTATTAGTCGCTAAACCTTTACTCCATATTAAATTACTTTCTCCTGCTTTCCTTACCAACTTGGTGATCTGCATTACCATCATTGCTACGGGCATTCCCTTTCTCTACCTTCCTTCCCCTTACCTCTTGAGGTAATCTTAATACCATAGTTGGTATCCTTTCCTTTTCAAAAAAAAAAAGGAACTCTCCTCTGTCTGTTATTTCTTATATAGAGTTTGTAAGTTGTATTGTTTGCTTGTGATAGATGTACGCTACCAGTTGTTCCCGCCATGTCTGAAAAGGAAGGGACAACAGGTTTCAAGCAATGCGACCAATGCAGTCACAAAAAGCCCAGCTCAGACACATATTCATCTTGTCTACTTGTCTGGGTGTTTAGTACCTCTCTTCCACCACTTTGCGAAATTTGTAAAGGGTTCAGTTTTTGTACCCTAAATGAGAGAAAGAACAACCTTATTCTAAAAGGCCTAAGAACTCCTTTTTCAGAGGCCATTTCTGGGTCGGAGGGCTCACTCCCCTCTTGAGAAACAGCATAAGAAAAGAAGTCACTCATTCTAGTGACAAGAAATCTACTGAACCAAAACTGAAAATACCTAAATTGGCACCAATGACCTCAACTGACCTCTACAGGGCCAGCCTCTGTTCCAAAACCACAATCTTCTTCAGTGCTGTCTTCAGAGACACTGCCTCCGGCACCAGCCACGGTACCGATAATGGCACCTGCACTGATCATGACTTCAACCAGTACTTCAGCTCCATCCTATTCGGCACCAACAGTAGTGCATCCAGCACTGGTCACCTCCCCCCTCCCTCAACTTCTTACTGGTCCTGATACCACGGTGCTGATGGGAGAAACTGTACCACGGATCTAATACTCCCCTATGGCAGATCCTTTCTTTGGGCAACAATATAGCCCTTTTATGGAACGGCCCGATTCTCCATTGAGGATGTCTACCTGATCCTACAGGAGTCTCTCGGAATTGAACGTGGTGTGACTTGTAGATCAGCTGCTGATGGCCAGAGGGATTTCAACACCTTCCAGGACTCCCCTCCCAACCAGAGTTGGGAGTTTTTCTCCACGGACTCCTGCATATTCTCCTCCTTGCAGGTATCCAAGTGCCTCTTTGGATTTCCACTTCTATTCCACTGGTGGACCTCACTGTGGTTCCAGAGCCAAACTTTGGTCATTGGCTACCACGGAGTTGAGCCGTCCTTGGGATTGTGACCCCTAGTATGGCGCAGATTTTTTTTTGTACAGCACCATCTACCACAGTTCCAGGAGTCTTGGTAGTACCAAGTCCTCTTGGGGCTCCTTTTTTGGGAGTGGGCTAATCGCAGCGGGGTATGACCCCGGTTCCCAGGCTGTCCTTTTCAGTTCCAGGCTCCCACCCCTGTTCAGGCGGGCCAGCTTTCCAAGCGATGCAAACCATTGACGTCAGAATACCAGATATGTCCTCCCTCTGAACTGCAGCTGACTCAGGCTACCACATCAGGATATCGAGCACAAGAGCCTCAGGGTACCCTAATGCAGGGTGCCCTCTCTTAGGAGTCCTCGGCAGAAGCCCCCATTGAAGAGGTACTACATGAGATCATGCAAGAGGAAGCATGTGGACTCCCCTGAAGTCCTTCACTGAAGATGTAGACTTTGAGGAAGGGGAGGGTCCGCACAGTCACCCCCCTGAGGATGTCTCCTTTAGAAACATACTGGAAATTTTAAAGCAGCGGGGAGACTGGAAGCTCACCAACCCACCCCTCCTTTGAGATGTCTATTCTTGCAGACTTTTCGTGCTCAATCCTCTACTGCTTGGGTGACTCTGCCTGCAAACGAACTAGTCCAACTTGTCATGCAGCGTGCATGGATGAGTCCTGATACTATTGAACCAATCTCCCGGAGACAGACAAAATTTTGACCCCATCTGAAGAAAGTCCACACTGGTCCAAAGGCCTACCGACAGACGCTATGATGGTGGCAGTGGTCATTATGAAAGAGCTTGCCGAGGAGAGCGGGAGTGTCCACTCTCCAAGCAGAGAGTCCCGGGCAGGGGGCAGGTTAGGGAAGCGAGTGTCTGCCTCATTGACCTTTGCCATTTTGTCCTTGAATTACTAGGCACACTTTACGAGGCTTCTGAGAGACCTAATTTCAGAACTCTCTGGAACCATAGCAGGAGCAATTTCTGATGAGGTAAGGGGCACAGTTGCCTGCCAGCTTGCGACCGTGGAGTCCACATTCAACTCATCCACGAGGTTAATCTCTCACACTATCAAAGGGGACGTTAGAGCTGTGGGTTCAGGCATTGTCATGAGACATCATGCCTGGATGTGCCTTTGCAGACCCTTTTAAGTCTTCCTTTCTTAATGCTCCAGTGGAGGTTTCTTCCCTTTTCAGTCCAAATGTGAAAGACGTGTTATCCATGTGTGAAAAGGATGGCAAGACCCTGTCTGTCATGGGCGTACATTTTTTCCACCCCTTAACGATCCTACTCTAGGAATTAGAGGAGTGGAAAGATGTGGCACAAAAAAAGGGTGATGCACATGGCAAGTTTATTCCCTGGGGAGAGGGGTTCTGTATAACCAGGGGGGTGCAGAGATTCTGTCTCTGGCCAGCCCTACCAGCGTTCCTGAAGAGCGTCCTGATTGCTTTTCTCTGGAAGCAGTCGGGGGATGTTTCTCTCTGCACCACCCTGCCTGGCAAACAACCACAGATTCTTGAGTGCAGAATATAATAGCCAGAGGTTTTCACATACCCTTCAATATTTGTCCAAAGCCATTAAGGCACATTTCCAGTGTTGTACACCTAGTCAAAGGGAAGCAGCAGCCCAAGAAATATGAAAGCTGCCTCAAAAAGAGTCATCCAAGCAGTCCCACAAGACCAAATATGATCCAGATTTTACTCTAGGTTCTTTTTAGTGCCAAAAAAGATGGGGCTGGAGACCAATCTTGGATCTCAGCATTTTGAACAAACTTGTCAACCAAACAAAATTCTGGATGGTCACGGTTCAGACTTCGGGATGCGTATTACTACATTAAAATGGACAAAAGCTCCAGAAGATTTTTTATGCTTCCGGCTGGGAGCCAATCATTACCAATTCCTTTGACTCTCTACAGCCCCCCAGGGTGTTCACCAAATGCATGGCAATGGTAACAGCTCACTTGAGACTGCAGGATTCAGAGTGTTTGCGTACTTGGATAATTGCCCCTACCAGGTGTCTACTGGTTACAGCCTTAAAACTAGTAAAATACCTAGGAGCCTCTGTAAACAGAGAGAAATGCAAGTTGACTCCTTCTCAAACTGAAGTATTTATACGAACTTTCAATACCCAATTCTTGCCTAGTCTCCCTGCCAGATCACAGATTAGAAGGACTGAGGTCCTAACTCCAGGTGACACTCTCTCAAGACAAGGTTCCAGCTTGGGCTGTCCTTCAACTTTTAGGTTCAATTGCAGCATCAGTTACAATAGTTCCCCTATTGAGGCCGAACATAAAACACCAATGGCTCCTGCTAACAAAATGGTCCCATTCACACCATCCTGCGTCCTTTCAGGTCCACATAAAGCGATGCAAACAAGTTTTAACTTGGTGGATGAAGCCACAAAAAGACTTGTGGAGTCACCCCTTCTCCATCTCAGCCCAGGGCCACAGTGACCATGGGCACTTCCCTGGTGGGGTGGGGCATTTTAAGGGGAAGACAGTCAAAGACATTTGGTCAACCTGCATAACAGTGTTCTAGAACTGAGGGCAGTGCTTCTAGCGCTGCAAGCATTCCAGTCTGTCCTCCCATCAGGAACAATTGCAATCCAATCCGACATGTCAGTGGTCTGGTATATCAACAAACAAGGGGGAACTAAGTCCTACCCAATGAGTATTTGGCAATGGGTGTTGGCTTTCAACGTGATTGCAGACAAACTGAGTAGATGTATCCTTCTGGCTCATGAGTGGTCCCTCAATTCAGCCCCGTAGTGGCAAAGATCTTTAGGCGCTGGGGCCAGCCTTGCTGCAACCTATTCACCTCTCCTGCAAATCACAAATGCAGCAGCTACTTTGCCCTATGCCTCCATTGGGGGGGGGGGGGAAGAGTCCCAGAGGGATGCTTTAAAGGAGTACCGCACCCACAGACTCAAAAAACATGTTTAAAACATCATGGCATGATGTTTCCTACACTTTAACAGCACTCTGGGATTATTTACAGGATTTTAAATATTTTTATATGTAATTACAGACTCTGACCACCTGGAGTACAGCATATTGACGTGGTTTGGATAAATCAGGTTGCCACTCAGTATCCCACAAGTCATTGTTTTGGTAACAAATGCTACATCATGCAGGCCTCCATTTGCCTAAAGCTCTTGTCATTTCATAGATGTTGCATGCGTACAAAGTTCTGAGTAAAACAGAACAGTAACATTCCCTGCTGCTGAATGACTACTTAAAACTGAAACAGTGCAAATGTCACAGAACACACACAAAGTGCTGTTTACTGCTGCCTTTTTTCTAATTTAGTTTAAATGGCACTAATTTGTGAGACAATGAATTCCAGTCTTTTACTTCTCCCTCCCCAACACCTAGCTTCCCTAGCTGTCAAAGTCCTGAGGGTAATTTGACTTGGTAATTTCACTGACTGGCAGATCTCAGCAGGGTGCTTGACTCATGTAATTCAATCTTTGCTCTAGCATTTCTTTTGTTACAGGGGACATTTTTTTGCTGCACTGTAGCCATGGCCTTACTTCACTGCATTAGCATCCAGTTTATGTAGCAACGTCTGTAAGATCTTGCACCAGGGAGTTAAATAAAAACTTTTAAAATATTAAACCAGTTTAGATCTTTATTAGTGTAAGTGTCTAAGGTATCACTTCATGCTTCCACCTTGCTAAAAATGATTTACATGTGCAAAGTGTGTTGGTATTCAGTGTTTGCCTACATATTTTTAATGCACTGGTTGGTTTGCAAAAACTTTTGCAGTGTCCCTGGATTTGTCTTTGTACATACAAACATTGCTATATTTTCCCCTTCTTTTTGTGTCCAGAAGTCACTTCTCACAAACTAATATTTTTAATAAAAGGAAAGGACATCAAGGTTAATTTACCTTGAATCAGATAATGGATGACACTGCAAATAATCACTGTTGAAATATTTGTGCTTGGACTAAATCCCTTACTAAATATTTGCCAGACTACAGTTGAATTGGTGCTATGGCTTTAATTATCCACCATTACATACCAGTTTTGCAGTGTAGTGACCACCTGCCTTGCCCATATACCTTTAGCCATGAATATGCAGCTACTCCTGTTCATGTATGTGAATTCATCTTCAGACTTACGGTGTGGAAGCTACACTGAATTCTAGGTGCTTGTTCAGGTTTCACATGGGGCTTGCTTAAAGCTACTCTCAGGTTAAGCCACTATCAATATGTTGCACTGCCACCTCTGATACGAGAGTAATTTTTAATAAGTTTATTCCCACACTGCACACTAGCGGTATCTGGTGCAAATACAAGAGAGGTATGCAAGCGATACACCACCTAAGTATCATTTGTCATGCAGAATATACAAGTAATACATACCAAATTTCTGTGTTTCAAAACATCGCTGTTACTACACTACTACTGAATAAAATGAACATATTGAAATGTAACATAACCTGTTATCAGATGTAATTACGATTTAATTTCCATGATTCTCTGGCTTTTTGGTTTCACTCACTTAACTGGCTACCTGTAGGTTTGCTCTTAGCTAGTTGCAGTAAATATTTTGTTATCCTTTTGTTTACCTGTTACTAGAAGCTGTAATATCAGTGATACTGTCCTCAACATATTGCTGCCAGGACCCCATAAAATGAAATGCAGCATAAGGGCTTGAACACAACAGTATGTATAACTGATCTAATGTTGCAGCACATTCAAACTTGAGTTCAGTGCAAACTTCACCCCTCCCCCCCCAAAAGAAGAGATAACTATCCCAGCGGAGTGTAGCCTCCCAGCATCTCAAATACGCAGGTGAAAACTGCTCTGTCTAAAGCTAAGAACACAGCATCCATGGGACCGGATGGTGTCCCCGGCTGTGTGCTACACAAACTCAATGAGGAACTAAACCCGCACATAAGGCTGCTGTTTAATCTTAGCCTTACCACAGGATACATGTCCAAGGAGTGGCGTACGGCAACTGTGGTCCCACTTCACAAAGGCGGTGCTTCTACGGACCCTGGAAATTACCACCCCATAAGCTTAACAAGCCTGATCTGCTTCGCTTGCTTTAGACAACAAAGAAAGTTATTTTCCTGTGCCCCTGTCAAGCAGAACCACAGAAGTGAACCCGGGTGAATTAGCCATCCAAACAAGATTTTTCTTGAAGAGTGCTAATGAGAAGATAGGTAGTCTGTTCCACAGTATGGGAAGTCACTGGGACAAGACTCTTTCCCTCCAGCATGTTCAGTTTGAGGTGAGAAGGTTTAGGTCCCTAGAGCATGTAGCTTGGAGTGATTGGTATTTCTTTAAGTTGAGCATTTCCAACAGCTCTGGGTTTGAAATAGCCCGATGGAGTAAAGCTGGAGTTTTAGAGACTGTCTGCGTAAGGCATCTGTTTGAGGCCAGTAATTCTCTTTGTGAGGTATTTTGCAGCCTTTCCAGTTATTGTAGATGTCTTGTGAGGTACATACCAAAGGCGTTGTACTCTATAATGGATCTAATAGGTTCATACTAGGCTATCTGCCCTAGGGCATTTATAAGCCTAGCCAGAGTTGTGTGGCTTTCACCACCCTTTAGGTTGAAGAATACTATTTATTTATTTATTTTATTTTACATTTGTTGACCGGGATAGTCCGACTGGACACATGTCCATTTTCAGCGGAGGCCCGGGGAGAAAAGCTCCAATAGGACAAAGTAGGTTACAACAATTTTTGACATATAACATACGATTGTAGTTATACATTTAATACACAGATGAGAAAAAGTTACACTAGTATGTACAATAACAATTGTAAAAAAGAAACAAAACCTTCACATAGTTGGTTTCAGGTAGAGAGTAGATGGCTTAATGCCTAGGTGGAAAGTAAGATTACTGAGGAAATGGAGGAAATATGTATTAGTCTGGATTAGAACATTGGTAAAGCCAGTGGGATTTGAAGTGGTGGGAGAGGCCTTTCTTGAATGTATTTAGGAGGTGGAATTGGTGAGACTAGGAAGAGAATTCCATATTTTGCCCACTGTGTTGGAAAACAAAGAAGTCACCTCCTGAGTTACAGGATTTGAGCGTCTGTGCAAGTAACCTGTGTGATGATCTTAGTCTATTTAGATTTGTGTAAGGGGTAATTAATCTACTCAGACCAGGAATGTTGTCAGGTTGAGAGAGTATTTTGTAAGCAACTATAAGTTGCTTCTGTAGGAGTAGGTTTGGTAGTTCTATCCAGCCTAGGTTCTGAAGATTAGTACAGTGATGGGTTTTGTAGGGCAAGCCAGTAGCAAATCTAGCAATATGATTATAACAAGAGAGTTTAGATAGATCCGATTTGTTGGGGTTTGTAAGTATGGGGGAGGCATACAAGAGGGTGGATAGGAGGTGGGTGCGAGCAATAGCCACTTTTGCCATGGGAGTCAGAAAGGGTTTTATTCTATAGAGGGACCCCAGTTTCTTATTAACAGTTTTGATAGTTTGGCTGATGTACATCAAATCTGAGTTTGTTGTCGATGGTAACTCCTAGTAGCTTAGTGTGGGGGTCAGGAGATGATGGTTCCATTGTTGGATTGTACACAAAAGGGAAAGTTTGGTGTTTTATGGGTAGGATGGAAGAGGAGCATTTTAGTTTTTGGGTTAAGGATAAGTTGGCGTTCCGATAACCATTTCTCAACTGCAGTGAAACAGTCTAGAGTTTTGGATAGTAGAATAGTTGGGGATATATCTGAGCAAATTAATGTCGAGTCATCAGCGCACTGAATACATGTGGACTCTGGAATGACTTTAAGATCATTAATAGAGATGGAAAATACAAGAGGGCCAAGTATGGAACCTCGGGGCACCCCTATGGTGTTGGGTAGGAGGTTTGAGAGCTTATTATGCCAGAGCACAGCTTGTTGCCTATCAGAAAGATAGGCATGAAACCATTCAAGGGTTTTGTTACCTAGGTAGAGAGTTTTAAGGGTTTCATACAGGAGTTTGTGGTTGACCATGTCAAAAGCTTTTGATAGGTCCAAGAAGAGAGCTGAAGATTTTTATTTGTCGCTCCAGTTAAGACTGATAGTGTTTGTGAATGAGAGGAGAGCAGTATTAGTACTATGTTTGGGTCTGAAGTCGTGTTGTGAGTTGGTTAGCAGATTGTTCTGAGTTATGTAATGGATGAGTTGCATGTGAATACATTAGGTAGATATGTGATGCATAATGTTTGCAAATGGGAGTGTGTTGGCGTAGTCTGTTTTCATTTCGACAACATTATGAATCGCCAAGGTTGTGAGATGTATCTTGGAAAAAAAAAAAAAGGCCAGGAATATGCCATCACGTTCCCCAAAACTACTACAATACAAAAGTTGAAATCCGCAAATTTACTTTTCGCTATCACAGAGCAGCTCGCAATTAATTAAAATGATCTACATTACATGCATGTAAGCTTTGGTTGAAACGTCCGTCATGACACAGCTAGATGACAACTACATAAATGCCATAACCCCAGCAGGAAGCAAAATTACCACCCACTTAAAAACATTAGCTCCAGCAGATCACATGATACAGCTTTATGTAACTTCATAAAAAAATAAAAAAAAAGTGAATAAGCTACTGCCTACAATACCAGAATCCAAAGACAACATGCTCCAAATACAGCCAGATAATTTAACTAATTAATATCCCATTTCTTACACAATCTACTGCCTTAAATCAGCCCCTAAATAAGCACTGGTAACCCTGCATGGTTAGACATTCCTTTATTTAACTTACCACAAAAACTTTCCAACACAATATTTTACTTTTCTTCCCTTAATGACAGCATACCTTTACTGCATCCGTCATGCAAGTCCCTTCATTTTTTGCATCAATTTCCTTTACTCTAAATCAGCATTGTAACCTCATCACCAGTACCACCTTTCCATTGTTCTCACATCTTTTAAAATTCTACAATCAAATCTATGGGATTTTCTGGTATACTAAAATATATGTATATATTTAGTTTGTGGATTACAAGAGTAATAAAATGGCAGGAAGGGTGAAAAGGCATGCATAAAATTTCCCTAGTCACAGGCCAAATAAGACATCCTAAACCTTAGCCCACAATTTCTTCACTGGGCACGGTTCACAGCTAAGCTAACAGGTTCTACTGTCCACAAAAATTTCTATGGAAAACAAATATGCAATGTGCAGCGAGTCATAATTTCACTTTTAAACACCAGTGCATCTACCAAAAATTCTGCTTACCTGAAAAGTGTACACTTCAAATCTACAACAAATCTGTTTCCTACACAACTAACAAACTGATATTTAAAGAGGCTTTGAGATAAATGCTAACACTTTCCACTGGACTCAACCTGGGGCTGGCTGTGCAACTAGGTATCCATATCTCAGCATATCTCTGCATCGGTCCAAAAGGGGCGGTTCATTTATGACCTATCTATTCCACTCTCCCTTCTGCAGAACTAATGTTATCCCCAGAAGGTGGGCATGCAATGGAGATGTGCAGTGTATCACCCCACCTCCAGCTCAGCCATGTCTCTACTGTACTGTAGAGCTCTAAATCAGAATATATTAAACACGGTAAGTGACATCATTAGCACTTCAAGATAAATCTTGATGATTGGATGGGAGATTCACTCTGGGGATCACTTCTGTGGCTCTGCTAGTCAGTGGCACATGAAAATAATTTTCTTGGGTGGCGAAAGCCAGGGTACCTTTGGCTAGGTACTGGGCCAATAGCCTAGTACTTGCCTATGAATCTATGAAAAAAGTAGACAAGCAGAGATAGGTGGGCCTTAATAGAAGCACCTGCCAAACCAGCATTGAGCGCTTTCACCCAAATAAAGAAAACCAAAGAAGCATCGAGAGCAAGTGGGTCTATGTTCAGAGAGACAGCAGAAAGAGACACTCCTCCATTTGGATAAGTAGGATTTCCTAGTCATATGTTTCCCAGCCACCTGCAGAACTTGCAGCATGTCCTCAAAGAAATTGTGTCAATGGTGAATCAAAGTCCTATCATCCACAATGTCATTTCAAGTGTGGATAAGTGGGGATGGATAAAAGATCCCTTGTCTTGTGTGATTAGATCCACCCTGTGAGGTAACTTGTGCTGATTACTCTGGGCTGGATGCAGATGAGGAAACCAGTGCTGTTGCCGGCAAGGGGAGTCACAAACAAGATTTTGGGAGCATCCTTTTAATTTTTAAAAGGTATTTTGGAAATAGACGAAGGGAGTGAATGCATAAAGAAACACCCGCTTCCAAAAGAATGAGATAGTGTCCACCTTCTGTACCAGGAGACCTACAACTCCAGCAGAAAACAGAAGCTGTGTGCTGTGAGGGAGGCAAAACTGTCTGAAGAGTCACTTGACAAAGATGCACAGAAAGGGCACATGTAAATCCTCTAAAGGAACTATAAACAATGTATGCCAGTGGAGCAGGGTAGTAAGTTGAAGAATGAGGGGGTGGCTTGCAATTACTCCAAGCAGAGAAAAACACAACCTGGCTTGTGCATTGATCAAGTGATAACGACTTCTACTGAAGTGAGAAACACAGTGACAGCAAATGCGACTTTGCCCAGAAAGGTGATGAGCAACTGCTATATTATAACTACAAGTATTGCTAATTTGATAATGACATTCCTTTCATTACTGCAAAGGTATGCATGCTCAGATACAGGTGACCTGTGAGTTCCACAACTAAGCAGAATTCTGTTGAAAGCAACACACACATTGTTTCATAAAACAGCATACCCCCCCCCCAAACCATTAAGCCAGGCCTTGTACATTCAGATAAATACATACATTGAAATGCATAAGACAATGAACATTTTAAATGCCAAGACATTAAATTCAATGAAAGTCACTTAGCACCTCATCAAGTTGCAGATGACCATTTGCACATCTGCTGGCACCTATTGTTAAATCCATCATTTCCAAAAGACAAGGCTGACCTGTAGCAATTTTAACATGTACACCAACTGACTCAAGCTTCCCTTACCACAAATTGAAATTATGTAACATTCCAAAGACATGCATCTGGAGCGGTTCCGGCTTCTGCTGAAAACAGGCTATGTGGAACCTAGTCGGACATTCCCGTCAACAAATGTTAAATAAATAAATATGTGAAAACATAAATTCTGTGAAACTCGGGGAACCACAAATAGCCCAAGAGAATTGAGAAACAGAGGTTGGCATGAGAGGACACACATTCATTGTAATGCCATGCTTTATAAAGGTGGACAACAGTAACTGGTGTTGATAATGGTGGACCTGAATGCACATAGGACACAATTTTGGAAATGAGAACTGCCCGGGTCCACATGTGTGGCGATGTAGAAATACAGTCAGAGAGGCCTCTGTCTGCCAACTGTCTTGATAGTAGCCAACACATGGTTCACAATGTGATATTGTCACAAGATTGCATAGAACAGTGGCTAATGTATAACTAGGGTAGACTTGTGGAAAGGACAATGGGGTAGAATCAGTCACTAAATTCATCCCCAGTGACAGTATGCCCACAGTAAAAACACTGGTTGTCACAATCAGATGCAAGCAGTGGTCATAGAAGACTTCAAAGTAGAGACCAGGCTGAAGACCTAGAAGACGGCTGGAGAGAAAGCACATTTCTAGGGATTGCTTTGGGATCTAGCACCTCAAGAAGAGGATATATGTGATGAAATGCATCATTCCCTTTGGCACAATGTCCGTTCACATCAAATGAAAAAGTTTTGAGGGACCTGGGATCACAGGTTGACTGCAACCTTTACTTCACCACCACATGTCTACCATTGTAAGGGAAGCTTTCCACATAGCTCACTTGATTAGTGAAGTCATCCCTTCAATAGCAAAAGTTATAACCCCGCCACCCCCAGTACTCAGCAGTTATCTGGCCCATAATTGAGTATAATGCCCAATTTGGTATGTACCGTACTAAGCACCTGAAGACATTCGAGAGACCTCAGAGTTTTCTAACAAAGAAAATAAAGGGCCTCCAGCATGTGCCTTACATGGACTGAAATCCCTGTGCTAAACTTGATTGTATACACTTCTTAGGGGAGCCTTATGCCTGGCTTGCAGAGCAGCCCAAGACCCATATCTAATGAACTTACTGCATGTTCAAACGGGTCAAGGGCTACCCATTCCAGGAAGTTATTTATAGCCTGTGAGATAAGATGTTGTAGTACTAGGCCTTCTTGCATCTAAAATGATATCCATCACAGGTTTGCTAGTACTTTGGAGAGCAGAGGCAGAGGGGAAGGCATAGACTGATGCTGAAGGACAGAGCATACACTTTCCATGCTTGTTTGTGGCAGTCCTTGTGTAAAATTTGTCCACTTGGTAGTTCTGGGGAGAGGCAAACAGGTCTATATCTGGGCTGCTCCATTTGCTTGTCAACATGTTGAAAATCCTTGGTTCCAGTTTCCACTCATGTGGGTCCATGAGGTTTCTGGTTAGTCCGTCTGCCAGTGTATTTAATTTTCCTGGCAGGAATTGAGCTTGTATGGGCACTTGGCAGCTCAAGGCTGTGTTCCACAATGCCATGGCTAGTCTGCAGAGGGGGTAAGAATGTCTACCCCCATGCTTGTTTATGTACCACATAACAGTGGTGGTGTTCGTCTTTACCATTAGTTGTCCTGGAAGAATGTGGGCCTTGAAGGCTGTCAGAGCATTCTGTACAGCTAACATTTTTTTTTTGCTTGATCTGCAGGTGCATTTGACTTGGGCTCCATTTGCCCTGAATGCACTTCCCTGCCAGGTGAGCCCACCATGCATAGTCTTCTATAACATTCCCACCCACCCCCCTGCTAAAGCTGCTGCCTACACCTGACTACTAGTTCCACAAACAGAAATAGTTCTGGAGGACAGTCATTATCCCACCAAATATAATGGAAGTTAAACACCTTACGACAGAGGGGCTTGTGCAACAAGACAAGAAAAATTACTTGGTTTTAAAAGCACCAATTTTGTTCAACACAATTAACCAACCAAACATCTCAGTGTACTATCAGGAAGCACTAACCTGCACAAGCCTAATGACCCCTGCAGGAAATAACCACTTCAAATTCTCCAATACCTAAAGTCCACATCTGTTCAATATCCCCTACTATTACCCAATAAATCTGGTGCAAGTTTTAACCCCACAGTGCAACTACCCCACAGCCCTAGCCAGACAACTTACCGGACAAAGTCATTGTTACAGTTCCAGCATCCTCTCAATTAATATGGGACAGGTCATCTCAGCCATCTCACCCCCCCCCCCCCCAATAACATACACCAGACCACATTTTAGATCACATAGGTTGGCCAACTACTACTACACAGGTTACATTCCCAAACCTTGGAAAACAGCTACTGTAATGCCATTACACAAAGGTTACCCCATCCACAGACTCTGGTAACTAAAAGGTCTATTTGTCTCATTACATAAAGCTACAGAACAAAGCTCAGACCTCATTAGTGCACTGGACCTTCAATTTACATAAGTGCACTGGACCCTCAATTTACTTTAGGCTCTGCCTCTTAAACCTTGTTATGGCCACCTAAGCATGGACAGCTGTTATGCCGTGTACCATTTATGGACCTAAAAGCCAAACACTACTGCACAATAGCTATTTAACCAGTGGTTAAGACTCATACATGGCATTCCTGAAAGTTGCCACCACCATACAGGATTACTGTGTTAGCCCTATGCCACAAGGCATCTTATTTTCAAATCTTCACACAAACACTCCTGACCTATACTAAATTGACAGAAAACCAAGTTGCTAGATTGTTCCTCAGGTTCAACTGCTCCAATATGGATTAGAGTATTAACAAGGGTGCAACAGTCTCAAAAGTGTACAGTAATACTGCAATTTCTGTGAATAAGACACTTTCACGTAGGCAACTGGCAACATAAGTGCTTACCTTTTAGACATGCTATCTGCAGAGTACCTCAGAAATAGGGCCTCGCTCTCAAAAGCATCTCCTTCATGAGCCTCAAAAGCACCTCGTCTTACAAACCTGAAATAAAGGACTACGCTTGGCACGATTTCTTGAAGCTGTTTATTGATCAGTACTATGCTAACTGTCCTTATGGACCATTTTAAACTTAGCCAATTACCCCATGTGAGAATCAAACCCTGTACCTTGGATCTGCAAGGTAAACACCTTAACCATTATACCAATCCCCCACCTGGGAGGGATTTGGGATCTTCTGCAGTTTAAGACCCTCAACATCCAAACAGTCTAGCAGCACTCTCCCTGCACCCCTATCTACAGTGGAAAGACATGTCTAGCCTCTTAAACCACAAAAGAACTAAACCTATTCTTTTACATTACAAAATGATTCCCCATGCCCAGCTACATTTAAATACATTTACAGGCTAAGCTTATAATGGTCTGGTACAATGCCTACAACAAACATAAGAGACCCAATAGGGATCTTTACTACCTGGACATAACTCACAAACTACACTCACAATTACATAACCTAGGAACTATGATATTAACAGGTAGCATACTTGCCTTTGGTGAGGAAGGCCATAAGGCTGCAGATTCTATCCCAGCTAACTGAATCACTGACCATGCGGTACAACAATACTGGGTGCTGCACTCTTTGTGAAAAAGACATACTTTGGATGATGCATTAAAACAGATGTCCCATCTCCTACAGTTGGTGGATATAAAACATCCCATGGCACCTTTTCAAAAAAAAAAAAAAAGTAGGGCCAGCTCCTTGATGCCCTAGCCAAATTCCATTAGTAGTAAAGATACCACTTCTGGACTTCCATGAGAAGAGTCCACTAGCATAGGGGGACTAAACTGATCAAAGAATAAAGATTACATTTATTAAATAAAGGCCACAACTTTCAGTCCTCACAGCTCTTGTGCATTACCAAAAATTTTCGCAGCACTATGCTGCATTTCTGCAGCAACATTATGGTGTGTTACACCAATGGCTTTTTTCTCATAAGCTTGAGTTGTGGCTAAAACTGGTCACTGAGGAGTCCAAACATTAAACACACTGCCACTTTCATTACTACAACCAAGTCCTCTTGGAGGCATTTTAGGCAGCACTTGGGTCATAGCTGGCCTTAGGCAGAGGCCAACTAGGTGGCCGCTTAGGGCGCCGCTCTAGCAGGGGTGCTTTTCCAGTATTTATTTGGTGTAGTAAGCCAAGGATGGGGGCACCAGGTAGTGTGGTAGGGGGTGCCGTGGAGCCCTTTTGCCTAGGGCACCAGTTGACCTAAGGCCGCTCCTGACTTGGGTAGCCCAAGTGCAGAGGCATGGCTACAGTTATGCATCATGTGGGGGGTTGCAACAAAGATTCACCACAAACTGTGTAGTCCTGCCAATTGTCAGAAGTGATCTGCCAAGACCCCCCCTCAAGTCCTTGGTAGAAGCCTGCATCACTACCATGGCACTATACAAGAAATGAATGCAAAAACAGCCTTGTCAGCTGGACATGCTTATGAGAGTCTCCTTTTCTATTACATTCAGTAAGATAATTATTTTACTTAACTCCCAAATGATGAGCATCTCTACACAACCAGAACTTCAGAACAGCTATAAAATCCAATATGCTATTTAAATATACTTACTTTCTCTAAAGATACCAGTCCAAATTTGTGCAAGTTACCAAATATTATATATATATATATATATAAATAAATAAATAAAATGTGTATATATATATATATATATATATATGTGTGTGTGTATATATGTGTGTATATATATATATATAAAATATGTATATATATATATATATATGTGTGTATATATATAATATGTGTATATATATTATACTTGTTTAACTGTTGTTGTCTACACGCTCAAGTGTGATCGCCATGTGTGTGCATTTAAAAAGTGTTTTTTGATTGTATCTGCTTTAGTTTCTGAAAAACCAAGAAAAAAAATACTTGTTTTCCCGCCTTTCTAAGCTAGTATAGTCCAGTTTTCAGGTTAGTGCTCAGTTCAGGGCTGTGTTACTAGTTTATGTGTTTGCCCATACCTTACTTGGATAGAAGGAAGTTTCTCTGTTCACTGTGACAGAGGGAACTTTGAGCATCCTATCTGTCCCTGGAGGAGTGGTTTCAGCCCCAAAAGTAGTAGTTTATTGGCCATTTTGGGCTAATTTCTCTCTCTTTCATTTCCCTGCTATAAAACTCCGCACTTGCGCAAAACTTTTGCGCACCCGGCTTAGCCAGGGTCTAACTATCAGCCGCTCCACAAAGTATGCTCTTCAATTTTTCCCTTGGAACTAGACAAACTTTCAACTTAAGCACTCTCACCATTCACTTCTCATACCGGCACTTGCTCAAAACTCATATCAAGCACTAATAAACCTTAGCACTAGACCCCTCCTATACTGTAGAGAAGGACAAGGCTCTCTATTCGACCTTACCAGCCAATCAGTAATACAGCTCACTGCACCTATCCAGGCATGTCTAAAGGGCAGTTTCAGGTGTACAATCCGTCCATCTGGTGAATCTGTGCATTTTGAGGCAATGTTACAATTGCCTCATGTACACAGACAACCTCTCCTCCTTCCACCAAAACACTAATACATGCGAGAGATGCAATTATACAGCCAAATAAGCTCTCTCAACCCAAGACAGGACCAGGCAGTCAAAAGGAGAAGGGAATTACTTGCATCACACCACCACTCTCACATAAGACTTATGAAACCAGCACCGCAAACAAAACACAAATACATAAAAACATACTCGGAGGCTCTAAATAAAAATCTGCAGAAGGGAATTACTTGCATCAGACCATCAGTCTCACAGACTTATGAATTCAGCACTGGCAAAAAAAACACAAATACATGAAAACATACTCGGAGGCTCTAAATAAAAATCAGCAGAAGCAAAGAGACCTCCAAAGCAGACATCTAAGCAATCTCCACCCCCCAACACAAACCATGAAACATACTTCACAAAACCAGTGTGCCACACAATCACAGCCCTTAAGGCAAAATAACATACCCAACACACTAGTAATAGGTGACTATAGTCAGGCACACTGACGTCCCACTCACTAGGCTGAACAAGGAGAAGGTTACTGTTAGCTGCCTGTCCGTGCAAGGATCCACCACATAACACAAGCACTGGTCACTCCAGAACAAGTACAAATATGACTCTGTCATTGTCCATGTTGGTGTGAATAACCCGAGCCGCACTCCCTGGACTACATGAAGAGACATGGAGGAGCTCCCTGATCACATAGCCCAGGCCAGTATGACCCTCACCCCGAGTAGCATCCTGCCCTCACCAAGAATGATACCACGGTATAGAGAAAAATGATCAATTTCAACAATTGGCTAAACTTCTTGTGTTATTCAAAGGGGATCCATTGTCTGTCAGCTTGGGATGACATGCTCGACAAGCCACACGGCCGCTTAGAGACAGCTTGCACCCGTCATCCTTAGGCTTTCAATACTGGCTAACGTTCTTGCCACCCCATAGTGCCTTTTTAGGCAAGGCTCAAAAGACAAACCCACCACCGTAAATACTTTTTAAATAAGTTAATGGAATGCCAGTCAAAATCAAGTATAAGAAAAATAAGCAGCACTCAACTCAAACCACTTCTTGCACTGCAGTTCTAATTATAATTTATATTCAGCTTTATTAAAATAACAAGTAACATGCTGAAAGTAGAAATCTCTGATGCCCCACTTATAAAAATGTTCCTTATCCAAAAAAATACCTGCTGCCTGACATCTATTTGTTTCATGTAGAAAACATGATCAAAGTAAAAAATGAAAAGCAAACAAGAAATAAGCTCAAGATACATTGCTTAAAAGGATTACTGTACAGGTTATGGACCACTTAATTGGCATTCGGTTTACGGGTAAAGCCTGCAGAGATGACGGAAGTCTCCAAGTGTAATGAGACTCTTAAAATAATGTAATTCTTTTCTTTATTACAAATACTGGCATATGCATTTCAATACCCAAGGCTTATACATTATCTAGTTAAGTATTCGCTACATGGCAACAGAAAGGCTTTCAATGTTGGCAATTCTTTAACAGTATGCTTATTAAAGCTTTCTTGCATCTTGCACAAGTGACAAAAAACGGAGGATAATGCTACTCCATGCCAGAAGCCTAAACCTCAAAATGCACACACTCGAGGCACCCCTCAGTATGGAGAAAAATCGATATATGTGCAGTAAAAGAAACCCACCATGTTCCAGGACCCCCACACCAAATTTCTGGAAACACTGGGAAACAAAGGTCCTACCAAACACCCTGATATTGGGCGATTTCAATTACCCAAACATTAACTGGGAGAACTACTCAAGTACAAACTCCCTTGCCCAACATTTCCTAGAATGTATAAACTCAAACGCTCTGGATCAGCTAGTCAACACCCCCACCAGAGGTGACAACATATTGGACCTGATCATCACCAACATGGACAACCAGTGTTCCACACCAGAGGTCAACCCCTCGCTGGTTAGATCTGACCATAAACTAATCACTCCAGATATCCACATTGTGCCACCACCCCCAGTCAGTCAAAGAAACCACCGTGAAAAACTTTTCAAACGCAAACTTCACATTACTCAAGACCGAGATGGGAAGTTTCAAAGCCACCATGCTAAAGGATAATGCTGTCCAAGCTGTAAAATCCTTTACTAATGCACTAATGCACTCTACGGGCACCTACAATAATGCACGGATCGTGCTATCCCAAACAAAACCAGAACTCACTCCTCCAAGAAAAGGAAACCAGTCTGGTGGACCCCTACCATAAACAAGCTATACAATAAAAGGAGGAAACTAGTACAGAAAAAAGTAAAATCCCAAGAAGGGAAGACAGCCCTGATCAGTATCAGCAAGAAACTTATGTTCCCTCGTAAAATCATCCAAGGCTAGCTTCGAAAGAAAAAATGCCATTGACTCCAAAGATAACCACAAGACATTCTTTAGCTATGTCAAGAATCTAAGTGGCAATTCTCAGATCTGCTCTGAGTTAGTGCAGAATGGCACAAAATACACTGAACGGACTGATATAGCCAACATCCCGGCAGACAGGTTCAGTGCAAGCTTCACCCCCCTCTCACCCCCAAGAGGGCCCATAATTATACCAAAGAATGTAGTGCCCTGAAATCACAGACACTCAGGTTAAAACATCCCTCTCCAAAGCCAAAAACACAGCATCAATGGGACCGGACGGTGTCCCAGGCTGCATCCTACATGAGCTCAAAGATGAACTAACCCCTCACCTAAACGCACTGTTTAACCTCAGCCTCCACAGGCTACATGCCCACAGAGTGGTGCCCAGCAACAGTTATTCCACTCCACAAAAGTGGAACCACAACGGACCTACCCATAAACAACACTATTTCATTTGCTGATATCAACCATCGAAATGTTAACAACTGGGCAGTGTGATCAGTAAAACTCACACAGAAAATGACCTGACAGACCATAAAGTTTTTCAAGCTTCTACATCTAGGACAGTGTATAGCAGTGACATCCCTCCTAGGCTGAAGAAGCTACTACGACAAATGATATTTAATGACAGCCATCATCCATACATTTCAGATGCTATCCCAGACAGAAACTGTGATGCATCAACTACAAAGTGTTGCCTTTAACTTTGTGCTCCACAAATCCCTTTTGATGTCCTTAAATAAGTTAGTGTAATGAAAACAAAAATGCTTAAAATTAATAAAAATATCTAACCATGCAACTTACTACTAAACTACTGTAAAAAAAAGTTTATATAAAATTGTATTATATGGTTTCTACAAGAATGTACCAATATATTAAAACCTAAAAAAAAGAAACGTTTTTCTGTTATCTATCTAAGAAGACTTGAATGTCAGTTTTATGATTTTATCCATCCCAGATCAAATGGCATGTGCGCTCCCTCATTTGTGTCTGAAGGAGCACGCCTTCCAAGCGTGGATAAATCAGAATCAGGAGAAGGCGGTAGGAAAACAAAGAATGGGTGAGACTACAGCAGATTAGCCCGATTTCTCTCATTACATACAAATGTGTAACACATTAACATTTAATGTAAGACACCAAAAGCGATCGTGCATTTCAACTACCCACCAATACAAATCAAAGCATTTCTTTCAAAACCAAACCATGACAGCACAGCAACAAAATGAATGTTTGGGGGTTTGTACAATAATGCTGTGTGCATACAATTTTAAGGTCTCTCGCAAGCAAAATTTAACGCAGAACGTGTCTTCCAACTGTTTTAAGTTTAGTGAAAAGGAAAACATCACCCTAAGGCCAATGAATAGTAGTGGAGAAACAGTTATTTAAGCGTAGAACATCACTGCCTTACCAAAAAGAGCTGAACAGGGGTTCAGTCCCGTCTTCTTTGAGCGATACACTTCCTGTCGTTGGAAAACTCCGCTTTCACAAGCTAATCGTCCGCTTCGAATGACTTCATACCAGTTAACATTAATAAAATGCTCTTGTAAAGACTATCTACATATACAGCCCTCTAGCTGCCAAAACACTAATACGCCTCCAATAACTGGACAGCCGGTAGCTGCAATCACGTATCTCTTCTGTCAGGCTGCACATTCAGAAAACCATGGTCGATTAATGCCCACTATCCACTCAGAAGCACCACAGTCCTAGACAATACAAAACTGTGCGAACAAGATCTAGCTAGCCCTTCTGTTACACTCGTTAGTGTAAATAAAATACACACACACACACACACACACACACACACACACACACACGTTGTAAACCCTTCTCAGCAAAAGAAAGCAAGGCAGAAGAAATTAATCGGCTACTATCGTGAATTATATTTTTAAAAAAGTTTACTTACAAATAAATCAGGCCACGAGGGTACGCCGATACAGGGAAGGCTTGGTAAAACATGTTCCGTCTGGAAAATACTGTGTACTAGAAACATGAACACGAAAGAAACTTCCCTACCACCTGCAGCTAAATTTGAGTATTCCAAGGCTGGGGGAAGGACCAGGCAGCTGTGACATCAAAGAATGGGTGGGTTTGACCAAGAAGCAGAGGCCGGCCATGGTGATATCACTTCGGGGGAGGGAAATGTTAAAAAAATATACTTCCACTGCCAGGCCGTGATGACATCAGTAATTGGGGGACTCCAGCAGGCTTAAGTAAAACGCGAGAGAATGTTTTTCAAAGTGTAAACATTGCTGTACGCTAAGGTAGGGTTGGATTGCCGAACTCAGGAGGAATTAATATTTTCTAAACACTGCTTTCTTATTTGTTTATGCAGGAAGCTGTAAATAGGGACGAAAGTGGCAGAGAAGTTGAGGAAAGTATTTTACAAACCCGTTGTACTCCTTTAATACACGATTGGCCCACAGGACTTCTGCATGCCTTCCTTGCCCTTATCCCACAATTTCTAAGGAAGGCCCTTTGGCTGAGAAGCAGAATAATCCTCATTGCACCCTACTGGCCCTGACAAATCTGGTTTTCCTTCCTTTGGCCTCACCTAGTATGCCACCCATGGATTCTGGATCCAGCTCCAGAATTAATTAAAGCTTATCCAGTCTCAAAGCTGACAACTTGGTTTCTCCATTTCCAGTAATTGCTAGGCTAACCTTACCTGTCCGGTATGCAACATTCGTCTGGCTTCACATAAACCATCCACCAGGAAAAGTCCATCTTAGTAAGTGGAAGAGATTCTTTATTTGGTCTCGACAGATAACTAGGCCTAGCTGCTGTTAGTGTGGTTTTGGATTATTTGTCAGGTCTTCTACCATTAGCAGCAGCCTCCACCATTAGAGTACACTTGGCTGCTGTCTTAGATTTCTATAGTGGATTCCAAGACTCATCCTTAATCTCCCATCATTGCTGTAAAACCTTCTTGAAAGGGGTCTCGCATATCAGACTTCTCTTCAAAGAACCGATCGAACCTTGGAGTTTAACACTAGCACTGCAGTCCCTGACACGATCACCTTTCGAACCTGATGACACTTGCAATATAAAGTTCTTATCCTGGAAATCCCTATTTTTAGTAGCCATCAAGATGTATAGCTGAGCTTCAGGCATTGTGCATAAAATGCCCTTACATGGTCTTTCATAAGGATGTAGTATCACTCTGGACTAACCTTTCCTTTCTGCCCAAAGTTATTTCAGAATTGACAACCAGACCACTGACCTACCAATCTTTTTTCCAAACTACTCAAACAAAGGAGAATACTGCCATCATTTGCTGGATGTACATAGACTATTAAGATTTTATCTGGACAGAACTAAATCAGACCAATTTGTTTCCTATTCAGGTCCTAAATTGGAAAATTCTTTTTCTGAAGTGACCTTATCTAAGTGGTTGAGAAATTGTATATGTTTTGTCTACCAACATAATCAAATTCCTCTAACAAAGTCAAAGCACACTCCACCAGATTTGTGGCAACTTCTTTAGCTTTTCACTCAAGGGCTTCAATGGATGATATCTGTGCAGCTGTAATTTGTGTTACCCTCATACCTTTATCACTCATTGCAAATTGGATTTGGTCTCCAGGGGGAGAGCATCCTTTGGTTCAATGGTACACAGGAACATCCTTCCATAAGGGCATCCCAGGACAAAGTAGCTAGAGACTGTCCCATCAGTAAGGAATGAATGAAGATTAACATCAGATAAAGAAGTTATGTTCTTAACATAGTGTTCCATCTGTGTTGTTCTTCATTCTTTATGCATCTCCCTCCTTCCCTGTCCAAGCGGCTCCTGACTGTCCGGATTTGGTCCAAATCCCACATTAGGGGACTTGCACAGAAAAAGCCTCTGCTTTCTTTATCATGGGCCAACTCTATCTGAAGTAAAAGGAAGATGGGCACTAGGGGTAAAGCTTCGCTCAAGTTTGTTTTGGCTAGCATGAGCCTGTTATAAGGCCGACTTGGTTCTGAGGACGCAACACTCATCAGTAATGAATGAAGATGGGCAACGCATATAAAACGCTATGGTAAGAACATAGCTTTTTTGGGGGAGCGGGGGTAGTCCTCTTTTGTCAAGCCGGAAGCTGAGGCCATCTTTCAGCGATTGCCAGTCACTGCTTCCTCCTTTTCTTTTACTTGGGTAGCAATTCTGAAGATGACTACCATTTTTCTGTTCCTCCCATTCTGTACCTTGTAGAACCTTATTCACCAGTATATATATATATGCACTATGTAAATGCATGGCTTGAGTTATTCCAACTGGTATATGTTCTATGAGTAGTTCATAAAGCAGGTAACCAGAAAAAAATCACATTCAAATACATTTTACCCATTTTCCCCACTCTGGTAGCCTTTTTGGCTATTTTACTGAGCAATAGGGCACAATTAGTACTTCACTAAGAGACCATCTGAAACTAAACTGGGTGCTGAGAATTTGGTTTCTGATTATGATTTCAGCTGATGGAGTCGCTGCCACTTTCAGGCAGCTGGGATTGGCCACATTTAGGATACTCTTTTTCCCAGCTATTATTTGGCTAAGATCTTTGATGAGACGAGTCTTAACTTTTTATTTTGGTAGTGTAACTGCATACAAATCAAGTTCTTATCTTAAGTTGTTTTGAACTTCATCTGTCCTCTGGATATTCACAAGCCTCTTTTTTCAGACACGGGCAACAGCAAAGCATTCAGACTTGGGCTCTTAGGAAAGCATTTTGTGATTTATGTTGCCTTCACTGCCAACTATGCTAGAGCATGCAATTTTGCTCCTTTGATGTAAAGGAGGGCTGAAAGTCTACTTGGCTGCTCAACTGCACCTTCAGGTACCAGAAAGAGAGGTAAAACTGTTGTCTGGTCTAGTATAACTTTAAGAAGCCACTACTGTAGATACGATTAATGCTGTGATTAAAAACAAAAAAACACCCCCGCAGACATTCTATGTCTGCAGCAGAGCAGTTGTGAATTGTTTATACCTAGCAGAACTGCTTTGGAATCATTTTAAAGGAATGTAAGGTCTGACACTGCACTGCAGAAGATAAGTTATGAAACATCTTCCCTTGAGTTGCATGGAATTTTTCACATTTACCTCCCTTGGTTTGTAGAGAAGGAATGGATAGAGCTCCAGAGTAGTTTTTAACACTGATGATGGATTCCTTTTAAAACTGTGTAAGTAGGCTTTGATATCTTTTAAATGAATGTAAATACATGCTGGTTAACATAATGGTGTTAAACTAGATTCTTACATGTTAGCCTTTCTTTTGTCTGCAGATCGGTAGTGCCCTTTGTGGGTTTTGATTTGCTGTAGGTCATAGCTGTTGCATGTTTTGCTGGCATCTTTATTTCAGTCCCATCAGGTATCACTGTAGACAAATTTTCCATTTCTCCATCCTGTGTGCGTGATCGGTCTTAGTGCAAATAATGGAACACCTTCACTTGGATGAGCAGTTTAGTGTGTGGCATGAAGAGGATGTTGGGAAGAAGGAATTGCAGGTTTCTGACAGGCATTTTACAGTAAAAGTATTATGAGGAGGACAATGGAGAAGTCTGCTTTTATGTTCATTTATGAACAAATGCAGTGCCACACTTTGCTGGCGGCCAAGGTTAAGAAAGCAAGCCAGTTCCTGCAGTCATCCTGGCTTACTTGCATTCCTACCTTCAAGGCAGAGCACACTACCTAATGGAGATGAACCTTTTAGGAGTAAAAGAAAGTAATCCTTAGCAGTTACCAAGTACAGATAACAGCCTTCCCGAGTGGTAGAAGTCCAGATGATGAGTTGTGAACAACATTGACAGTGCAGTCACATTCTTTCAGGTTGATTGTAAGGCAGGTGGATCAGATTCAAGTAGTGGATTAGGGACTAATGAAACCTAAACCTTAAATAAAATAAATCTTTTACCCTACATGTTTATCAGAAGTAAAATTGTTAAAATATGTTAAGTTTTACAAGAAAAAAAAAAGGGATTGTACTAATTGAGAAGGCATGATGTTATGGGAACTGGATTCTGTATCTCATGCATCCTGTCATTATGTATTAATGGCATGTTCTGAAGAAGTGGTTCTAAGTTATGATTTTCAGTTGCAAAAAGACAATTTGTAAATCTCTTGTGGCTCGTCAAGTAACCCCTTTGTTACTTTCTCACTAAAGCAATAACACTTAGTGTGAGCAAGCCATACTCCTTCACTCCTCTCCAAGCTAGCTTCTCTAATGTCAGAGCCAGAAACTGAACCTTGGTTGCCTGAGTCACATTTGAGACTGTATCCCTCTGCAGTGTACACTCTTTTTAAGGTTTTAAATACTGGCTTAACTTTGGAGGGGCATCTTTTAGTGGATTTCCAAGTAATCACATTGAGGCAGGGGGCTACAGTGACCAAACTGCCAGAGGCCTACTCTGTGAATTATCTTATGCAAGTGAGGCATTAATTTTAACTTTTCATCCCTGTATATTTTTAGTCAGATTGTTAAATGCTGTGCAGCAGGCAATGTTTTATTTCATGCAATTAGTGTTTTAACACTGCTTTTCTTTTGTAGGTTTTTCTGCGACTGTGGTGCAGGAACACTTTCAAATCCATGTACATTAGCAGGAGAGCCAACACATGATACGGACACACTGTATGATTCTGCACCGCCCATAGAATCAAATACATTGCAGCACAATTGAACTCTGTACTGGAGACATCAAACTGTTATAATTTAACTCTCAACTGTGTTTAAATATATATATATATATATTTGCCCACTTCTGCAGGAAGACTGAATTCTTAAGTGAAAAATCCCAATGGATTTGTGAACTTAACACTATTGGAACCCAACTGTACCAAAAAAAGGAAGTTAACAGAGGCACTATGCCAACCCAAGGAAGTTAACAGAAAGGCAATATGACAACTCAGGATTAAAGGAAGAAATGGGCATTTTAGCATTACCACATTCAAACGTTTGAAGGAATGGAACTGAAGTAACAACTAGCAGTTTACAAGGAAAGCATCATCCAATTTGCAGCAGTTCTGTTCCACTGACCAGCAGCACTGCCTGCTGCAGTAATGGACATGGGTACCAGTACACATGTATAGTAAAATATGATCTAGCACTTCTGCATATTTTTTTTTAATTTTTAAACATATACTCAGATTGGACAAATGATTTTAATGCTTTAATACATGTATTTTCTTTTTTTTTTTTGTAATTTTAAGCAAGGGTATTGTACTTGAATGTGTCCCATTTTTGTTAGATACTTTGCTGTTACTTGTACTCATGTCCCAGTATGTAATTTCTTTCTGTGAAAGAGAAACACTAATCTTAATCACATCCAGCTACTTTTCTGGTATTAAAAGAAAAAAGAACTGTGTTCTTTTTCCTTTTGTTTGCATTCATTTGTCAGAATGAGTTTGGATGTTTTCAAGAGACTTTAACATTATGTTGTATGAAACTCTGATCACGGAGTTGCAGCCTGTCAATATACCAGCATCACAAAGTCTCCTTAAAACAGTCCTATAAATTATTCTGTTCATGCACTTTTTGAACAGTTAATTCTTACATTTGTGTGAACTGCAATTAAGTTATGCTTCTTGCTGTAATGAAGCTGAAACAAGTATATACATATAAAAAAAGCCTTATACAGTTTCATAGCTTTTTTTTTTTCCATTGTGTATTGGTGACAGTGGGTAAAATAACAGCCTGAAAGTGTATGCATGTAACATAACATCTAGATTTAATATATTGTGGAATATTCAATAGCCATTATGTAGAGGCTAGGTATGATAATTAAAAGGGTTTAATTTCTTAGGAAAGAAATGGAAATTGGTCTTTTTTAAAAAATAAACTTTAATAGATAACACATGTAAAGAAACAGTTCACATGACCCACTGCCAACAAAAATCAGATTAGTAGTTCATTGACTGTCTTCACCAGAGCGGATACAGCGCTGACATCTATGCCAGACTCCTCTGCGCACAAACAAATTTTTCTGAAAAAGAGGGAGAAAAAAAAATCAGATTTTTCTATACAATCAAAAACAACTTTTTGTATTCACATTAGTATCAATTTAATACACCTTTATTTACCCTGCAATTTAAAGTTCACATACTTTGTACAATCACAATTTTATTTGTTAAAACAAAATTAATTTAGGATTAGTGACACTACTGGATTAATTCCTGATTAGGTTTTCAAGGGATGCATACAGCTTCCACCGAAGTAATGAATGAGTTGTTCATGTATGGATTTGCCTGCTTCTCCATATGCAGCTTGCTCTGTGTATAAGTTATAAAATTATCCGAACAGGCTCCAATGACAGAAAAACATTTTTTAGGGAGGTGTAGGCATAGGATATACTTGGTGCACCGACTGACCTGGAAATAGGTAAGCATTTTTGCAGTTTGTCAGTAAACAGCAGATTTCACATCTGAAGGCAACGAAATAGAAGCCACCTTCGACTTTTGAAAAAGCACTGCCAAAAGTAACAAGCTAGCATAATACGATTTGCATACAGCAGCAGAAAAAAAAAATCTGTATAAATTATTTGCTAGGGGATCAAAATTTCCTCCATCCAATAGCCAGTCAGACTACTGGTCCTCATGTCTATAATCTTTATTACATTTAATTTTGGAGTTTGCTGCAGGCATCAGTAACAGGCCACTACAAACCTATTATTCCTAGATGAGCAGGCAGCACAGATGCAGCCAGTAGGAAATCTGACACCTACCCATAGTTCAAGTGTACCTTTAACTACATTTTATCAAAGCAGGTCAGAAGACTGCAAAATTCTGTTTGGAAGCCTGTCAAAAAAAAAAAGCTTGGTAATAAATTACTGACAGTCTCAAACATGTTAAATAAAAAGCACTACTTTAGGGTGCTACCAGCCTAAGGCAGAGGGAAAGCTTCTCCGTATGCAGCTTGCTCTGTGTATAAGTTAATAATTGCATTACTTGTGGGAAGCAAATACCTCATAAGGATTTTCATTTGTACTCCTTGCCTAGGCCCAGATCATAATGTGCCCTGCTGTCGGTTTTGTGCTAGTTTTAACCAACACACTATTAAGCGTCTGTATATTTTTGCTTCAAGATTTAACTACCCTGAAATGTCGTCGGTTAGCTTTCAGACTACCGCAGTTCACAAAAAACGCAAGGAAAAAGACAGACCGTCGAGGTAAAAAACCGACGACTAAGCTTCTCCTAAGCCAGTCATCGGTACTCAGTGAGGCGCTTTTGCAGCCCCTGATACCAGTTACTTTTGAGTCACAAGCCTCTACCGAGACCCATGTGGAGTCCGGTATGCCGAGAGATTCTCAGAGTATTGAACCCGCGGATATCTCTCCCTTGGATAGGTCCGGAGCTGCTGAGCAGGCACCGGCTTTCAGGCCTCAACATTTTTATATAAAACCAACGCCAGCCTCAAAAACAAGATCAAAAACATCTTCTATGTCTAAAAAACAGATGCATGAGCCACGTGCTCGGGCCCCTATGCCTAAAAGATAGATGATCAAAATGGCTGAGGATTTAATTACCTTGATCAGGGGCTCCCAACCCCCCCCCCCCCCAAGAGGCCTAGGCAAGACCCTGATTATGGGTCTTCAGACCAGGTTTCTATTTCTTCTGATTCCTCTTCTGATCAGGAATTTTCTATTCCACCCTATGAGGATTCTGATGCAGAAGAATCCATCTCATCTGCATCTCCTCCTGAGGATTATTCTTTTGGAGAAACCTTGCATACTTTAAGGGAACGTTTTCATTGGGAGAGTCAGGATTTCTCTGAATCAAGAGAGAGACTTGGGGATTTCCTTCTTCCTCAGCATAGGCCTTTGGCTATACCTCCTGTATTAGACATTGCTGATATGTTTTCGGAATCAAGCATGGCTCCTAGTAAGCCAGGCAGATATTACAGGGTTCCTGACTCCCACACATTTCTATTTAAAAATCCTGCTGCTGATCCCGAGACTATTTCACAGGGTCCCAAAGGTGTAAAGGCCTCTACAGCTAAATATCCTACCCCCTCTGATAGAGATTCCAGGGCACTGGATAGATGGGGAAAGAAAGTTTATAAGTCTGCAACTGTGGCAATTAGGGCCTTAAACTGCCAGTTTCATATGCTTAAATATCAACAGCATGTTATGGGCTTATTGAAACGGAAAATTATGTTGATTTCTGATTATGTGGAAAATAGATTCACAGGAATTATTGCATTCAGCAGAACAGGTTGGAAAGCATACTTTGCAATGTGGTTTTGATTCTTTGGAGGCCTCTTGCAGGGCCGCTGTTACTGGATCTGTGATTAGAAGGCATGCCTGGCTCAAGGAGCAAAATCTGCCTGATCATGTTAAAGCCAAGTTGTTGGATGCCCCTTTGCAGCATGATACTCTGGTAATAAGGCTGAAGAGGTTTTAAAGAAAATGGAAGACAAAGCTAAATCTATGCAAACTGTAAAAGATTTCTTACAAGTGCAGCCACCCAGGTTCAGTAGGCACTGGCCTACTAAAAATTGGTCCTTTCCTGTGTCCAACACAGCCTCTCAAGGCAAAAACAGGCGCTCAAAAGGCTCTGGATACCAATCACAGGGTTCTTAGAGGTTGAAGGAATGGGGTGCCTCCACCTCCAAATTTGGAGGAAACAAAGCACAACCCTACCGTAAGCAGTTTCAATGACTTCCCTCTACCTACACCAAACACTTATCTTTTGGCAGCCCCCCTTGGGGGGAAATGTAGCACTTCATGCTCAAAACTGGCAGCTAATTACCCAGGACAAGTGGGTATTAAACATAGTATCCCAGGGGTACAGATTTAATTTCCATACTTTGCCAATTCCAAATGGTTGGGCCAGATTTGCCACAAAATCAATGGGCAGAGGCTCAGAAACAAGTTATGCCCCTCATGGATATGGGGGCTATTCAACCAGTGCCACAAAAGGAAAAAGGACAAGGTTTTTATTCAAGACTTTTTCTGGTACCCAGAAAAGACCATGCCTGGCGTCCAGTACTGGACTTAACGATTTTGAACACGTTCCTGGATATTCCAAAATGTTGACTTTACAACAGCTACTGCCTATGCTGGGTAGGAACGCTTGGTTAGTGACTCTAGACTTAAGAAGCATACCTGCATATCCCAATAAGGGAATTGTGCAGAAGATACTTCTGCTTCAAGGCAGTTTTTTTGCATTACCAATTCTCTGCACTGCCCTTTGGCTTATCTACTGCGCCCAGGGTCTTTACAAAGTGCCTGGCACCAGTAATTGCATTCTGCAGACAAAGAAGCATACAAATTTATACTTATCTGGGCGACTGTCTCATTCAAGCAGAGAACAAGGACACTCTTCTTCAACATCTGGCGTTTGTAAAAAGGCTTCTAACTTGCCTAGGGTACACAAACGAAAAGAAAGCCCAACTGGTACCCTCTCAAATAATTACATTCCTGGGTGCAAGCTTGAATACAACTGCCCAGATGGTTTACCTTATGCCAGACAAAGGCAACTGACAACATACTTCAAACAGATGGCAACAAAAACCCAGTTATCTGCAAGACAAATTCTGCAGGCTTTGGGGTTCAGGGCATCCTGCATTCTACTAATTCCATATGCAAGACTACATATGAGGAAACCTCAGTGGTACCTAAAAAGTTTGATTCCTCTCATTCCCTGCAACAGGAGTTTCTTTGGTGGGTAGAGACATGTCACCAAAACAAGGGACTGGCATTCACTCTACCCCCTGCCACCCAAACCCTAACTACAGACACATCAAATTATGCTTGCGGGACCCACCCCGCGGGGAGATGCATTCAGGGCAACTGGAGCCCAAAACAAATGCATCTGCATATCAACCAGAAAGAGATGCTAGCTGTTCAGAATGCGCTGACAGCCTTCAAGGACTTACTTCATCCAGGGCAACTACTGATAGACAGACACCACCACGGTTATGTGGTACATAAACAAGCAGGGGTGTGCACATTCCTACTCCCTTTGCAGACTGGCCATGGAATTGTGGAACACAGCTTTGACTTACCAAGTACATCTTCAAACTCAATCCCTGCCAGGAAAACAAAATACTCTGGCAAACGACCCAAGCAGAAATCTTATGGACCCGCACAAGTGGAAGCTGGATCCACAAATCTTCAGCATGGTAACACAGAAATGGGGAAAACCAGACCTAGATCTATTCGCCTCTCCCCAAAACTATCAACTAGACAAATTCTGCACAAGGACTTATCACAGACAAGCATGGAAAGTGGATGCTCTCTCCTTCAGTTGGAAAAACCTGTCAGTCTATGCCTTTCCCCCCTGCCTCTTCTCTGCACGGTCTTACTAAAGGTCAGACAGGAGAAACCAAAAATGATCCTAATTGTTCCAGACTGGCCTCGCCAGCACTGGTACCCAATTCTAAGGAATATGTCTCAACTCCCTCCTTGGTACTTGCCTCAAATACCTCATCTACTGTCACAGCAGAACAATCAAATTCTGCACACTCAGCTCCAAACTCTGAACCTTGCAGCATGGCTGATCATTTAATTATTCAAACACCTCTCAGTAAATCTGTGATGGATGTCATTTTGGAAGACAGAAGGCCTAGTACTAGAAAATCTTATGCTGATAAATGGAAGAGATTCTATGCTTGGAACCAAGCACAAGGAACGGACACAGCAAAGCCAAATATCCCTTAGATTTTACAGTATTTGACTGAGATGCTTGACAAGGGCCTATCTTTTTCTTCAATTAAAATCCATGCCTTTGCCATCTCGGCCCATTACAACATGGAGCTTCCCCTCTTTTCGCATCCTCTTGCTTAAACAGTATCTTAGAGGGGCCAAAAATGTAAGGCCTCCCAGATCATCATCAACTCCTGCATGTGACCTCAATTTTGTGCTGGAAAAACTCACCCTGCCTCCTTTTGAACCAGCAGCTACTGCAGATATAAAATTTTTATCTTGGAAAACAGCTTTCCTATTGGCAATCACTTCAGCAAGAAGGGTTTCAGAACTACAGGGTCTCATGGCTGTGGAGCCTTTTATTACATTCTACCAGACAGGGTGTCCCTCAGGACCAATCCTTTTATGCCCAAGGTGGTATCCAGTGTGGCTCTTAAACAATTCACCTGCCAACCTTTTTCCCAAATCCACAGAACAAGGGGGATCGGATTCTGCATTCACTGGATGTACACAGACAACTAAGATTCTACTTAAACAGGACCAAATCTCTAAGTCTGAGCAACTACTGGTAGCATTTGCTGCAGGATCAGAGGGGAAGGCTATATCAAAGCAGACTATTTCTAAGTGTATAAGCCACTGCATTCGTTTCTATTACTTGCACCATGGTAAACCTGTACCCAAGGGGCTCCGGTCACATTCCACTAGGGCTGCCTCTACCTCAGCAGCTTTTCTCAGAGAAGTTCCAACCAAGGACATTCTAAAAGCTGCTACTTGGAGTTCGGTTCATATCTTCACAAAGCATCATCATTTGCCTCTCTTCTCCAAATCCAGGGCATGCTATCTAGTTCCATCCTCCCCATCCATAGTTTTGGGATTCTACCCAAATGTAATGACAGCAACAGTGAAATACGAAGAACATAGTACAGTTGTGTACACTTACCATAAATGTAGATGTTCAAGTGTATTCACTGTTGCAGTCCGGGTTACCCACCCGCCATCCCCCTTATCTGCCTTTTCTTTCCTTCACTATACTCAAAAGCCTTTGTGGTGTATTTGCTTTTAGTTGAAGGTAAAGTGTACGTTTCAAAAAATGCATTTATATATATATTTTTGCTCCCCATTTGGGGGGGCACCTGACATCTGGGGCAAGAAAAACTGAATAAAATGGCGTTGGCTACATGGTTTGTACCCCTGACGTCATGGAAGAGGAGACAGCAACCGACGCAGGACCCAAGACTTTGTTATTCAGGCCGACTGAGGTCAACCTGCCAGCCGATTACCCAAATGTAATGACTGCAACAGTGAACACACTCCAACATCTACATTTATGGTAAGTGTACACAACTGTACTTTATTGCTTAGGCTTGGTTTGTTGTAGCACTTTATATCAAATATCAGGTAAAAAGGGTAAATGCCAATGTGGGTGCCAGATACCCCATAAAGACTCCCATGACCGGTGTGTTTTTTTGCTTAGGCCAGGAGCACGACCATACCGCTTGCTCCATTTGTGCAGAAGACCCTACACAGATGTTTGGCCTCGCTTAACCTCTATTTAAGAAAACCAGCGCCTTAAGTGGTTAGCCCCAAGGATGGATCCCACCTCGGAGGCCGCGTTAGAACCACTGCGTTAGGCCAAGTTTCCTAGGCCCTCTTAGTTTCCCCGCTCCATTACTGGATACCCCACCAGCTGCCGATTTAGGAGATGAGAGACGCCCAGCGGATCCGTCGACTTCGACAGCTACCTTTGTGGAAGCTATTGTTCAGCTGATGGCCGGCACTTCCCTGTAGACAACCCAGACCCCGACTACCATTGAGGGGGAACTAGAATCTGTGGAGCCTCCAACTGGGCTCCTGCCTTCGGATACGGTCCCTACCAGACCAGATTCCAGGCCTGTTCCAATGTCTACCCCAGCAAAAAAAGAAACAGAAAACCAAGCATACCTCGCCCGCTGCAGAAGCCCTACCCTCACTGGCAGTCTTTCACTTCTTCCCTGATACAGGCCTTTAATGGCCCTTAGGCCTTCAGCCCCATCCTCCACAGCTCTACCTTTGCTCAGCCCTAGGCCTGCTTCACCCCCCCCCCACATCTCACGTTAGGGAAGAAGAGCATGATGCATCCTTTTCCTCTCCTCTGAGGACTCTATATCGTACACCTCCTAAATTGCTTTACCCCAGGAGTATTATTCTCCTGATGAAGAATCTATAGAGGGAGATTCACCCCCTGAGTATATCACATTTGGTGAGACTATCACCAAAATGAAAGTCTACTTCAAATGGGATACCTCACAAAATGTCTGATACCCAAGAGAGGTATTTTGAGCTTCAAGTAGAATCCCCCTCTCCTTCTGCTGTTCCACCAGTTCTGCCTGCATCTAAGACACCAGACTCACAGCCACCTGCCCCCAAGGGACCAGATCGCTTTTACAAGGTGCCAGATGAGCAGAAATTCTTAGTCAAACCACCCTTAGCAGACCCAGCAGTGATTGCCACCTATCCTGATAAGCAGTCCAGACTCCTTCCCTCCGCCTCACTCCTACCCACAGATAAAGACAGCAAATGTATGGATAGGATTGGTAAGAAGGTCTACACCTCCTCCACTTTGGCTTTCAGAGCCATTAACTTTTAGTTATGTACTTACCATAACTTCGGATGTATGGGATCCATCTCGCCTACATTCATGACAGATGGGTTCGGAGCCGATCCATCGGCTCCGACTCGGCAACTAATACACTAGCACGAAGTCTCTCATTGGCTGGGCTACTCCCTATCCCAGGATGCACTACACCTGCTTCCCCAGATCTTGTTTGTTCGCTTTCATACATCCATACAAACACAACAACCAACTAAAGTTCTTCAAGAAAGAACACCAAGAAAAGAGGGACTACAGCTCCTCTAAATCCAAATGGAAGGGGGAAGGCGGGTGGGTACTTATGAATGTAGGCGAGATGGATCCCATACATCCGAAGTTATGGTAAGTACATAACTAAAAGATGTAATGGGATCCTATCTCGCCTACATTCATGACAGATGGGACAGCGTCCCTAGCACCTACATCCCGGGTGGCTCATTGGAAAACACTCCTGAGAACTGTGGAACCAAAGGAAGCTCTGCCTCGAAAAACCACATCCAATTTGTAATGAGAAATGAAAGTGTGCGGAGAAGTCCAGGTTGCTGCAGCACAAATATCATCTATTGATAACTTGGAGTGAAAAGCTACGGAAGTAGCCATTGCCCTGGTAGAATGAGCCTTGACTGGAAAGGGGAGGTCTTTGTTAGCTTGTGAATAAATAAAAGTGATACAATCTTTAATCCATTTAGATATGGAGGTTTTTGTTACTGGCTGACCCAATTTGTTCGCTGCAAAGGAAACGAACAATTGATTAGATTTCCGCGTCTGAGCGGTTCTGTTCAAATAAAAACGCAGTTGTCTGTGTACGTCCAATTGATGCAAAGTATATTCTGCGTTATTAGAGAAATCTGGGAAAAAGACAGGGAGTTCTATAGTTTGTTGCATACAGAAAGAGGAGGCCACTTTTGGTATAAATGCAGGGTTTAATTTCAATGAAACTCTATGCTTGTGAAAAATCAAATAGGGAGGATCAGAACAAAGAGCTTGAAGTTCTGAAACTCGCCTGGCAGACGTTATGGCTACTAAAAAGGCCGTTTTCCAAGACAGAAATTTTAGATCACAGGTAGCAGCTGGTTCGAAAGGACGGGCAGTTAGAGCAGCAAGAACCATATTCAAATCCCACGGGGGGACAGGATGAGATAAAGGAGGCCTCAGGAGCCAAGCCCCTTTAAGGAAAGCCTTACAAAGTTTGTGAGACATCAATGAAGGTTCAAATGAAGCATGAAAATTAGAAATGGCCGCTAGCTGAACCTTAATGGTAGACACTGAAGAGCCCGACTAAAAAAGGGAGGCCAGAAAATTCAGAACCTCCGATACTGGTGCAGTGAGAGGATCTATACCCCGTTCTTGAGCCCAGAAGGCAAACCTTTTCCATTTACTGGAATAAAGTTTGATGGTGGAAGGTTTATGAGAAGAAGACAGTATGTGGACCACGTCCGAGGAAAGAGCATTGTCTCGGACTAAGGATGGAAGTGGAGTAACCATGCTGCCAACTTCAGGGACCTGAGAGACGGGTGAAGCCGTCCTGATGAGTCAACAGGTCTGGCACCGGATCCAGAAACCATGGACCTTCTATCGCATGCCTCTGTAGGAAAGGAAACCAAACTTGACGAGGCCAGTGCGGGGCAATCAAAATCATCTCACTCTCCATGTAAATGGCCTTCTGTATCACCCTCGGTAAGAGGGGGAATGGAGGGAAGGCATAGAGAAGACCGGAGGGCCAAATGTGGGTCAGAGCGTCCCTGGGAGTCTGTCCCTGAGAAGGGAACAGTGTGAAGAACTCCCTGCATTTCGCATTGTGAGGGCTGGCAAACAGGTCGCAGCAAGGATGACCCCATCTGTCGAAGATTTTCGCAGCTATACCCTGGTTGAGGGACCATTCGTGGGGTAAAAGAATGGTCCTGCTTAATCTGTCCGCAATCACATTGGACTTCCCCGGTATGTGCGTTGCCATCAGAAAGCGGTTGGTAGCTACCGCCCAGTGCCAAAGTCTCATGGCTTCTCTGCATAGTGGGTAAGACCTGGTTCCACCTTGCTTGTTTATGTACCATACCACCGACATGTTGTCGGATAGGATAGCAATCGGGCCCTGTGGGAGAGCGTGATGGAGAGCTTGGAGTACCAATAGTACCGCTCTCATCTCCAGGACATTGATATGCAAATCGTTTCCTGGATCTGCCATGTGCCTTGGACCGACCTGTCCAGGTAATGACCCCCCCACCCTACCTGGGAGGCGTCCGTAGTCACAGTGGCAATGGGACGTTGTGGTATAAAGGGTCGCCCCTGGTCGAGATTTGATTGGAGAAGCCACCAATGCAGATCTCGACGGCAACTTTCCGTGATTATGATTAAGTGGTTCAAGAGAAGTTCCTGATAAGACCATTGAACCGACAGTAGCCATTGTAAAATTTGCATATGAAGCCTGGCCAAGGGAACCAAAAGTATGGTCGACGCCATCGAGCCCAACAGTTGTAGGATCCGATGGGCCGGGGCTCTTTGTAGGGGGAGACAGGATTTGACTTGATCTTGTAACACCTGAATTCTTGCTGCCGGTAAAAAGGCGCGCATTCTTTTTGTGTCTTAAGTCTGCGCCTATGAAAGTAATACGCTGAGATGGCTGTAGTACAGATTTTTGCAAATTGAACGTGATCCCCAAGAAACGGCCCAAGGTGAACGTGGCTCTGAGCGCTTGGAGTAGTAGATGCTCGGAGGTGGCAGTAAGGAGCCAGTCGTCTAGGTAAGGAAACACCTGGAATCCCAGACTTCTCAGGTGAGCAGTTACCACTGCCAGACACTTGGTGAACACCCTGGGGGCTGTGGTGAGACCAAAGGGCAGTGCTCGGAATTGAAAATGACTGACTCCGAGGCGGAAGCGTAAATGTCTCCTGGACTCTTGAGCTATGGGAATGTGATAGTAAGCGTCCTGGAGATCTATTGAGCACATCTATGCATCTTTTTCCAGCAAAGGAAGAATCGATTGAAGAGTGACCATTCGGAATTTGGACTTCTTTACGAAACGATTCAATGAACTGAGGTCCAAAATGGGCCTGAAGTCCCCTGTCTTTTTTGGTACCAAAAATAATTTTGAGTAAGTTCCTGATCCGATCTGGTCGATGGGGACAGGCTGGATGGCTCTTTTTTCCAGCAGCTTTGAAACCTCTAATGCTGCTTGATCCCGCTGACTGGGTGGTACGTCCGGGATTTCCCTTAAAGAAAGGGGGGGGGGTTTGTTGAAGGGGATGATATAACCTCCGGTAATAATGCGAAGCACCCACTGATCGCTTGTTATGGATTCCCAAGCTTGTGGGTGCGCCGCAAAGCGACCCCCGACTGGCTCCGGAGATGCACAGTCGGGCAACAACTCAGGAACGCTGGTTGTATGAAGAACCACGAAAGGAATCGCGGTCTCCAGAATTACGGGGGCCTCTGCCACCTCTGGGGCGGCGTCTTCCAAAATCCCCCCCCTGCCTCTGGAGGGGGAATCACTGGGTGGAGTAGGGAAAGACTTCTGAGATTTTTTAAACCACATTTTCCCTCCTCTCCCGGCCTTGGGGTAAGGCCTAGAAGGAGCGGAAAATCGGGCCCCAACGGCAGTCAAAGTCTTGCCCTCCTGCTCGCACCTAGTTAGTGTGTCCTTCACCTTGGGTCCAAACAAAGATGACCCATCAAAGGCGTCGTGAAGGAAGACTTGAAAGCCCCCGTGAACGAACACAAGCGTAACCAGGCTTGTCTCCTGAGGGCAACGCCTGTTCCCGCTGCTCTACTCGCCTTGCCGCATATGAGATGAGCCTCATGGACGAGTTAACAATAGAAAAGAGGGTAGTCATCTGCGCCAACAGTCGGGCCAGCGCCTCAGGTAGATTACCGACAAGAGAGTCATTTAGCTCTTTGAGAAGATCCCTTTGGAGCCTCGTAAAATGACATAAGTAGTTCAGCGACCATAAGGTAAAGGCCGCTGAGGACAGGGTACGCTTCCACCTATCCATACTCCTAGAATCCTTATTAGGAGGATGAATAGACGTCGAAGCCTCTGCCACGTCCTGCTGTGTGGCAGAAGCCACCACCAAAGCATCTACAGGCACACCCTTTGTGAGAAACTCCTTCTTGGGGGGGGGCTGACAAAAATTTATTGGGCCTCGCAGGCACCGGTTCCACAGAATCAGGGTGTTCCCACACCCTTCGAGAAACCAAATCAAGGAGTTCATCAAGGGCGGAGACACCCAGGAGGCGGAAGGCTGGGCCCCAAAGGCCTTGAGGAAGACTGACTCCTCAGCTGAAGGGGTTTTGGCTTGCCAGTCACCTCTCTGTCTCAGAATCTCCAAGATATCTGAGAAGGAGATATCATCCGAAGATGATTTGGGGGACCCTTCTGCGTCATCGAGGTCAGTATCCGATGTAATAGACTCATCTTGGGAGTCTACGTGTTTCCTCTTACACAATTTCTTCCGTGGGGGTTCGTCCGAAGCAGTTTCGGACGGACCACCCGGAAAAAGGGAACCCCCGATGGGGGTATCCTCAGGCCCTGGGGCCCCGCTGCCGGGGGGCTGCAACACAACAGATGCACCAGTCTCCAAATCTAGGGACGGTGAGGTAGAATCTAGTTGAACCGGCAAAGGCATGGCCAGCGCGCTCCTCATGGCCTCAAAGGCCGGACCTCCAGAATCCAAGGAGGTCACTGGTCTAGAGGCCACGATGGCACTGGGAATTCCAGCAGCCGATGCACCGAGAGGAAGACTAGGCACCGAAGCACCCAATCCCAAAGTATTCCCCTCGGGCCCGGCTGAAGAGGTCGCAGTACCAAACCCTGAACCGGAGGACAGGGTAGGAAGCACAGTCGGAGTCGAGAGGCTAGTAAGGGGTCTCTGCTCCGACCGTATGGCTCCACATTGCTCCACCACCAACGGCTCCGAAGAGGTTGGAGGAGGAATCAAATGTGTTGGAGGGGGGATCGGCTCCGAAGCAAACTGTGCCGGAGCTGAGACCATTTTAGTAAACACTGGAGATTGGAATAGCCTCTGTAAAACCCTATCCAGGTCCGAATCTGACAGTCCCGAGGATTTAGAGGAGGTAGACACTCGAGAAGACTTTCCTCTCGGCTCAGAGAGAAGGGGACCGGCTCCGAAACGGCTCCAATACTATCGGCGCCGACTCCACCACCGCATGGACCACCATCGGCACCGAAGGAGCCTTCTTCGGAGCCGAGGGGGAAGAGTCTGAGCTGCACACTTCCACCGTCTCCGAAGCCATTGGAACCGATGGAGGTGATTCACCTCTTGATACTCCAACTTGCGGCTCCGAAGGCAATGGAGCCGAAGTAGGAGGTATCAAGGCAGACCCTTCGACCCTCGGCCCCGAAGTCAGTGGAGCCGAGGAAGAAGAGGTCAATTTTGTCTTTTTAGAAGTCGGCTCCGACAGACTTGTCGGTGCCGACGATCTTTTCTTTTTGGAAGCAACAGGAGGATTTAAGGCTTCCTCAAAAGAAGGTTTAATAAGCCCTTTCAATATCAACTTATTCTAAAAAATCTGACTTTACCACAATAAGTAAGCACTATAACAGAATTGCGCCAACTGAAAAGCGCGAGACACACTGGCGCGAGTACTTAGGAAAAAAGTTTACCTCAGAAACAAACAGACAACACAAGTCCAACGGCCCAAAGCCCTCTAATTTAAACGGGCTTGGCCCGAAAAACAATTAACCACAAAAAAGTAATTAAGGTAAATAGCACACAAGGGTAGGGCAAAGGCCCTCTAACTTAAACGGGCCTTGCCCGACTGAAAAATAAAGTACCAGAAGACACTCAAGCACTCAAAGAATAACAAATAGTATAAGAAATAGCTGTTAAAACAGCTGTTTGGTTAATCTATGACAAAAACCCCAAGGTCAAAGACCAATAAAGGTAAAAAGAACCACTTAGCTCCAGCCAAGTCGAGACCACGTCCAGCTTGTAAAGCGGCAAACGAGATCTGGGGAAGCAGGTGTAGTGCATTCTGGGATAGGGAGTAGCCCAGCCAATGAGAGACTTCGTGCTAGTGTATTAGTTGCCGAGTCGGAGCCGATGGATCGGCTCCGAACCCATCTGTCATGAATGTAGGCGAGATAGGATCCCATTACATCTATCAGATACATATGGCAAAATATGCTCTGGACCTTGGTCTTGCAAGCCTCTTCCATGCTGGCCACTATCCCTGACTGCCCCATTAAGGCTGACATCTCCTTCAAACTTTCTCTGGCTGTACAAGTAGCTAGACACTTGATTAGATGCAGCTGAAGCATCTATTCACTCTGCAGTATCTGCTTCAGTGCTCAAGAGATACTCCAGGCTGAGACTTCAAAATCTCCCAGAAGACCAAGTCAAAGATCCTGGATGCACCCCCTGGACCACAATTTCCTTTGGGAAAATAATCTGCAGATCTTTTTAAGAATCTGCAAGAATAAAGTAAAGAATTGCATGACATGACATTTTACTGGTATCCCCCATTCCCAAGTACTACAGAAACTATCCAGCTAAAGCCACCTTTGTAAGGCGAAACCCAGCCATGGTGGGTACTTCCTCTTCCAGATCTAGAAGAGGTGCAAGAAGACCCATCTCTTCCAGACCTATTGCCCCACATCCTCAACCCAGACAGTCTTTTCAGGACAGATGAGGCTCCAACAATGCGTGACTGCCTTGCCCCCCCTACCAGTCCGCCTTTCCCACTGCCTCCCCTTCTGGGAAAAGTACAGTTTTGTACCTACCATAAATGTAGATGTTCGAAGATCCACATTGCTGCAGTCCTTACATATGGGTAGTCCGCTGTTTTCGGTCGGCCCGAATACCAAAGTATTAGGCTGCCGTCGGTCAAGGCGCTTAAGACTGACATCAGGACATCAGGGTACAAATGCGCATGACCGACGTTATATCCTCAGTCTTTTCTTGCCCCAGATGTCAGAAGGCCCTAAAAAGAAAGGCCAAAACCAAAAGACAGCAAAAAACAACCAACCACCCCTGCACTAATCATATTTACAATATTTACAATATATACACAACCCAAACCACACAACCGCCTCTAACTACAGAGGGGAAGGAGGGAGGGTAAATAGGACTGCAGCAATGTGGATCTTCGAACATCTACATTTATGGTAGGTACAAAACTGTACTATGTTCTTCATCTCACATTGCTGCAGTCCTTATATATGGGTAGAATCCCAAAGCAGAGGTAAGGGAGGATGGCAAAACTATAAAGCATTAGGAGCTGCCAAAATGCCCTGTAAAATTGCAGTGGCAAAACCAGCCCTAGATTTAGAGTAAAGTGGAAGGTGGTAATGCTTAGAGAAAGTATGCACTGAACTCCAAGTAGCTGCCTCCAAAATATGCTTAGTAGCCACCCCCTTAAAAAAGCTGTAGAAGTGGCAGAAGCCCTAGTGGAATGAGGCCTAATCCCTGCTGGAATCTCCTTACCATGATGGGAATAACAGAAAGCAATACAAAAACCAATCCACTTAGAAATAGTTTGTTTTGAAACAGGTTTTCCCTGAGAACTCAAAGCAAATGAAACAAATAAATGCTGAGACTGCCTGAACCCTTTAGTTCTGCTCAAATAATATCGCAACTGCCTGTGTATATCCAAAGTGTGTAAAATCTTTTCCCCTTTATTTTGGGGATTTGCATAAAAAGTAGGCAAATGAATAGTTTGGTTTAAAACCACACTAGAAACCACTTTAGGCATAAAGGAAGGATTAGTACGCAAAGATACCCTATCCTTATGGAAAATTAAGAAAGGCTCAATCGCCATAAGGGCCTGTAATTCAGAAACCCTTCTCGCAGAGGTAATGGCCAACAAAAAAGCAGTCTTCCATGATAAATATTTCAACTCGGCAGTAGCTGCAGGCTCAAAAGGTTGTAGAGTGAGTTTCTCCAACACAAAATTGAGATCCCAAGCAGGAGTAGGAGCTCTACGTGGGGGTCTTATATTCTTTGCCCCTCTAAGGAATTGCTTAAACAACGGATGAGAAAACAAAGGTGGGTCACAGTCATAGTGAGCAGAAATTGCTGCAGCATGAACCTTAATAGAGGAGAAGGACAAACCTTTGTCCAGTAACTCAGTAAGGTATTGAAGAGCCACACTTAAATTAGGCTTAGAAACATCAAAGTCCTTTGCTGTACTCCAAAACAAAAATCTCCTCCATTTATCTGCGTACACTTTCCTTGTACTAGGCCTTCTGGCCTCCAAAATAACATTCAAAACTTGTTGTGGAAGCTGAGACCCTCCAGGGTTTAAAACAGAATATGCCAGGCTGTCAGATGTAGAGAGTGAAGTTTGACATTGAGTAAATGACTGTTCTCCTGAGACAGCAGGTGAGGAATCGAAGGCAAAGGCCATGGAGGCTCCGTACCAGACTTCTCAGTAATGGGTACCAGTGCTGTCGAGGCCAATCTGGAGCTATTAAAATCATGTTTGGCTTGTCCTGTCTGACCTTCAGGAGTACCTTTGGGAGGAGAGGCAGAGGTGGAAAGGCATACACGTGAAGATTGCTCCAATTGAATGAGAGAGCATCCACTTTCCAGGCTGTGGGATGAAACCTTTTGTGCAAAACTTTGGCAGCTGGTAGTTTAGTGGAGAAGCGAACAGATCTATGTCTGGAGTTCCCCATAACACTGTCAATTTCTGAAATACATGAGGATCCAATTTCCACTCGTGGGGATCCATAATTTGTCTGCTCAACACATCTGCTAAGGAGTTCTGTGCTCCTGGCAGAAACCTTGCCTGAAGATTTAGCTGTAAACTGAGAGCAGTCTCCCACAAAATCATTGCTTGTCTGCATAGAGGATAAGAATCGTTCCCCTTGCTTGTTGATGTACCACATGACAGTTGTGTTGTCTGTTAGAACCAACACCTGCCCTGGAAGAAGTAAATCCTTGAAAGCTATTAATGCAAATTGGACTGCTAACATCTCCTTCAAGTTGATATGTAGATGTTGAAGTCTGGCAGGCCACGTGTCTTGTACCCATTTTCCATTTAGATGAGCTCCCCAAGCTTTGTCTGAGGCATTTGTTGTTAGAATCTGACTCGCCTCTGGCCGGGTCACAGAGAGTCCCTTGTTTAGGTGACATTCCTGAGCCCACCACAAAAATTCCTTTTGAATGCAAGGTATTATCTGAATGACAGTGTCCATATCTTGGCAGTGCTGTGTCCAGACATTTTTGAGATACCATTGTAGCTTCCTCATATGCAGTTTGGCATTAGGAAGTACCAGAATACAAGATGCCATGAACCCCAAGGCTTGAAGGACTGTCCTTGCAGTCAGCCTGGACTGACGAGACAATTGATGGAAGTAAAGAGAAAGATTCTTTTGTTTGTCCGGGGTCAAAAAGGCCATTTGGGATGCTGTATTCAGTCTCACACCCAGAAAGCACATGTCCTGAGAGGGTACTAGACTGGACTTTATTTCGTTCACAGAATACCCCAGGCATCTTAACACTATCACATACTGTAAATGCTGAAGAAGTTCGTCCTTTCCTTGGGCCAGAATCAGGCAATCGTCCAAATAAGGATAGATTTGTATTCCCCTTAGCCTGAAGAAAGCTATCACTGGAGCCAGAACCTTCGTGAACACTCTGGGCGCAGTAGATAAGCCAAAGGGCAATGCAGAGAACTGATAATGAGAAGTCCCAGCCCGAAAACGCAGGTACTTCCTGCAACTGAGCCTGATAGGAACATGAAGGTAAGCCTCCTTGAGATCCAGAGTCACCATCCAGTGATCTTTACCCAGCAGAGGTAAAAGCTGTTGTAACGTCAGCATTTTGAACTTGGGAATGTCCAGATATGTGTTGAGGATAGATAAATCCAAAATTGGTCTCCACGTGTTCCCTTTCTTTGGTACTAGGAACAGGCGAGAATAAAATCCTAGGCCCACTTCTGGCAGAGGGACCGGTTGTATGGCCCTTATTTGAAGTAGCAGAGAAATTTGTTTGTGAGCCTCTAGTCTTTGCTGAGGAGGAACGTCCGGCATGCCTTTGAAAGGAGGCAAGGTATGGAAATAAAACTTGTAACCTTGGTGAATGATATCCAATACCCATTTGTCTTGGGTAATCAAATTCCAATTTTCCTTGAAGAGTGCCAACCTTCCTCCCAAAGGTGCTGCCAGGCAAGAAGGATCTGGCAGCTGAAAAGGTAGGTCATTGGGCCTGTTTACGAAAGGACTGGCCCCTGCCCTCACCCGAAGATTGTGCAGGTGAACTCCGTGTTCTAGGTCTGAAAGAACTCTGAGCTCTGCCCCTACCACGTCTAGATCTACCCCTAGACTGGGAATCATAAGAGGGATACGTCCACCTCTTAGCAGGCCAATTCCTACTAAACTTTGGAGGCTGAACTTGCAAAAAATCTTTAACAGCCTGCATAGACTTAGCCTTGTCTTCCATTTTCTTCAAGACTGACTCCACAGGTGAACCAAACAACACATCAGACTGTAAAGGAGCATCCAAAATCCTTGTCTTAACATGGTCAGATAAATTCTGATCCCTCAGCCAGGCGTGCCTGCGAAGAACTGAACCAGTGGCAGCCACCCTAGACAAGGCTTGTACAGCATCAAAACCACATTGTAAAGAATGCTTACCCACCTGTTCAGAGACATGCACCAAGTCTTGTAATTCTTTACATTCAATGCCTTCCGCCAGAGCATCCACCTTAGACTTCAATTGAGAAAGCAGATAGTTTTGATATTTCAACATATAAAACTGGCAATTCAAAGCCCTCATAGCTAAGGTAGAAGATGTATAGACTTTCTTACCCCACCTATCCAAAGCTCTGGCCTCTTTATCTGGAGGAACCGGATTTTTCACAACAGAGGCCTTGACACCCTTAGGTCCCTGACAAACAGTTTCTGGGTCCGCCCTAGGACTCTTATAAAGATATTTATGAGCCTCAGGCACCCTGTAATACCTATCCGGTTTAACAGGAGCAGGAGGCAGAGAATCAGGATTAAGTGAAGCCTCTGCAAACACATCTTCCACAACATCCAGAACAGGGGTATAGCCAAGGGCCTATGCTGGGGTAAAAGCAAAAATTCCCTAAGCCTTTTCCTGGAATCAGAGAAGTCCTGACCTTCCCACTTAAAATGTTCCCTCATGGAATGAAGAGTATCTGAAAAAGAAAAATCCTCTGGAGGAGAAGCAGAAGGAGTCGAATCATCTGCATCAGAATCAGAATAAGGAGAGTACTCCTGCAAGTCTTCAGCCGAAGACTCTGAAACATCCGAAGCCTGCTCAAAACTCCCCAACTCTGGCTCCACCCTAGGCCTCTTATCAGGAGGGGGCAAAGAACCTCTAATCAGAGTAATCAAATCTTCTGCCATTTTAAGCATGTGCTTCTTGGGCACAGACCCTGCTGAACTAGGAGTGACACCAACAGAAGCTAAACCTGGCCTGCCTCTGGGAGAAGGCTTGGAAACAGAAGGAGAGGGCCTAACCACCCTAGGAAGGGAGGGGAGAACAGTAACCTGAGAAGCCCCTTCAGCCTGACCTGCCACCTGAGAGGCCACATCCTGCAATATCAAAGTCTCCCCCTGGGACTCCAGATAAGCCTCCGTCGGAACCACCGGTTCCACTGACGCCTCTAAAGAACCGGCGTCCGGAACGGACGACTCATCTTGCCTGGGTTTAACTGCTTTGTCTTTGCGCTTCTTCAAAGAAGCGGGCGCCGGAGCGTCCGACGGCATATTATAATTGCACCGCTTCCCGAAGACCAGCCTAGCACAATCTAACCTTCGCTTAATAGTGCGCTTATTGAACCTAGCACAAAAGCGACACCCAACAACGTCGTGCTCAGGCCCCAAACAAGGAATACACAAAGAATGATAGTCCCTATGCGGTATCTGTTTCCCACAAGAAATAGTTATTCACTTTTTCTGACATCCGGTAAAACACTGAGGCAAGAAAAAAACAAAATATTCCCCAACGGGGTACTTGGCCAACTTTGATTCGGTCTGAAACTCCGAACTCGAAAAATTTCAGAACGCCGAACGGCACTTGCAACGCTGCTTCTGCATCGGACCATGCGGCAAAAAAGACTGAGGATATGACGTTGGTCATGCGCATTTGTACCCTGACGTCCTGATGTCAGTCTTAAGCGCCTTGACCGACGTCAGCCTAATACTTTGGTATTCGGGACGACCGAGGACACCGGACTACCCATATGTAAGGACTGCAGCAATGTGAGATGAAGAACATCCATAACCTTGGAGGAAATGGGTACTATCCATAATACAAAAAGGATATTTCCTCTCCTGGAAAAAAAATAAACACCCATGAGATGCATCTCTTTCCACAGGTTCTGATAGACCTTCTGAAGCTGGGTACTATAGAACCCATCCCCTCAGGGCAGGAGGGAAAAGGTTTCTACTCCAGTCTCTTCCTGGTTCTTAAGAAAAACGGTCCATGGAGACCCATTTTAGCCCTCTCCTTCTTAAATCTTTACCTTCAGGTTGCCACCTTCAAAATTCTGTCACTTCCAACTCTGCTTTCTCTCATACCAGCCAAGGCCTTCATGGCCTACTTACACGTACCCATCAGACCTTCCCACAAAGATTTCAGTGTTTCTCTGGAGCCTCCTCATTTTCAGTTTACTGCTTTGCCCTTTGGTTTGTCCCCCCCCCCCAAAGATGTCAGTGTTTCTCTGGAGCCTCCTCATTTCCAGTTTACTGCTTTGCCCTTTGGTTTGTCCCCCCCCCCCGAGTGCTCACAAAATGCCTGGTCCCAGCCACTGCCTTTTGCAGAACTCAGGGAATTAAAATTTACCCCTATCTAGACAACATCCTAATACTGGCAGAGTCCAAAGATCAACTGCACTTCACCGTGTCCCTTATACAAAATCTAAGGTTCACCCTCAACCTTACGAAGTCCTCCTTTAACTCAGAACAGGACAATATTTGTCTGGGTTGCAGAATCTGAACTGACAGAATGAAGGCCTTTGTTCCACAAGACAAGGTCCAATCCCTGACCTCCCACTTCAAAGAGCTGATACAGACACCGGTAATAACTGCAAGGCAATTCCTTAGACTCCTGGGCTTAATGGCAGCAACCATCCCTATGCTCCCACTGGCCAGAATGCATATGCTCAAGCTACAGTGGTACCTGAAAAATATTTGGTCCCAGCACCAGAATCACTTGGAGCAAGTAATCCCCCCTCCGTCCCTGTCTAAAGAAAGAGATCAGCTGGTGGATCCAGCAAGTCCAGCTATACCCAGGGCTTCCACTACAGCCCCCCCCCCACCCAGGCAATGCATACAAATGCCTCAGATTCAGGGTGGGGAGCCACACTGGCACCCTGCCTTGAGGGCCAAACACATCAATGTGAGGGAAATGACAGCAGTCTTATTTGCTCTAAAAACCTTTACCCCTCTCCTCCCTTCCAGGGATAAACAGACACCACCACTGTAATGTGGTACCTGAACAAACAGGGAGAGACAAAGGCTTATGAGCAGTGCAGACTAACCCTGCTGATATGGGATCTAGCCACTCACCACAACTTGTCCCTGTAGGCAACCTACACTCCCTCGCAGGACAAGTAAGCAGATCTTCTAAGCAGGACATCCTCTCCATAGCAAGAATGGATGCTGGACAGGCCGGCCTTCTTAGACATTGTCCACCGGTGTGGCACTCCTCAAATAGACTTGTTTGCCTCCCCTCAGAACAGGCAGCTGCAGACCTTCTGCGCAAAGACCTACTCCCTTCTAGCCTGGAGGGTAGACGCTTTCAACATCTCCTGGGTGGAGAAGTTTCGTTATGTCCCCCCAACTGATTCAGCAAGTCCTGAAAATCAGGAGAGCCAAACTGAAAATCTTAGTGATTCCCTACTGGCCAAGGCAGCACTGGTTGCCCCTACTTCACAATCTGGCCAAGGGCAATCACTACATGTTACCATACCAGGTGGACCTTCTAACACAAGAAAAAGGAACTCTCAGCAAACCCACACTTCTAGATGTTATCCCTGACACGGAGTGATAAACTTTTGATCCCATTAAGCCATCACTACTCAGTGGACAGGAAATCTACAACAAGAAAATCATACCTAGCTGAATGGGAAAGATTTACTAAATGGTGTCTAGACAAGGGGAAGGGACCCTTGCACTGCAGATCCCCCCTAGTTCTTACTTGTGTGTCAACTGATAAAAAGTATACTCTCCTATTCCTCAGTGAATGTACATCTTTCCGCTATTTCAGCCTGCTTGACACTAGACCCTCCCTTGCTAGCCAGGCTCGATGTAAAACTATTCCTCAAAGGGGTGTTGCACATTAGACCTCCAAAAAACCTATCCTTCCGCCATGGGACCTTAGTTTCATCCTGGAAAAGCTTATCCAACATCCATTCAAACCTGCTGGGACAGCTTCCCTCCAGATATGTACATGGAAAACCATTCTGCTAGTGGCTATAACCTCAGCCACTAGGGTTTCAGAGCTACAAGTCTTAATGGCTTAACCCCCCCCCATACAACATTCCACAGGGACAGGGTAACCTTGAGAACCAACCCCTCTCCTTTATGCCCAAGGTGGTCAACAATTTGTCATTAAACCAATCTATCCACCTTCTTTCCCTCTCCCACCAATAAAGGAGAGAGGATACTTCACTATCTGGATGTACACAGACAACTAAGATTTTATCTGGATAAAACTAAGTCTATTAGAAAATCAAAACAGCTCTTTGTTTCCTTCCATCCTAGAGCATTGGCCAAGGCAGTCTCCAAACAAACCATTGCATATTGGATCAGGAAAGCAATCTGTTTTTGCTACTCCCACCATGGGAAAAATCCCCCAGTGGGAGTAAAAGCCCATTCCACCAGGGCAATGGCCACATCCAAGGCTTTCATTAAAGGTATGGACACTTCTCCCATTATGGAAGCAGCTACATGGTCCACTATCCACACTTTGACCAAACACTACAAGTGAGACCAGGTCTCTAGAGCAAGTGCAGGATGCGCCAGGGCCATCCTACAGGGCTTTGTAAAATCTTCTGCATCTGCCACCCTTTCTTCCAACTAAGCTGTGGTACTCTGCCACAACAAGAATACTGCAACATAGGAATAGAAGGACATGGAATAGTTGTGTAAAATCTTACCATAACCATAGATGCCCTCCTCTTCCATATTGCAGTATTCTTTCCCAGCTGCCAATAACCCCCTCATCATTCTCCTTTAGTCCCAGCATGTCCTCCTTAGGTCCTAATCCCATACACCTCTCACCCTGGACATACACACACTACAGAAGCAGCCCAGGGTCCCATACGTTGACACTACTGGCACCTCTTCCTGCTGGGCTTCAAGTTCTGAGGGACTGTGCGTGCAGACGTCACATTTAAGGCCCCTGGTTTATGGCCCCTACATGTGACATCCCATGCAGCTGCAACAAGTCAAGCTTAAGTTTTTTGTACAGGAGCCAATGTATGAGTTGCCTGAAGGCAGGAAATCCCACAACAGGAATACTGCAACATGGAAGAGAAGGACATCTATGGCTATTGTAAGATTTTACACAACTATTCTTTTTTGGTAGTATGGAACTCTACCTGACCTCTCCAATCCTCCATGATTTTACCAGGGATGAGGCGAGAGTTATAATGCAGTGCATGTAGGGGACAGAGAATATGTAAAGTACTGGTATCTACCCCTAAACAGTCCATATTTTTGGTCTGCTTCTGTTAAAATTTGTATTTTTATGGCAAACTACAACGGACTGAAGTCGGACTTCATATCCCTCAGAAAATGCAAGTTTACACAAAACATGTTATTCTGGCAACATTCTAAGTTTATGAGAGCAATATTTAAAATGACTGTCCCTCTTCTGTGGTCTTTGCACCCCCCCCCCCAAGTATTTAAGGCTTTGTCCAGATTTTGTGTTAGGAAGTTGTGAGGTATGACTGGTACACTGTCACTTAATGGAATAGTCATAATAAAGAATTTAAATGCCACCATCAATAGTAGTTATCCCTACCTAGGTTAGGGGCATCAGTGCTTGGAAACATTTCAGCATATTTTAATTCCATTTTGCCCCTTCTCCATCATTAAGGTTACCCAATTCAATTTTCTGTAATACTTCTAAAATATCATCTCAGCCTGCACTAACACACAGCAAATAGTGTATAGTTTTCACACAGTCTTTTTTAATTTCAAGTGTGTTAAATACTATTTGTGTATACAAGCAGCTGATTCAACACTCACTGAAAATCAGATATTGGTTGTAATGCATTGTTGTTACTTGAGTATGTAGTGTTGCTTTACAATTATAACCAATGAAAATTACACAGAGAACAAATTCCTTTGACACGCCACAGGAATGTTAGTCACAGCTGGGTCATAAATGCACTGGAACTATGACCAACATAAACCTGTAGATGTGACAGAAGCTCAGACCATCAGGAGTCAGAGATGGGCATCTAAAACATTCCAGGTTACAAAACTCTTCTCCCTTTTAATCATAATCTTGTATGCAGAAGGACCCTATCTATACAGCTGTCTCGTCACATGCAAGGTGCAACTGGAGCTGTAAATGGGCACTAGCTGCTATTTTTAATTTTCAGAATTTCTGGTATTTCTCAATAAGGAATTAGGATCATGATGCTTTCCCTTCCAATCTTTTATTTTCCGCTCCCAATCAAAGAATATTAAGAGTTCAAGCTCAGTCTTAAGTTTAGCTTGTCTGCTCCTCTTTTCTCCCAACTGTTTTGGCTGGAGTTCAGTTAATGGCAGCAGGCAGACAGGGGGGGGGGGGAGTGTGGAATATCCACTTCTCTTGGGAGAGTAATAGTTAAGCATACACAAAGTGGTGTAATTTTCCTGGTGGAGATGGTATCAATGCCTGTGCTTCATGGAGAGACACTTGCAGAACAGACGGCATATCCTCTGCAGTCAGTCCACTGCATGCCAGAACCAAGGCTTAAAAGTAAATGCATCTCAGATAATTCCTTATGGATGCCTAAATGGTAGCCTGTCCCAGTCAACTTTTATCACAGTAAGAGGGAATAAGGAAGCCTTTTGCTCAGGTGGGGGTCAGCAGACAGTGGTGAGGCGAGACAAGTTCTTCATCACTGTCTGTTCCTACTGGCCACGAGTCTAGAAGTTAGGCTCAATCCATGGCAAAGCTGATATAATCACTCTTGAAGCCAGCAGTCATTCCATGTTCTGTGTTTGGTGCTGGTACAGATACTGGCTTTTGGGTTTACACCCCCACGCCAATTATTAGAGTCTATCAACCAAGCTGACACAGGGCTTGTACAAGATTATGACCACTGCATCTTTCAAGTTTGCCTTGTCAGGAAACTCAAGTACATACTTAAGATTTCTAGCTCCCTGCGCTAACAAAGATCCTTGGAATCAGGGTGTGTAAGGGATTCTAGGATACACTCCTTGTTTAGTACTCTAGTTTTACTCTGGCCTACATCTCCATAGCTGTGCCTATAGCCTTTTACTCTTTCCTATGAAGTTTGTACTTGTGTAATACCCTCCCCTCTTAGGCTGTACAAGTGCTAGCTGCCACAGTTAAGAAAAAAAAAACAGTAGATGGAACAAATTTAAATTTACCTTCAAAAAAATCTTTTTCATGTATATTTGTTTACATAGTGTTCTATTTACATATTGTACCACTTCACATTAAGCTTGTCACTATCTCCCCACAAAAAAAAGTTTTGACTGCAGTCATAATGATCAGTTTACATACTTTCAGTGAATCGGTTTCTTTTTGTGTATTTGTCCTGTTCTGTCCCATCCCAAATAGGGGCCAAGGCCGTTTCTAGATCTACCTGCCCCTGATGTTCAGAAAATGTGCACATTTTATATATATATATATATATATATATATATATATATATATATATATATATATATATATGTGTGTATGTATATATATACTGATGCTGTATTCTAGAGTGGGCAAATTCATGTGGTTGGTGATGAGTTCAAGTCTGCAATTTCCACAACAAATAAACAGATTTATAATTTCCACTACTTATGTTAAGTTTTTGAATCTTCTGCCTTCTTGCACTCAGCAATTCAATATGTGCTATTAAAGGAATCCATCTCCAGTAGCTACCTCCAATTTTCCTGTACCATGTAGGAGTTATTTCCAGGTCTTTTGTCCTGAGTCAGACTTTATGTGGTGGAGAAAGTTGGGAAAAGTATAATGAAAGCCTTGCCTTTTGATAGATAAAGCTGAACTAATAGTTACACTGTACATTTTCCTTAACAGCACCACTTTAGTTAATGCAAAGTAGTAGTGGCAGCCTTTGGATTTTCTGCCTTCTTGTAAACAGTCTGACAAGATACTGGGGTACAGCACATTTTCTCTGAGTGAATGACCCAGATTACCGTAGACAGGAGCAGCATTTCCATTAATTAATTTTGCTCACCACCTTTTAGCATAAGCCAAGATCCACCTATGCCTTAGCAGGCATTAACATCTTACTGGAACTGCAGAGGCCTGTAAAGAATGTAAGAGCAATGTGAAGCACAAGTGCAATAAAATACTTGCAAGCTAGTCTGATCACTGATGGACACTAGACTAAGGGTTAAGAGCACAGCATGTCTGAATTTAATTACAACAGAACATATGGTGAAAGTTCTTCTGAACTATGTTTTGATACAAAGGCTATGACTGCATTAGCATACAAAAAAGCTCTCATCTTGAGACCACACCTTGAGGGGCTGAAGTCAAGTTCTCCAAGGGGCCACACCTAGGAGTGGGCTTTACAAGGCCATCAAGAATTAAAAGCCAACACCCATTTATGTTGAGGCTAATCTAGCAGTACAAGAGTCTGGTCCCATTCAAGTAATCAATGAAAAAAGTAAAGCCCATTTCCCTGCAAGGGAGCAGAAATAACACTGGATTTTTGGGCTGCTTTAGTACTACCCCTCAGTCAATCTAAGGAGCCTAGAAGAGGAGTGGGCTCTTGTGTTGTGTATTTCCAGTGGCAAATGGAGGGTCTAAGCCAGCATACTAGTTATGCCTAGAGGAAAAAAAATATTTAAGGACTAGGTCCAGTGAAGTTTGTGTGCAGTCTAAACGGATCTACATTAAATCAGCGAACACTTAAACAAGTGAATGCTAATTGATCAACCGAATGCTGAAAATCCCGAACGCTCGGGGGGAGGGCACAAACCAGAAAACAGTATTTAACGTGCGGGGCTTTGCCCCCTACTTAAATATACCAACTCCGAGATCGCACCACAGTGGAGGAAACGGCAAACTCCTGAAACCGGCCCAGCAATTTTTTTTCCCTGAAAGGGGGGGTCGCTGTTCGGGATTTTCAGCGTTCACTCAAATAGTCGATGAATCAGCGTTCGCTAATTCAATATAGACCCTTCTAAACATACTGCTGTAAAAAAATTGCGCAACTCTACCTTACTAACAAATACCATGCAGTTAAACCCATGTTGCCTTTGGCAGTGGTGCAGCAGACAATTATAACATTAGTAGAACTTGTTCAGATTCTGCCACAGGCTCATTCTCCTATCTGAACATCCTGTGGATTCCTTATTTTTTCTTTTGCTAATCATCCTTATTACCATCCAGCTCTACATGATGGATTAAAATGTTTTCCAGATACTTTATAAAGTTCAGTAGCAGAAATTATATAGCAAAGCTCGCTTCACAACAGATGATTCCCAGTAATTTTTTTAAACACCTTTATTGAATTATCACTTGTGATATGGGCACAAGTAATCAAACTGTATTAAGTTAAAATTAAAGTTTTCTATGTCTTGTCGATAATCTAGTCTTGACTCTTGGGTTACGATTTCCATCCTTGGAACTGGTCTGGTTGTTATATAGCTTGTGCCAGCCAAAAAAACTCTTGAGCTAAGAGTCTACCCACAGTGCCCTCTCTATGTTACCTCGGATAGAGTTTGCAGACTTCTAGAAAAATAGAAGGAACTAAGTAAATGAAGCCATGTCCAAGGTGAGCCCTAACAAAAAAACCCAGGACAAAGGTTCACTCCTCCAAGAATCCACAGGAGGGTGGGATGCCAAGAATAGATGAAGCTCAACAACATTGACAGAACATTGTGGTAAAATATAACTTTATTTGATGTCAATCTTCATCTATTCTTAACTCTTGGGACAGAGTCCCCTAGCTATTTTAGATCCTGGGTGGCCTTATGGAAGGATATTCCTGAGAACCAAAGGAGGCTCTTCCCTTGGAGACCAAATCCACTTTGTAGTGAGTAATAAAGGTATGTAGAGTAGGCCACATTGCTGCTGCGCATGTTTCACTCCCAGAACCCTTAGAATGGAAAACGGCTGAAGTAACCATTGATCTGGTGGAATGTGCCTTCACTGGCACAGGTAACTTTAGATTCTTTGTTATAAATGTAAGTAATACCATTTCTTAACCATTTTGAGAAGGTAACCTTAGAGACAGATTTTCCTAAAGTTGTGCCAGAAAAGGAAAACCAATAATTGTTCCGATTTCCTAAAATGTCCTATTCCTATGTTGCAATATTCTAGTTGTGGGATTTCCTGCCCTCAGGCGACTTGTACGTCAGCTCCAAAAGCTTCAGCTTAGCTGTTGCAGCTGCATGGGATGTCACCACTTAAGCCATAAACCAGGGGCCTTAATGTGACATCTGCACACACAATCCTAAGAACTTTTCAGCTGCAGACGACCGATGCATCGTGTGTTCGCTCCTTCTCATCAGACATATCAAGGCTAAGTAACCCGTTGTTTTTTTTTGAAAGTTTCATATTTGATTCTTATTGCTTAGGCTTGGTTTGTTGTAGCAATTTATAACTGTTGTCAGGTAAAAAGGGTAAATGCCAATGCGAACACCAAGATACCCCGTAAAGATGCCCATGATAGGTGTGTTTTTTGCTTAGGCCGGGAGTACAACCATTCTGCTTGCTCCATTTGACAATCGTTTGTGCCGAAGACCCTACGCAGCCATCTGGTTTACTAAATATCGACTTAGAAAACCGGCCCCTTAAGCTGTTAGGCCTAAGAATGGATCTCGCTTTGGAGGCTGCTTCAGAAACTCCACGTAAGAAGCCCAAGCTTCTTGGGCCTTCTTCACCAGCTGCTGAATTAGGAGCTGAGTGGCACCTGGTGGATCCGTTGACTTAAATGACAGCCTTTGGGGAAGCCATTGCTCAGCCGATGACCGGCACGTCCATGGAGCCTACGCAGACACAGACTACCGTCGAGGTTAGAAGGGGGGAACCAAATTCGGTGGTACCTCCAACTGGGATCCAGACTTCTCATACGGTTCCTACTAAACCTGATTCCAGGCCGGTGTCAATGTCCACCCCAGCTAAAAGGAAACAGAAAACCAAGCATGCCCCCCCTCCACTGCAGAAGGCCTACCTGATTGGCAGTCCTTCACTTCTTTCCTGAGGCAGGTCTTTATGACCCTTAGGCCTTCACCCTGATCCCCCAATTACTCTTAGCTTTGCTCAGCCCTAGGCCTGCTTCAGCCCCCCCCCCATGACATCTCAGGTTAGAGAAGAAGAGCATGATACTTCCCTTTTCCTCTTCTCTGAGGACTCCATATCTTACACTTCCCAAATTGCTTCTCCCCAGGCGTATTATTCTCCTGATGAGGAATCTGTTGAGGGGGATTCTCCCCTCTGAGGATATTTGGTGAGACCATCACCAAGATGAAAGACTTACAAATGGGATACCTCACAAATGACTGACACCCAAAAGAGGTATTTTGAGCTTCAAGTTGAACCCCCCTCTGCTGTTCCTTCAGTTCTGCCTGCATACTTGGATGCCTAATTCTGCATCTAAGGCCCCAGACTCATAGCTACCTGCCCCCAAGCGCCCAGATTGATTCTACAAGGTGCCTGATAAGCAGACATTCTTAGTCAAACCAGCCTTGCCAGACCCAGCAGTGATTGCCACCTACCCTAATAAGCAATCCAGGCTCCTTCCCTCTGCCTCACACCTACCCACTGATAAAGACAACAAATCTATGGATAGGATTATTAACAATGTATACACCTATTCCACACTGGCTTTCAGAACCATTAACTATCAGATGCACATGACTAAATATGCTCTGGACTTGGTGTCTCAAGCCTCTTCCAAGCTGGCTTCTATCCCCGATAGCTCCTCCAAACTTTCTTTGGCTACACAAGTAGCCAGACACTATTAGATGCAGCTATGATGCTGCAGAAATGTCTGCTCGCTCTGCAGCATCTGCTTCTGTCCTCATGAGATGCTCCTGGCTGAGACTTCAGAATCTCCCAGAAGACATCAAGTCAAATATCTTGGATGCCCCCCTGGATCACAATTTCCTTTTTGGGAAACAATCTGCAGATCTCTTCAAAAATCTGCAAGAAAAAAGTAATGAATTGCAAGACATAAAACATTTACTGGTGTGCCCCATTCCCCAGTACTACAAAAAACTACCCTGCTGTAAGGTGAAACCCTACTCAGATGGATACTCCCTCTTTCAGATCTAGAAGAGGTGCAAGACTACCCATCACGTCCAGACCGGCTGTCCTGCATCTTTAGCCCAGACAACCCTTTCAGGATAGAGGAGGCCCCAACAATGCGTGACTGCCTTGCATACCTTCCACTCAGCACGCCTTCCCCACTGCCTCCCCTTCAGGCAAACCATCACCTCGGCCCAATGGGTACTATCATCCAAAAAGGATATTTCCTCTCCTGGAAAGAAAAAAAAAGTGTGAGAGGCATACCATACCCCCCCCCCCCCCAAAAAAAAAAAAAACAGCTACAGCTCCTTCAGCAGGTTCTGACAGACCTGCTGAAGTTGGGTACCATAGAAACCGTTCTCTCAGGACAGGAAGGAAAAGGTTTCTACTCCCCTTCTCTTCTTGGGTCCCTTCAGGTGCCCACCTTTAAAATGCTGTCACTTCCCACCCTGCTATCTCATACCAGCCAAGGCTTTCATGGCCACCTTGGGACCTGAAAGAGGCCTACCTACACATACCTATCAGGACTTCCCACAGATGACTCCTGCATTTCTCTGGGCCCTCCTCTCATTTCCAATTTGCTGCTTTGCCCTTTGGTTTGTCCACTGCCCCCCCCCCCCCTTCACAAAATGCCTGGCCCCGGCCACTGCCTTCTGCAGAACTCAGGGAATTCAGATTTACCCCTATCTGGACGACATCCTAATACTGGCAAACTCAAAAAAGATACCCTCTCAAATCATCTGCACTTCACCATGTCCCTTCTGCAGAATCTAGGGTTCACCCTCAACCTGCCAAAGTCCTCCTTGAACCCAGACCAGGACAAGATTTTTTTGGGTTGCAAAATCTGAACGGATGGAATGAAGGCCCTTCTTCCACAGGACAGGGTACTATCCCTGACATCCCACTGCGAGATCCTACACTCTAACAGTAACTGCAAGGCAATTCCTTTGACTCCTGAGCTTAATGGCACCAACCATCCCTATGCTACCACTGGCCAGAATGCATATGTGCAAGCTACGGTGGTACCTCAAAAACATTTGGTCCCAGCACCTTAATCACTTGGAACACGCAATTCCATTCCTTCCCTGTCTAAAGGAAGAAATCAACTGGTGGATCTAAGTCCAGCTCAACCCGGGACTTGAACTACAACCCCCCCCCAACAATGCACAGATGCCTCAGATTCAGGCTGGGGTGTAACAATGTTAAAGCAATCTGGCACCCTTCCTTGAAGGACAAACACATCAATGTCAGAGAAATGACAGCAGTCTTCTTAGCTCTGAAAACCTTTACCCCTCTACTTCTACCAGGGGTTATTCTAATAGTAACAGACAATACCACTGTAATGTGGTACCTCAACAAACAGGGAGGGACAAAGGCATATCAACTGTGCAGACTAACTCTGCTGATATGGGACCTAGCCTCTCGCCACAACTTGTCCCTGGAGGCAGCCTACATCCCCTCGCAGGACAGCAAGCAGATCCAAGCAGGACATCCTCTCCACAACACTAATGGATACTGGACAGGACTGTCTTCCTAGATATAGTCCACTGGTGGAGTACTCCTCAAACCGACCTGTTCGACTCACCCCCAAAACAGGCAGCTGCAGACCTTCAGCTCAAAGACCTACTCCCCTCTAGCCTGGAGAGTAGACTTTCAACATCTCCTCGGAGGGGGAGTTTCTTTATGCCCCCCCACTGATTCAGAAAGTCCCCCTGAAAATCAGGAAGGACAAACCAAAAATCTTGTGACCCCCTACCTACTGGCCAAGGCAGCACTGGTTGCCCCTACTTCACAATCTAGCCAAGGAGAAACACTACAAGTTATTGTACAAGGTGGACCTCCTGATACAAGAAAAAGGAACTCTCCTCCACCCACACTTGCAGATGTTGTCCATTCACTGTAGGTGATAAACATTTGATCCCATTCAGACACCACTACTCTGAGGATGTGCTTTCAGCCTTGAGGGAGGCCAGGAAACCTACAACTAGAAAAACATACCTAGCTAAACGGGAAAGATTTACTAAGTGTTGTCTAGATAAGGGAAGGGACCCTTGCATTGCTGACCCCCCCCCCCCCAGTTCTTATGTGTGCCAATTGATAAACACTGGACTTTACTATTCTTCAGTGAAAGTACACCTTACAGCAATATCAGCCTACTTGTCTCTTGATCCCTCCTTACTAGCCAGGATCGATGGAAAACTCTTCCTTAAAGGGGTGATGTTCTTAGTGTTTAACTGTTGCAGTCATTACATTTGGGTAATCTGCTGGGTTGCCCTCAATTGGCCTGACTAACAAAGTCTTGGGTCCTGCGTCGCTTGCTGTCCCTTCTTCCATGACGTCAAGTCATTAGGGGTATAAAACATGCATCTGACGCCATTACATCAGTCTTTCTTGCCGTGCAGTGCCCGAAGCAGACGCAGTTCGCAAGTGCCGCTTGGTAGACTCCTGAAATTTTCATTTTCGAGTTTCAGAACTGAAGTCTTCAACTTAAAACTAAGTACCCCATTGGGGAAACTTTTTCTTCTTTACCGATGTCAGTAAATGAGAAGTTATGTACCTACCATAATGTTCCATGTTAGTTGTCTTCTCTCGCCTTCTTTCTTGCTTGATGGGTTCGGAGCCGACCCTCGGCTCCGACTCGGCACTTTGCTAAGCTCGAGAGTCACTTTTACCAGCTAGAGGCAGCCCCATATCCCATGATGCAAGGCAGTAAGTACCCAGATCTCATTTATCTATAGGCAATAACACCTAGCACAAAAAACTTCCCGGAAGGAAAGAAAGGCAAAAAGCCTGACGGATGGGCTATAAGGTAGACCAGAACTAGCTGGTCTTAAGAAGAATTCTTCCATATAGGGAGAAAAAGGTCTGTCCAGGCCAGGGGGCAGGAGGGAGGGTCGCAAGAAAGAAGGCGAGAGAAGACAACTAACATGGAACGTTATGGTAGGTACATAACTTCTCAATGTTAAGTTGTCAATCTCGCCTTCATTCTTGCTTGATGGGACCGCGTCCCTAGCACCTTTATCCTGGGTGGCTGAATGGAACAGACTCTTGAGAACTGTAGAGCCAAAACTGGCTCTGTCCCTGGAGGCCAAATCCAATTTGTAATGAGAAACAAAGGTATGAGGAGTGGCCCAAGTGGCTGCTGCACAAATAGTCTCTAATGGAAGTCTAGCCTGAAAAGCTGTGGAAGTGGCTAAGCTTCGGGTTGAATGCGCTTTAGGTTTTGAGCACAGCTGTTTTCCCCTGAGCTGATAGATTTCAGAGATGACGGAAGAAAGTCATCTAGATAAGGTCACTTTGGAGACAGGAAGGCCTTTCTTGTTATCAGCATAAGAAAGAAAGAGCTGATCGGATTCCCTGAATTGTTTTGTTCTGTCCAAATAATATCTGAGTTGGCGGTGGACATCAAGATAATGTAATTTTTGTTCCGATCTGTTTGAGTAATTAGGGAAAAATACAGGGAGGTCAATAGATTGGTTCAAATTATTTTTCGAGGCCACCTTAGGCAAAAAGGTTGGATTAGTTCTCAAGGATACCCTGTCTTTGTGGAAGACCAAATAAGGGGGACGAACAGAGAGAGCATGAAGTTCTGACACTCTCCCCTTGCCGAGGTAATAGCAACAAGGAAGAGTGTTTTCCATGAAAGAAATTTCAGGGAACATGAAACAGCTGGCTCGAAGGGAGGAAGAATTAAGGATGTCAGCACTAGATTTAGGTCCCATTGAGGAGGAGGACTCCTGACTGGAGGTTTCAGGAGAAAAATTCCTTTTAGAAAGGCTCTACAAAGCCTGTGGGACATAATGTTGTGATCTGCAAACCCGACATGAAAGTTCGAGATAGCAGCCAACTGAACTTTGACCGTGGAAGATGAAGAGCCCGCGTGAAAGATTTCCGCTAAGAAATCCAAAACTGCTTGAACAGGTGCAGTAAAAGGATCTATATTTTTAGCTTTTGCCCAACAAGAGAAGCGTTTCCACTTGCTGGTATAAATCCTTCTAGTAGAGGATTTTAAGGAAGCCACTATGATATCCCTAACAGGATTAGAGATCATAGGAAGCCTGGCTAAGGAAGGAAGTGGAGCAACCACGCCGTGAGGTTGAGAGAAGGAATAGACCGATGCAGCTGACCCGATTGGTGAATCAGAAGGTCTGGCACTGGGTCCAGATGCCACGGCTGCACCAAAAGGTGACGATGGAGGAACGGAAACCAAATTTGTCGAGGCCAATAGGGAGCAATGAGAATCATTTTGGCTCTCAAAACGGTGGCTTTCTGGAGTACTTGTGGAATCAGTGGGAAGGGAGGAAAGGCATAAAGAAGTCCCTGGGGCCAATCCTGGGTTAGAGCGTCTCTGGGGGGATGGCCTGGCAGTGGGAAGAGAGAAAAGAAGTCTGGGCATTTGCTGTTTTGGGGAGTAGCAAAAAGATCGCAACATGGGCGGCCCCATTCTAGAAAAATCTCCTCCACTATAGATTGTTTGAGAGACCACTCGTGAGGCATGAGAATAGCTCTGCTCAATCTGTCCGCTAGAATGTTGGTTTTCCCAGGGATATGCGTTGCTACCAGAAACAGATGAGAGGAGATCGCCCATTGCCAAAGTCTGAGAGCTTCTCGACACAAGGGGTAGGACTTGGTTCCGCCCTGTTTGTTGATATACCATACTACAGACATGTTGTCTGTGTGAACTGCAATTGTTCCCAAGGGAAGAAAGTCGTTGAGGGCTTGCAACGTTAAAAGCACTGCTCTCATCTCTAGGACATTTATGTGTAGGTGGTATTCGAACGGTTGCCACGTCCCATGAATCATCCTGCCCTGATAATGACCCCCCCCCCCACCTGATCAGGGAGGCGTCTGTAGTGACTGTGGCTACCGGGGCCGGGGATACAAAGGGTCTGCCTTGGTGAATCTGGGGAGAAGTAATCCACCATGATAGATGATTCTTGCAAATTTGTGTCACCAGGATTTGGTGAAGCATGGGAAGTTGTTGGTAAGACCACTGAGTGAACAACATCCATTGAAGAAGACGCATGTAGAAGCGGGCCAGGGGAAGAAGGGTAATAGCCGCAGCCATGAGGCCCAACACCTTCAGAACCATTCTGGCTTGCACCTTTTTGCTGGCAAGGATGATCCTCATGTGACTTTGGATATCTGAGATTCTTTGGTCTGTGAGGGTTGCTGACATCCGAACAGTGTTTAAGTTTGCGCCTATGAAAGTAATGGACTGGCAGGGCAATAAGGAGGATTTTTCGTAGTTGATCGAAATTCCTAATTGAGTGCAGAGATGTAGGGTGTAATCCCTGGCTTGAAGAAGTTGATGCCTGGTGGTGGCTGAAAGGAGCCAGTCGTCGAGATACGGAAACACCTGGAATCCTTGACGTCTTAGGTGAGCCGTGACCACTGCCATACATTTGGTGAACACTCTGGGGGCTGTAGTGAGACCAAAGGGCAGGGCTCTGAATTGAAAATGACTGGACCCCAGCCGAAAGCGGATAAACCTTCTGGAGCGTCTGTGAATTTTTATGTGATAGTACGCGTCCTGAAGATCTATTGAGCACATCCAGTTGTCCTTCTCTAGGAAGGGCAAAATTGATTGAAGTGTGACCATTCGAAATCTTGTCTCTCAGACTTGAGTCTGCTGATATCCAATATTGGTCTCCAGTCTCCCGTCTTTTTGGGGACCAAAACGAATCTTGAGTAGATTCCGGGCTCTGAATGGTCTGTTGTAACTGGCTGAATGGCCCTTTTTTGTAGAAGCTTTAATACTTCTAACTCTGCCATTTCCCTTAGACCGGGTGGTCATCTGCAAGGGAATTTTTGTGTGAGAGAGGACTTTCCTCGAAAGGAATTTTGTAACCCTCTGTTATAATCGACTGTACCCATCTGTCTTGAGAGGGAACGCCAGACTTCTGGGTACAGCGATAGTCTTCCCCGACTGCCTCCAAGGATGGACAGTCGGGCAACATCTCAGGGATGCTGGAAGAGCTCGTCAGAGAGAGGCTCTCTGCTTCCCTGGTTTTGTGGACCCCCCTCTGCCTCTAGAGCGGCGTCTGTTATTATTACCCCCTCTGCCTCTAGGGGTAAACTGACCACGTGCGTCCGGCGTGACTCCCTGGGATTTACGGAACCACATTTTTCCGCCCTTCTGACCTTTGGAGCAAGGTCTAGAGGGGGTAGAAAAAACGGACCCCTACGGCAGAAAGAGTCTTGCCGTCCTGCTCACACCTGGTCAATGTATCCTTCACTTGAGGGCCAAACAAAGCTGACCCATCAAAGGGAGAATTTGTGAAGGACGCCTTAAAGGGATCTGCAAAATTACAGAGCCGCATCCAGGATTGACGTCTAAGAGCCACTCCTGTACCCGCGGCTCTACTCGCTCCATCTGCTGCATACGAGATCAGTCTCATGGAGGAGTTAGCTATAGAATTAAGGATTCCTAGCTGAGAAGCAATCTTTTCTTGAGCCCCTGCAGCCATAGGATCCTGCACTACTTCACCTAGTTCCTTAAGGATGTCCCTTTGGAGTCTGGTGAAGTGACATAAATAGTTCAGCGAACGCATGGCAAAGGTCGCTGAGGAGAACATCCGCTTACCATACCTATCCATGGTCCTAGAATCCTTATTAGGAGGATGGACTGGTACGGAAGGATCTGCAAGTTCCTTCTTAGTGGCGGCCGCCACCACCATGGCATCAACAGGGACACCTTTTGTGAGGAATTGCTTTTCAGAAGGGGCTGTAATAAATTTAGACGGCCTCCTAGGAACTGGCTCTACAGAACCCGGAGCAGCCCAAGCCTTTCGAGCAATAACCTCCATAAGGGGGTCGAAAGGTGGAGTCACCCAGGAGGTGGAGGGTCGAGATCCAAACGCCTCTAGGTATACCGACTCATCCTCGGAGGGATTTATGGAGGGCCAGTTTCCCCTCTGTTTTAGGAGTTCTAGGATGTCTGAAAAGGAGACATCCTCAGAGGGGGATCTTGGGGATCCCTCCGACTCATCTAAGTCGGTATCTGAAGTGGTAGACTCAGGGGAGTCCAGGTGTTTCCTCTTACAAGTCCTCTTGCGCGGAGGATCCCCTGACTGATCAGGAGAATCCTCGGAAGAGGGGGTTCTTCCCAATGGGGAAACCTGAGGCGGTGGATCTCTAGGTCCGGGAGCAAGAGAGATGGAAGAGATATAGACAGGCACCGTAGAGGGAGGAGCTAAGGGAATAGACTGCTGACTGAGTCCAGTGGCCAGTACACTCTTCATCACCTCGAAGGCCCCCCTCCCAGGGAGATCCGAGAGAACCAGTTCCGAAGAAACTGGGACTCCCGGGCCCACCGAAAGGGAAGGCTCCGAGGCAGATGTCGGAGCCGAGCTCACCAAGGCCGAAGCTCCAAGGGGAAGAGCGGGGTCGGACAAGGGTCCGATGCCACTCACCCCCTCGGAGACCAGGGAAGCCCGACCACCGAATCCCTCCAAGGAAGGTCTCGAGGAGGAGATAAGAGTAGATACAGAGGGTGCAGAAGGGGGGGGGGTATCTGCCCCTCAGCCATAGCAGTAACTATCCCCGTAGACTCAAGCTCCAAACTCTGGGGTAGAGTCGAAGGAGGAACTTGAAGAGGGTGTGGACTAATAGTCGTCTGTTGAGACGGACTATGAAGCATCTGGGCCAGTGCCTGCGATTTTAATAATCTACTTACCACCCTCTCTAAATCATGGTCAGATAATCTGGACGACCTAGATGATCGGCTCCGATGGCTCCGTTCCGAAAGAAGAGGCGAGGCCGGAGCCGACAGAATCGGTTCTAAAGAGGGAGACCTGGACCTCTTCCTCTAAGGAAACATCGGAGCCGACAAGGCTACTGATCCAGTCGGAGCCGATAACTTTTCGGCTCCGAGAGAAGATCTAGACGCATCGGCTCCAGCCGGAGCCGATGCAGGCATCGAAATAGCGGTGTCGGAGCCAGTCGGCGCCGACACCGAAGCCTGGGCCACATGGTGGTCGAGCCAGTACCTGGAACCGACACCAAAGTGACCAAAGAAGTATCGGCACCGATAGCCATCAGTGCCGAAGATTTAGCCAATGTCGGATCGGCTCCAGTCGGAGCCAAGGCCGAAGGCTTGGATACAGAAGCCTGGGCCTTAGACTTGGAAGGCTTTCCCGGAGCCGATTTGGCCGGGGAGCCCTACGGTTTAAGGAGTCCCCTTAAAATCAATTTGTTTCTCCTTTCCTGCATGACTCTCTGGCTAAAAGAATGACATACTGCACAGGAGTCCTGCAGGTGGAGAGGTCCCAGGCAGTATAAACAAGAAGTGTGACCGTCTGTCAGAGACATCATCTGACAGCACGAGTCACTTCTTAAAGCCTGAGACTCTCTGCTCTTTGGACATAGTGGATACAGACAAAGTACACACACAGTCCCAAACAAACAATTAAAATTAAAGTACAAACAGTAAAAACCTCACACACACACACACACACACACCCTGACAGGGGGGGGGGATGGGAGGGAAGGAAGGCCTGACTAAAAAAATTTAAGAAAGAAGGATAATTTTAGTCAAAAGGGGCTTACAATTAACAAAAAATAAAAGATTTTAAGAAAAAATAGTCTAAAAGGGGCTAAAGCAGTTTAATTTTAAACACTTACCAGGAGCTGGTAAAAGGAGGACCTCATCAGCGAAGCGGCAAACGACATCTGGGTACTTACTGCCTTGCATCATGGGATATGGGGCTGCCTCGAGCTGGTAAAAGTGACGCTCGAGCTTAGCAAATGCCGAGTCGGAGCCGAGGGTCGGCTCCGAACCCATCAAGCAAGAATGAAGGCGAGATTGACAACTTAACATAGTTAATAACTGCATTACTTGTGAAAAGCAAATACCTCACAAAGATTTTCATTTGTACTGTATTCCTTGCCTAGGCCCTCACCACAACGTACTTTGCTGTCAATTTTGTGCTTTATTTAATCAGTGCACTATCCGTCGTCGGTACATTTTTGCCTCTAAGTATTTTGGTTCTCGGTTTAATTATCCAGAAATTTGGTTAGCCATCAGACTACCGGGATTCCAAAAAAACACAAAGATAAAGACAGACAGGCTGCTGAGGTCCAAAACTGCCGACAACGCTTCTAAGCTGTTCGCCGGTACTCAGTGAGGCGCTTTCGCAGCCCCTGATACCCGCTACTTCTGATTCGCAGGCCTCTACTGAGACACATTTGGAGTCCGGTATGCCGCGAGATGCTTCACCAATGGAACACGTGGATGTCTCTACCTTGGATGGGTCTGGAGCTGCTGTGCAGACACCAGCGTCTGAGGGTGTATTCAGGCCTACAGACTTGCATATTAAATTGACTCTACCTTCATTACTAAGGCCTAAATCTTGACCTATGACTAAAAAACTGATGCCCAGGCCACATGTTCAGGTACCTATGCCTAAAAAAACAAATTATCAAAATGACTGAAGATCTAATTACTCTAATTCAGGGGTAGTCAACCCCCCCCCCCCCCAAGAGGCCTAGGGCTGAGCTTGATTATGAATCTTCTGATGAGGTTTTTGTTTCTTCTGACTCTTCTAATGACCTGGATGTGTCCATATGTACTTATGAGGATTCTGATGCAGAGGATTCCATTCCCTCTGCTTCCCCACCTGAGGATTTTTCTTTTGGGGAAACTTTACATACCTTAAGGGAGCATTTCCATTGGAAAAGTCAGGAATTTTCTGATTCAAAAAAGAGGCTTGGGGATTTCCTTCTACCTCAGCATAGGCCTTTGGCTATACCTGCTGTACTAGACATTGTTGAGTATGTGTTTTCGGAATCCAGTATGGCCCCTGATTCCCTGCCTCCGGGCTCCTAGTAAACCTGACAGATACTACATGGTTCCTGGGTCCCACAAGTTTCTTTTCAAAAATCCTGTTGCAGATCAAGAAAACATTTCTCAGCGGCCCAAAGGCATTAAGGCCTCTACTGCTAAAAATCCTACCCCTTCTGATAGAGAGTCCAGGGCTCTGGCTAGATGGGGTAAGAAGGTTTATACATCTGCAACCTTGGCAATCAGGGCTTTAAACTGCCAATTTCATATGCTAAAATATCAACAGCATATTATTGGACTGCTTAAACAGAAAATTATGCTGATTCCCGACTGTGTGGAAAATAAAGATTTACAGGATTTATTGCATTCTGCTGAACAAGTTGGAACTTTACAACGTGGTTTTGATTCTTTAGAGGCCTCCTGCAGGGCTGCTGTTACTGGGTCTGTGCTTAGAAAGCATGCTTGGCTTAAGAAGCAATCTTTGCCTGATCATGTTAAAGAGAAATTGTTGGATGCTCCTTTTAATCAGGGCCGTCTGTTTAGCAATAAGGCTGAAGTAGTTTTAAAAAATATGGAAGCTAAATCTATGCAAACTGTTAAAGATTTCTTATAAGTTCAGCCTCCTAGATTTAGTAGGCACTGGCCCTCTAAGAACTGGTCTTTTCCAGCCCCTTCCAGGTCTTCTCAAGCCAAACCCAGACACAGCAACAGTCCCAGGGGACTCTCAGAACTAAGCAATGGGGGGCCTCCACTTCCAATTCTGGAAATAAGACACCCCCCTATGGTAAACAGTCCCAATGACTTCCCTTTAAAATTACCAAGCACTTACCTTTTAGCCGCCCCTTTGGGGGGAAAGATGGCTCTTACCTTTTAGCCGCCCCTTTGGGGGGAAAGATTGCTCTTCATGCAAAGAACTGGAAACTCATAACCCAAGACAAACGGGTTTTAAATAGTGTCCCAGGGATACAGATTTCATTTCCACACGTTGCCAACACCAAATGGGTGGCCAGGCCTGCCCCCAAATCAGTGGACAGAGGCTCAAAAACAAGTACTTTCCCCCTGAAACATGGGGGCTATTCAACCAGTACCAGAAGAGGAAAAGGGACAAGGTTTCTATTCCAGGCTTTTTCTGGTACCCAGAAAAGATAAATCATGGCATCCAATTCTGGACCTGTCTACTCTAAACACCATTCTGGACATTACAAAATTCAAGATGCTGACTTCACCAGTTACTTACTACGCTAGGCAAAGAGGCCTGGTTGGCAACTCTAGATTTAAGAGAGGCATACCTGCACATAACAATCAGGGAATCTTGCAGAAGATACCTACGCTTCAAAGCAGGCTACTTGCATTATCAGTTCTCTGCACTGCCCTTTGGCTTGTCTACTGCGCCCAGGGTATTCACAAAGTGCCTGGCTCCAGTTATTGCATTTTGCAGGCAAAGAAATATTCAAATATATCCATGCCTGGACGATTGTCTAATTCAGACAGAAAACCAGGGCATACTTCTAAATCATCTGGCGTTTGTAAAAAGGGTTCTAACTTGTCTGGGGTACACCATAAACAAAAAGAAATCACAACTGGTAAGCTTGAATACAACTGCCCAGATGGTTTTCCTCAAGCCAGAAAAGCAAACTCATTTGGTAACTTACTTCAAACAAGTGGCCACAAAAACTCTTATCTGTAAGACAAATACTGCAAGCCTTGGGGTTCATGACCTCCTGCATTCTTCTAATTCCATATGCAAGACTGCATATGAGGAAACTACAGTGGTACTTAAAATGTCTATGAAGTCAACACTGTCACAGCCTGGAAACAATGATTCCTATCATACCTTGCCTACGCCTGGAATTCCTATGGTGGGCAGAGGCCTGCCACCAAAACAAGGGAATGCCATTCACACTGCCGCCCAAACCTTAACTACAGATGCATCAGACTATGCATGGGGGACTCACCTGGCAGGAAAGTGCATTCAGGGCAAATGGAACCCAAATCAAATGCACCTACATATCAATCAAAAAGAAATGTTAGCTGTACAGAATGCTCGGACAGCCTTCAAGGACTACATTCTTCCAGGACAACACTCCGGTTATGTGGTACATAAACAAGCAGGGGGGTACACATTCTTACCCCCTCTGCAGTCTAGTCATGGCATTGTGGAACACAGACTTGAGCTACCAAGTGCACCTACAAGCTCAATTCCTGTCAGGAAAATCAAATACATTGGCAGATGGACTAAGCAGAAATCTCATGGACCCACACGAGTGGAAACTGGAACCACAGATTTTCAAACATGTTGACAAGCAAATGAGGGAGCCCAGACAGATCTGTTTGCCTCCCCCCAGAACTACCAGTTGGACAAGTTTTGCACAAGGACTCCCCACAAAGAAGCCGGAAAAGCCCATCAGTCTACGCCTTTCCCCCTCTGCTCTCCAAAGTTCTGCTAAAAGTCAAACAGGACAAACCAAGAACGATTTTGATTGCTCCAGACTGGCCACGCCAACACTGGTACCCACTCCTGCGCAGTGTGTCGCAAATATCTCCATGGCACTTGCCTCAGACCCTTCCTTGCTGCCTCAGCAGGAGAACCGAATTCTGCACCCTCAGCTTCCAACATTGAACCTTGCAGCCTGGCTAATCACTTAAATTCACCCTGATCATCCCTCAGCAAACCTGTGATGGATATCATCTTGGAGGCGAGAAAAAGTACAGTTGTGTACACCTACCATAAATGTAGATGTTCGAGTGTCTTCACTGTTGCAGTCATAACTGTAGGGTGTTCCTGCCGGCAGGCAGCCCGAGGTCGGCCAGAATCCCAAAGTCTGGGTCCGGCGTCGGCTGTACAAGCTAGTACCCTGACGTCAGTACGCTCTGGTACATAGCCGTCAGCCGACGCCATCTTCTCCAGCCTTTCTTGCCCCAGATGCCAGAAGTCCCCAACAAAATAAAAATGAATCCAACAAGGAAACACAAATACACCACAAAAAAGGAGAAGTGAGAAATAAGAGGGGATAGGAGGGAGGGAAACCCCGACTGCAACAGTGAAGACACTCGAACATCTACATTTATGGTAGGTGTACACAACTGTACTATGTTCTTTGTGTTTCACTGTTGCAGTCATAACTGTAGGGTGGAATCCCAAAGCAGTGTACAAGGGGAGGAGGCTTTAGATAGAAGGGGAGGCAAGAATACCCTGCAAAACAGCAGAGGCAAAGCCTGCCCTAGTCTTAGAAAACAGAGGGAGATTATAGTGCTTGGAAAAAGTATGCACAGAACTCCATGTGGCAGCTTCCAAGATATCCTTGGTAGGGACTCCTCTGAGGAAAGCTGTAGAAGTGGCAGCTGCTCTAGTAGAATGACTTCTAATGGTACCTGGCAACTGTTTCCCATGATGAGTGTAACAAAATTTAATTCCATAAGCAATCCATTTGGAAATAGTTTGTTTAGAAATAGGCTTTCCAAGAGAACTGGAGGCAAAAGAAACAAACAATTGATTAGACTGTCTGAACTCTTTAGTCTTGTCCAGGTAAAATCGTAACTGCCTGTGCACATCCAATGAATGCAAAATCCTTTCCCCTTTATTTTGAGGATTTGGAAAGAAAGTAGGAAGGTGAATTGTCTGATTTAAAGCCACTTTCGAAATCACCTTAGGCATGAAAGTAGGATTGGTCCTCAAAGATGCTCTGTCCTGATGAAAAATAAGGTATGGTTCCACGGCCATGAGAGCTTGCAACTCTGAGACCCTTCTGGCAGAGGTCAATGCCAATAAAAGAACAGTCTTCCAGGATAAAAACTTAATATCTGAAGATGCAGCAGGCTCAAAAGGAGGCAAAGTTAGTTTTCCAAAACATAATTAAGATCCCAGGCGGGACAGGAGGGGTCCTGGGGGCAAATTTTAGCCCCTCTCAAGAATTGCTTCACCAAAGGATGAGAAAAACAGGAGGATCAGAACTGAAATGCTAGAAATAGCAGAAGCATGAATCTTAATGGAAGAAAAAGAAAGTCCTTTAGACAAAAGTTCTGAAAGGTAAAGCAAAATAGAAGAGAGATCAGGTACCAGAGGATCCGAGCCTCGGCCCTGCATCCAAATACAAAACCTCTTCCATTTAGAGGCATAGGATTTCCTAGTGCTAGGCCGTCTAGCTTCCAAAAGAACATCCAAAACTTGCTTGGGAAGACTAGAGGAAATCAAATTTCTTTGAAGAGCCACGCTGCCAGACAAAGGGTCTTGAGGTTGGGATGTAATAACTGACCCTGATGCTGGGACAAAAGCGAAGGATTCAGAGGGAGAATCCAAGGAGGCCCCAAGAACAGGTGCTTTAAAGTTGGATACCAAAACTGTCGAGGCCAATTTGGAGCAATCAAGATGAGGAATTTGGGCTTGTCCTGTTTTATCTTCAGTAATACCCGAGGTAGTAGAGGAAGAGGAGGGAAGGCATATGCTGAAAGGCTTCTCCAACTGAAAGACAGGGCATCCACTCTCCAAGCTGTTTTGTGGCAGGACCTGGTGCAAAAGCGAGGTAGCTGATGATTGAGATGGGATGCAAACAGATCTATCTGGGGACATCCCCAAATTGCAGTAATCCTGTTGAATAAGTTGGTGTCTAACATCCATTCGTGAGGATCTGAGATGTTTCTGCTCAGGCTGTCTGCTAAGAGATTCTGTTTCCCCGGAATGAATTGAGCCTGGAGATGTAGATTCAAGTTTAGAGCTGTGTCCCATAAAATCATAGCTAGTCTGCAAAGGGGATATGAATGAGAACCCCCCTGCTTGTTGATGTACCACATGACCGTGGTGTTGTCTGTGCGAATCAGCAGAGGCCCTGGTTGCAGAAGGCTCTTGAAGGCTAGAAGGGCATTTTGAACTGCCAACATTTCCTTCAGATTGATGTGCCAGTGAAGATGCTCCTTTGTCCAGGTTCCCTGCTGGCAATTGTCTAGAAAGTGAAAGTGTGCTCACCAAGCATAATCCGAGGCGTCCGTGGTTAGGATTTGAGTAGGTTGAGGAAGACGAAAAGGCTTTCCTTCGTTTAGAGTGCAAACCCTGGACCACCAGAGGAACTCCCTCTGAAGGCAGGGGATCAGAGGAATCAGAATATCCAGATCGTGGTAATGTTGTGACCATACACTTTTCAGATACCATTGGAACTTTCTCATGTGAAGCCTTGCATTTGGAATCAACAGAATGCAAGAAGCCATGTAGCCCAGAGCCTGCAGGAATTTCCTTGCAGTGAGCTGAGATAGAGTTGCTAAGGTGCTGAAAGTAGAAGCCAGCTGAGTTTGTTTTTCTGGAGTGAGGAAGGCCCTTTGTAAAGTTGTATTTAGGAGGGCTCCCAAGAATACCATTTGTTGAGAAGGGATCAAATGTGACTTTTTTGTGTTCACTGAGAATCCCAATAGGAGGAGAAGACGTTGAACAAAGTCCAGATGTTGAAGCAGATCTTTGCTGTCTGCCTGAATAAGGCAGTCGTCCAAATAGGGGTAAATCTGGATCCCCTGAAGTCTGCAGTAAGCCACTACTGGTGCCAGGCACTTGGTAAAGACCCTGGGAGCAGTAGATAAACCAAAGGGCAATACAGAGAATTGAAAGTGCCTCGAACCTGCCTTGAACCTGAGGAATTTCCTGCATTCTTGCCTGATGGGAATATGTAAGTAGGCTTCCTTTAAGTCCAATGTCACCATCCAGGCGTCCTGAGATAGCATTGGAATCAGTTGCTGCAAAGTAAGCATCTTGAATTTTGGAATTTCCAAAAAGGTGTTTAACAGAGAAAGGTCCAGAATAGGTCTCCATGAGTTTTGTTTTCTGGGAACCAGAAACAGTCTTGAATAAAAACCTTTTCCCATCTCCAAGAGTGGAACAGGCTCTATGGCTCTCATGGCCAGAAGAGCATCCACTTGAGTTAAGGCCTCTGACCATTGATGTTTTGGCAGATCTGGCCAACCGTGAGCCTTTGGTAAAGTGTAAAAGTGGAATTTGTAACCTTTTAAAATCACATCCAATACCCACTTGTCCTGAGTAATACGAGTCCAATTTTCGTAAAAAAGAGACAGTTTTCCTCCGAGAGGGACATCCAGGTGAAGGGGTCCTGTAGCCTAACCGAAAGAGTCATTGAGCTTGCTTTCTTTGAGATTGGGATCTGTCTTCTCCCCTTCTAGGTGAAGAAGCAGTCCATTGTCTAGATCTGCAAGAGGCCTGACCTTGACCACGACCTCTGGAGCGTCTATATCTTCCCCTTTGAGGCCTGTCAGACGTGGGAAAGGACCAATTTTTAGAGGGCCAATTCCTGGAAAATCTAGGAGGCTGAACTTGCAAGAAATCTTTTACAGTCTGCATAGACTTTGCTTTTTCTTCCATCTTTTTAATAACTTCCTCAGCCTTGGATCCAAAAAGAACATCATGTTGAACAGGGGCATCTAATAACTTAGCCTTAACCTGCTCAGGTAAACTTTGTTCACGTAGCCAGGCAGGTCTCCTGATAACAGTACCAGAGGCTGCCGCCCTGCAAGAAGCATCCAAAGCATCAAAACCACAATGTAAACTATGCTTGTTCACTTGTTCAGTAGCATACATCCTGAAGTTCCTTATCCTCTGCACAAGCAGGAAGGGAAGCAAGCTTTTGCTTTAAAACAGACAAAAGAAATTGCTGATACTTAAACATATGAAACTGGCAATTTAAAGCCCTTACAGACAGGGTAGCAGAAGTATATACCTTTTTTCCCCACCTGTCTAAAGCTCGAGAATCCTTCTCAGAGGGAATAGGGTTTTTAGAAGTAGCAACCTTAGCAGCCTTAGAGCCCTGAGAAATAGTTTCAGGATCTGCAGAAGGGTTTTTAAATAAAAATAAATGAGAATCAGGAACCCTATAAAATCTATCAGGCTTAGAAGGAGCAGGAGGCATGGAATCAGGATTCAAATTAGCCTCAGAAAAAGCATCCTCTACAATGTCCAAAACAGGAGGGATAGCTAAAGGCCTATGCTGGGGAAGAAGAAATTCCCTAAGCCTCTTCTTGGAAGCAGAATACTCCTGCCCTTCCCAATGAAAATGTTCCCTCATCTCATGCAAGGTTTCCCCAAAAGAGAAATCCTCAGGCGGAGGCCGAGGGTAAAGAGTGCTCAGCATCCGAATACTCATAAGGGCGAAAGGAATAGTCCTGATCTGAGGAAGAAACAGAAGATACAGAAGCCTGGTCAGAGGAATCCAGAGTAACATCCTGTCGAGGCCTTTTCTCAGGAGGGGGGTTAGAACCCCTAATCATGGTAAGCAAATCTTCAGCCATCTTTAATAATTGCTTTTGTGTCTTGGGAGTGGATTCAGAAGCAGCTTGAGCAGGAACTTTAGACTTTACAGGAGTCTTTGTCTTTGCCTTTGAGATAGTGATGTGAGTAGGCCTGAAAACCCCCTCAGAAGCCGGTACCTGCACAGCGGTTCCGGACCCATCTGAAGGAGCGACGTCCGAAGGTCCTGCAGCAGTTAAAATAGTGGGCCTTGATGGCTCCCCATGGGAGTCCGTATCGGCCATCGGTTCAGAAGTGGCGGACGACAGGGGCTGCAAAAGCGCCTCACTGACGACAGCCGAACCGGACGCTGGCTCCAGCTGCAACGAGTCCTGTTTGGACCTCGGAGGCCTGTCTTTGTCTGCGCTTCTTTTGAACTCCGGTAGTGTCCGACGACATTCTATAATTGAAGTGTCTGCCAAAATAATTTAAAGCCCAATCGTACCTGCACTTAATAGTACGAGAGTTAAACCTGGCACAGAACCGACAAGAAACGTCGTGGTCAGGGCCTAAGCAAGGTAGACAGTAAGAGTGGAAATCTTTATGAGGTATTTGTTTCCCACACGCTATACAATTATTAACTTTTTCTGACATCGGAGGAACAAGAAAAAGATTCCCCAACGGGGTACTTAGCTTTGAGAAGAGAAGTAAGAACTTCGGACCGACAACAACAAAATACGCTGTTCGAAAATCACCAACCAACAACTTGCGAGCTGCTTTCCACCGCACGTCAAGAAAGACTGGAGAAGATGGCGTCGGCTGACGGCTATGTACCAGAGCGTACTGACGTCAGGGTACTAGCTTGTACAGCCGACGCCGGACCCAGACTTTGGGATTCTGGCCGACCTCGGGCTGCCTGCCGGCAGGAACACCCTACAGTTATGACTGCAACAGTGAAACACGAAGAACATCCTAGTACTAGAAAATCTTATGCTGACAAATGGAAAAGATTCTGTGCGTGCCTGGAACCAATCTTTAGGGATGAGCACAGCAGGCGCCCAATTTACCTCAGATTTTGCAATACTTAACCTGAGATGCTTCACAAGGGCCCGTCTTTTTCCTCTATTAAAATCCACGCATCAGCTCACTATAACACAGAACCACCCCCTCTTCTCTCATCCCCTGCTCAAGCAGCATCTCAGAGGGGGTCCTACCCCTGCCTGGGACGTTAACTTTGTTTTGGAGAAGCTCACTCTTCCTCCTTTGGACCAATCCATCCTTCTTGCCCAAGGTGGTTTCCAGTGTGGCTCTTAATCAGTCCATTCATTTGCCAACCTTCTTTCCCAATCAACAGAACAAAGGGGAACGGATACTGCATTCCTTAGATGTACACAGACAACTTAGATTTTACTTGGAAAGGACTAAATCTCAAAGAAAATCTGAACAATTGCTGGTAGCATTTGCTGCAGGGGGAGGCTATTTCATAACAAACCATTTCTAAATGGATAAACCATTGCACTCGTTTCTGCTATAAGCACCATGGAAAACCTATCCCCCAGGGGATCAGATCTCACTCCACCAGGGCTGCATCTACTTCTGCAGCCTCTCTCAGAGGTGTTCCTACCAGGGATATTCTAGAAGCTGCTACCTGGAGTTCTGTACATACTTTCACCAGGCATTATCATGGAAATTTTCTCTAAATCCAGAGCTGACTTTGCCACTGCTGTCTTGATAGCTGGCCCTAATGCTGTATAAACTCCTCCTCCCAACCACAGCTTTGGGAATCTACCCAAATGTAATGACTGCAACAGTGAAACACGAAGAACATAGTACAGTTGTGTACACTTACCATAAATGTAGATGTTCGAGCGTATTCACTGTTGCAGTCCTGGTTACCCTCCCTCCCCCTAGTTTTCTCTGGCTATACCTCTACTTTTTTTTACTATGCTTAAAAGCCTTTTTTGTGTATTTGCTTTTGGTTGGCGGTATATTTTTGTGTTTTTTAATTTTATTTCCTCCCCATTGGGGGGGGGGGGGCACGTGACATCTGGGGCAAGAAAAACTAATGTAATGGCGTCAGATGCATGGTTTATACCCCTGACTACCTGACGTCAAGGAAGAAGGGACAGCAACCGACGCAGGACCCAAGACTTTGTTAATCAGGCCGACTGAGGGCAACCTGCCAGCAGATTACCCAAATGTAATGACTGCAACAGTGAATACACTTGAACATCCACATTTATGGTAAGTGTACACAACTGTACTTTACACATGAGACCTCCAAAAAAGCCTATCCCCTGCCCTGGGACCTTAACTACATCCTGGAAAAGCTTGCCCAACACCCTTTCGAACCTGCTGGGACAGCTTCCCTACAGCTATGTACATGGAAAGTGGTCCTTCTAGTGGCTATCACATTAGCCAGAAGGGTTTCAGAGCTGCAAGCTTTAATGGCTTGCCCCCCTACACCATGTTCCACAAAGAAAGGGTCACTCTAAGAACTAACCCCTCATTTATGCCCAAGGTGATCAATGATTTGTCTCTAAAGCAGTTTATCCACCTCCTTTCCCTCTCCCACAAATGAAGCAGACACGTTCCGGATAGGCTTATAAATGCCTTCGGGCAGACAGCCTAGTACCTACCTATGAACCTATAAGGGGAGAGGATACTCCACTCCCTGGATGTAAACAGGCAACTTAGATTTTTACCTGGACAAAACTAAATCCATTAGGAAATCTAAACAACTCTTGTTTCCTTCCATCCCAGAGCATTGGGCAAGGCAGTCGCCAAACAAACCATCGCATGCTGGATCAGAAAAGCCATCTGTCTCTGCTACTCCCACCACGGGGAAAAAAACCCAGTGGGAGTAAAGGTCCATTCCACAAGGGCAATGGCCACCTCCAAGGCTTTCCTAAAAGGTCTGGACACGGCTTCCATTATGGAAGCAGCCAAATGGTCCACTATCCACACTTCCACCAAACATTACAAAGTAGAGCACGTGCAGGATTTACCATGGCAATCCTACAGGGTTCTGCAGAATCCTCTTCTGCATCTGCCACCCTCTCATCCAACTAAGCTGTGGTATAAGTTTGAAGTCTGAAAACTTCAAATCTCATATGATCGACTCCATATGAGCAAAGTTTTCAAACATCAAAATTAAAATATAAACAAACTAAAAACAAAAAAACCTACCTGAACGCTCTTTAGGGGGACAAGCCCCCTGCAACCTCCCCCCCACTACTTATATATATACCAACTCTGAGCTTGCACTACACTGAAGTGAAGGGAAATATTCCCTACGGTGATCTCAGTTGAAACGTTCGATGTTTGAAAGCTTTGCTCATATGAGATTTGAAGTTTTCAAACTTAAGATATAAACCCTCTCCCACAACTAGAATACTCTAACATAGGAATAGGACAGAATAGTTGTGTAAAATCTTACCATAACCATAGATGTCCTTCTCTTCCATGTTGCAGTATTACCTTCCCACCCTCCAATAACCCCCTCATCATTCTCCTTTCATCCCAGCTTCACCCTGGACCTATCTATGCTACAGAAGGATCCCAGGGTACCATACCTGACACCACTGGCATCTTCTCCTGCAGGGCCTTTTACTCTACCTGCTGAGCTTCAAGTTCTGAGGATTGTGCGCGCAGATGTCACATTTAAGGCCCCTGGTTTATGGCCTTATGTGTGATGTCCCACGCAGCTGCAACAGCCAAACTGAAGCTTTTGTATAGGAGCCAATGTACGAGTTGCCTGAGGGCAGGAAATCCTACAACTAGAATACTGCAACAAAGAAAAGGATATCTATGGTTATGTTAAGATTTTACACAACTATTCTTTCTTTAGTTCTGCTGAGATAGAAACTTAATTGTCTGTGAACATCCAACAAGTGTAAGCAATATTCCCCTTTGTTGGAAAAAAACTGGGAAAGAATACAGGCGATTCTATGGCTTAATGTTGGACTAACTACCTTTGGAAGAAAGGGTGGATTGGTTCTGAGTGTAACTCGATGGAAATTAAGTAAGGCGGTTTTGACCATAAGGCTTGCAATTCAGACATTCGTCTTGCAGAGAGGTACTATGAGAAGCATCTTCCACGAGAGAAACTAAGTCGCATGTAGCCGCTGGTTCAAACGGGGTACGTACCAGTGATTGTAGAACATTCAGGTCCCATAGGGGTAGAGGGTCTTTAAATGGAGGCTTTAATCGAATAATTCCCCCGAGGTAGGCCTTGCATAATAGTCTATGTGAAATTAAAGGTAGGTCTCCGAAGCCATTATGAAAATTAGAGATGGCAACTAGAATAACCTTAACAGTTGAGGCAGAAGCTCCTTTTGCAAAAAGGATGGTCAGAAATTCTAAAAATTTTCCCACAGGAGCTGAAAAACGGTGAAGACCATTATCAGAAGCCCAGATTGGAAATCTCTTCCACTTACTGAGATAGTTTCCTAGTGGATGGTTTGTGCGATGCCAGCAAAATTTTTCGTATTAGGGATGGTTTGTCATTATGACTGGTGACTAGACTAACAGAATTGGAGGAACAAAGCGGTTAGCTTGAGCCTTTGAAGATTGGGATGCACCAGTCCCCGAGGGTGAACAGAAGGTCTAGAACTGGGTCCAGAATCCTTGGATGGTGAACTAGATGTGGCCATAAGAAGGGAAACTAAATTTGTGGAGGCCAGTAGGGTGCAATGAGGATTACTTTGCTTTTCAACCTGGCTGCTTTCTTGAGAGAGAGTGGGATCAGAGTAAAGGCATAGAGAAGAACTGGGGGCCATTCGAGATGAGCATCTCTAGGGGACTCCCCTGAGGGGGAATTAGGGAAAGATAGCTCCTGCACTTGTTTTGGGGTGATGCAAAAAGGCTGGTCCCAGCGATGAAAGGTCCTCTTTGCTATATTGGCATTGAGAGACCACTCAAGAGGCTGTAGAATGCATCTGCTTAGTTTGTCCGCTATCACGTTTGAACTCCCTGGGATATCAAGAGAGCAGGTGGAGGCAATAGCCCATTGCCACACTCCGAGGGGTTCTCGAGACAGGGGATAGCATTTGGTTCCAATTGTTTGTTGATGTTCCAACCTACAGACATGTCTGATTGGACAAACTGTTATTTGGAGGACAGACTGAAGTGCTTGCAACACTAACACTGCCCTCAATTCCAGGATGTTGATATGCAGATTGGCCTCTATTGGGGACCAAATGCCTTGGACTGTTTTTCCCAGACAATGTCCCCCCACCCCATCTGGGAGGCATGTGTGGTCACTGTGGCCTTGGGTTGAGGTGGAACAAATGGACGGGGCAAAAGAATTTCTTCAGATCCCATCTACCAGGATAGATCCTTTTTGGAGTGAGTGACTGGTGATAAAAATGGGGTAGTTCACTGGCTTGATTAGAATAGACCACTGATTCACAAGAAGCCACTGCAGTAACCTCATGTGAAATCTCGGTAGTGGGATCAGAGTGATAGCCATTGCCATCGACCCCAACACTTGAAGCACCAGAAAGGCTGGTACTTTGTGTGTAGCACAGAATGTACTTGAGAGTTTATTTTCTGTAGTCTGTGAAGGAGGAGGGAGGCCACACATGAGAGGGTACTCAAATGAGCTCCTATGAATTCCATATCCTGACAAGAAATCAGTTGAGACTTTGTATGATTGACCATGATACAAAGATGCTGGAACAATTGTAGGATGAATTGTGATGTCTGGTGGAAGCAGTAATAAGCCAGTTGTCTAGATATGGAAATGCCTGGAATCCGTGCTGTCTCAAGTGAGCTGTTACTGCTGGCATACACTTGAACACCCTGGGGGTTGTGGTGAGACCAAAGGGCAGTACTCTGAACTCATAGTGAGTGGTTCCTAGCTGAAAGAGAAAACGTATTTGCCCATCTTTATGTGGCAATACGCATCTTGAAGGTCATCTATCGAGCGCATCCAATCATTTTCCTCCTCTAGGAAGGGAAGTATTGACTGAACCGTGATTACCCGGAATTTGGACTCAAACAAATTTATTTAAAATGCTGAGATCCAGAATTGGTCTCCAGTCCCCTGTCTTTTTTGGCACTAAAATCCCTGAGTAAAATCCAGCTCCTATCTGGTCTGGTGGGACTTTTTCTAGCAGCTTATACCTTGGTTGGGAGGGTGGCCTAATGGTTAAGGTGTTTGCCTTACAAACACAAGGTACAAGGTTTGAATCTCACAGGGGATAACTGGCTAGGCTTAAAAAATTTTTAAGGGGGCAGTTAGCCTAGTACTAGCCTATGAACTAAAAGCCTATGAACTAAGGCTGCTTGGTCCCTCTGACTGGGTAGAACCATCAGGGAGTCTTGTTTGAGTTCTTGGGTAAAGTGTGAAGGGAATAAGGTAACCTCTGGAAACGATTCCCAGCACACAGGCATCTGTGGTTACTTGTCTCCAGGCTGTCAGGTGCAAAAAAATTCTTCCTTCGACTGCCTCTATAGGTACGCAATCGGGCCCCCTTTTAGGAGCGCTGATAGAGTTGACCAGAGAAGGAATCTCTGGAACCCTGATTCTGTGGACCACCTCTGGCTCTAGGACACCATCTTCCATTAGAGGCCCCCCCCCCCTGCCATGAGGGGAGTCTGCACCACGTGTCCTGGAAAGGCCTCAGACTTCTTGAACCAGATCTTCCTGATCCTCTAATTCCTGGAATAGGCTCGTTGGGGGGGGCATGTGCAAAAAAAGTATGCCCACTGCAGACAGGGTCTATCTTTCTTACACTTGGCTAGCGCTTCTTTAACTTTGGGGCCAAAGAGGATCCGTCAACAGCAGCATTGATGAAGGAAGACTTGAATGGCTCCACAAGCACATCCAACACTGTCATCTAATTGCAACACCTGAACTGGCTGACATTGTCGCCCTTTTGGCTGCATGTGCAATGAGCCTAATGGACGAGTTAGCGATAAACTCCAGGGTAGCTAACTGGGAGGCCACTTTTTCGTGGACCCAATCAGGTACAGCTCCTGCTAGGGTATCCGATAGCTCCCAGATCAGATCCCTTTAGAGTCTAGTAAAATGTGCCACGAAGTTCAAGGACCTACGGGTGAAGGTCATTGATGCATAGACCCGCTTTCCAAATCTGTCCACCGCCCTTGACTCCTGGTTAGGGGGATGAACAGTTGAACTTTCCTTGGCTAATTCTTTTAGTGGCAGCCATCACCACCATAGCATCTACTACTAATCCTTTTGCCCAGTGCGGGTGATCTGCTGGAGTGGGGAGTATTTTATCTGGTCTCCAGGGAATTGATTCTATTGAATCAGGGGCGTTCCAAGCCCACTGAGTGATCAACTTAATGAGAATGCCACTGGGAGGAGTTACCCAGGAAGTAAAAGGGCAAGCTCTGATACAAGTACACAGACTCCGGAGAGCTAGTGTCTTTGGGCCTTCCAGTTACCCCTCTGTTTCAGGATCTCCAGAATGTCTCCAAAGGAGACATCTTCTGGGGGTGACCAGGGGGTCCCTACCCCATCATCGAAATCTGTTAAGTGATGAACTCTTTAGGGGAGTCCAGGTGTTTCCTCTCACACAGCTTCTTCTGAGGGGGCTCTTCAGTGGGAATATCTGAACAGGACTTAGAAAAGGATGATCCTTAGTCAGTATGCCTTGCATACTTGGAGCTCGCTGTCTGGGTATGGAGGTTGGGGGAAGCTCCGGGTAAGCAGGGGTCATGAGGTGAGACTCCAGTAACACAGTAGTCACCTGGGAACCAGTGGTGGCCAAAGCCCTCTCAATAGCTTGAAAGGCAGCCCCCCCCCCCCGAAGAGGGTTGGGAGCCGAGAAACTTGGAACCAGGGTCACACCCCACTGAGACCCACCTCCAAAACCGGAGCCAAAGAAAGACCCCAGCTGTTGTAGTGCGAAGAGGTAAGGATGACTCAAAAAAAAAAAAAAAGGAGTCGACTTAACCCCCCCCCCCGACCCAACAGCAGAGATAAGATCCTGGGGACTCATCAGTGCTGACAGCACTGAGGGAGTGAGAGCTGTGCCTGGAACCAAAAACAAGGATGTCTGAGCCAGGGCCACTGGAACCTGTGTAGTTGGAGTCGACAACTCTAGCCTCTGAGGAGGAATATAAGGAGTGCTTGGAGAATACCCTCCTGCTCCATGTGGTAGAAATGGAGGAAGACCCCTAGCTGCTAGCAGCTGATCCACCAACATCACTATGTCAACTGCAGAAAGACTCCTGGTGGAGTGAACGGACAATCTGGTGGGAGATTCTGGCCCCCCTCTATAAATGTGCTAGGAAGCTGACCTAGGAAGGGGTCAATAGATGGGGAATATCTCTTCCTGGGTGCAAAGAGTTTCCGTCTTCAGCACCAAAGAAGTAAGCTGTGGAGCAGCAGGAGATGCCAGCACATACATGGACACTGAGGAAAATCGGTGTTGATGGCATCAAGGTGGTGGCTGGTGCTGAGGACTCAGTTTGTTCCATGAGTTTCGGAACCTTTGATTTCACTTCCAAAGAGGAACCAACAGACAGGTACTTATGTTTTTTAGATGGTGCAGATGGAGACATCTGCACCGAATGACTAGCTTTTGAACCAGAGGCCTTTGGACAAAACAACTTCAAAGGGGGCTTTAAGAAGCCCTTTAAGTATAAGTTTAGTTAGCTGCTCTACCAGGGCCCTAGTACTGAAGTGAGGAACACCCAAACAAACGCAAGAGTTGTGCCTGTCTGAGTTGAGCATTTTTCTGCTGCACTCTTGGCACTGTTTAAAACCAGTGGTATACTTAGATTTTTCTGCCATGATAGAACAGAAGGCAGAAACAGTCAGAAAGGTACACCATACACACACACATGTAGAAGAAAGGAAAAATCCTACCAACAATGGTGGGAAGAATTACCTACAGGTATAGGGTTAAATGGAATTAAATCACTCGCGCAAGAAAGTGAGTAGATTAAGGCTAAGAAATATTACTTAGCTGCTTGAGCGGAGTCGGCTGACACGTCTTTCTATAAGAGCAGCAAACGAGATCTGGGGTAATGTAGAGAGGGATATTGTGGGTAGACTCTTAGCTCGAGAGGTTTTTGGCTGGTGTGAGTTATATAACGGCTGGACTGGTTCAGATGATCAGAACCGTAGCCCGAGTCAAGAATAGATGAAGACTGACATCAGATCAAACATTATGCTTCACATATACTGCTACATATCATATAACCTAAGCAACATTAAAATCCTGTTCCCCTTTTTTTAAATTAAAAGAAACAGCTTTTTAAACCATTTCAAATGGCATAAGCAATCCTACATTTATAAAATGAAAAACTACATAGACACAATCCTAGTTGCATGCATTTTACATCACAAACTATACTGACACACATTTACAAATATAATGCATCACTTATAATCTACCCAACTGTTTGTAAATTATTACATAGATCATTTAAATCTTGACCTCTTTTAAATGTCATTCCTTCCCTGTATGTATTGCTTCCACCTTTTTCTGAAGATCTCCGTTCCAGTTGTTTAGTCTCTGTTACCATATTCAGTACTACTAATGTAGTTGATTTACATTTAATTGCTTTTTTATCAGCTACCATAATTAGAGGCAAGGCTTTACCATGTCTAGGAAATTCCAATCCTATGTCAGCTTAGAATATCTCCTTTGTCACACCAATCTGCCCACCCAGCGTCTCAGTGCAACCCACAGGGAATCCTTAAAGTCTGCCAACTTGCTGCAATCCCAGAAAACATGTTCCCAATTACCTCTTTTACCACAGCTTGTGCCAGCTAAAAACTCTCTAGCTTTACCTCTACCTAGAATCTCTCTCTCAATTACCTCCGTTCTTGTTTGCAGCTTTCCCAAAAGTCATGTCGAGCTACAACTACCCAATCTCTAGTAGGTTTAGGTAAATTTGTCTTTTTTCTTACACTTGTGTATTTCTCAGAGTATCATCGTTGATACTTTTCCCCGTTTACATTTTTGTGTATTCCCCATCGTCATTGCTGATATTCCCCCCCCTAGCATGGACTTTTTGTTTTCCCCATCCCTGTACACACTTTGGTATTTCTGCAGCTATCATCGTTGATGGTCCCTTTTTCCTTTCTATCATAAAATACAAGAAAAATATTTCTTCTGCTCTCGCTTTCCCTTTCTTTGTGGAGAGAGATTTCCTTAGCAAATTTTCTCTACTTTTTTTTCCCTTCTGCTTGACATGGCTGAAAAGGATAAGGGCCCCACTGGCTTCATAAAATGCCAGGTGTGTGGCCATAAAATTCGCCTGTCAGACTTTCATTTATCATCCGTGTATTGTCTTGGCCCTCACCGCTTACAGGAAGATTGCAGTATTTGTCATGGTTTAGCCACCGGGCTCTAGTGGAAAGGCGTAATAAGCTCATTTTAAAAGGACTTCTCCCTTCAGGTTTTGGTGAAGTCTTATCCGCTGACAATAAAGCTAAGGCAGATGTTTCATCTCATTCTTCCTCCTATTCTACAGAAAAATCTAAGAAAAGTCCCTCAGTTCCAGCCTCACTGTAGGTTCTGAAAGCCAAGAAATTGAAGACCTCTGCTCTCAGAGTTCCCACGGAACCAAAGATGTTCTTTGTGTTTCACTGTTGCACTCATCACATTTGGGTTATTCCTGCCAGGGTAGCCCTCGGCCGGCCCAAATACCAGAGACTTAGTATTTCTGCCGCTTGAGGACTGACGTCAGTAGTATAAAGTAAGGCAACCGACGCCATTAGTCTTTCTTGCCTTGGAGCCTGAAGCAGAAGCAGTTCGCACGAGTGCCGGTCGGCTGCTACCTGAGTTTTCGGCTATCGAACTAAAGTTGAAGTTTTCTAAAGCTAAGTACCCCATTGGGGATCCTTTTTTCTTGCACTAACAAATGTCAGGAAAAAGTTAATTGTCTCGCCTTTGGAAAGTAAATATCACACCAAGACTTCCACTCTTACTGCGTCATTTGTTTAGGCCCAGACCACAACGTCCCCCATTGTCGCTTCTGTGCTTTCTTCAACGCCAGAACTATCCGTTGTAGGGCCCTTATTGTAGCCAGATATTTTCCATTACAGTCCTCGAATCCTGATATGGCTTTGGTAAGCCATCCGGCAGCAGATCTTCCAAAAAAAAAAAAAAAAACGTAAAGATAAAGACAGACAGACCACACCGGTCCATTAAGCTAGTCGCCAGTTCTCCAGTACTCAGTGAGGCGCTTTCACAGCCCCTGATTCTCGCTTCTGTTGATTCGCAGGCCGCTAGAGACCCTTTCGGAGTCTAGTATGCTGCAAAACTCTTCTTCGACTAAGGATATTGCGGTAGTCTCTACCATGGATGGGTCCAGAGCCGCTGAGCAGGCACTAGTTTCCAAGGATGTCCTTTGCACTACCAAATGTCGACACAAACAGTCATCTTCTTTCGCGACTTCTGTTCTTTCAAAAACGACAGAGTTTCTTAGGCTCAGGGTATGAACCACACCCAAGAAACAGATGACTCACTCTCAGGCGCCTGTACCCTGTGCCTCAGTCTCAAATGCTTAAAATGGCGGAAGACCGTATCATACTGATCAGGGGAAGCCAAGCTACCCCCTTACAAAAGGAAGAGAGATCTGTCCCTTGTAGTTTTGTCTGAAAAATAGTCAGATGAATCTGATGCATCTGAACATGAAGACATGCCAGCCCTCTCCACTTATGAGGATTCTGATGCAGAGGATTCCATTCCTTCGGCCTCTCCCCCAGAGGATTTTTACTTTGGGGAAACCCTGCGTACTTTAAGAGAGCATTTCCAATGGGAGAATCAGGACTACCCTCAGTCTAAAAAGAAACTCAGGGAATTCCACAACACAGACCCATGGCCATCCCCCAGTCCTGGATGTTGTGGAGGATGTTTTCCTCGAATCCATCTTCACTCCTGACACCCTTCCTCCAGCTCCCAGACAGGTACTACAGAGTCCCTGACTCTCAAATACCTTTTTAAAAATTCTACAGCTGACCCGGACGTCATTTCTCAAGGGGCAAAAGGGATTAAAGCAACCTCTGCTAAGAATCCCACCCCCTCAGACAGGGATTCCCAAGCATTGGACATTATACACCTCAGCTACTCTGCTATCAGGCCACTAAACTGTCAGTGCCATATGCTAAAGTTTCAGCAACATACCTTGGAACTCCTTAAAAAAATGTCTTTCTTTCCTGCTGGGGCAGAATCTAAAGATTTACAAGAGTTAATGCATTCTGCAAGTCAACTAACTAAACACACCTTGCACTGTTGTTTTGACGCCCTAGAAGCTTCTTGCAGGGCAGCAGTCACTGGATCTGTCACTAGAAGGCATGCGTGGCTTAAGGAATAACCCCTGCCAAATCTAAATCGCTGGATGCCCCCTTACACAATAACTTATTTGGAACTACGGCAGAATAGGTCAAACATGGAAGAAAAAGCAAAATCCATGCAAACAGTTAAGGATTTCTTGCAGGTCCAGCCGGCATTGTCCCTCCCTGATCCCAGTAAACCAGCCCAGCTTAGGCCCCATGGAAACAGACCCTCCCACACACCAGCCACAGGGAATGCAGAGATCTAAGCAGTGGACTACCTCCACTTCAAAACCAGGGAGTTCTAAGCCACCCCCCTTATGGTAAGAACTCACAATGACTCGCCTCCTCCTCGCCCTCCCTCTGCCCACCTTCACTTACCCCTAGGAGGAAAACTCTTTCACTCAAGCACCTGGGCCACCAGGTTCTGAACATTGTCTCGGATACAAATTTTCCCTCCACACCCTTCCAACCCCAAAAGGGTTCCCAGATTTATACCAAATCAGTGAGCAGAGGCTCAAAAGCAAATACTTTCCCTGCTCTCTCTGAGGGCAGTAGAGCACGTTCCTGCAGAACAGATAAGCCAAGGTTTCTACTAGAGACTATTTCTGGTACCCAGAAAAGGACACCTGGCGCCCCATCCTCGATCTATCCATTCTAAACATCTTCCTGGTGATCCCAAAATTCAGGTGCTCATCCTACAACAGCTGCTACCCATGCTCTCCAAGGACACTTGGTTAACCACCCTAGATCTAAGAGAGGCCTACCTCCACATTCCTATCAGGGAATCATGCAGGAAATATCTCTGCTTCAGGCAGGATCTCAACACTTAGTTCTCTGCGCTTCCCTTTGGCTTACCTACTGCTCCCAGAGTTTTCACAAAATGTCTGGCTCCAGCCATTGCCTTTTGCAGACAAAGATTCAGATTTACCCATACTTAGACGACTGGCTTAATTTAGGCAGACAGCCAGAAGAAGCTGCTCAAACATCTGGCCTTTGTAAAGACCCACCTAACCTCTCTAGGGTACACAATCAATGAAAATAAATCCAAGCAGGTGCCTACCCAAAGGATAATCTTCCAGGGAGCAAGTCTGGACACAGCATCCCAGATGGCATACCTTACACCAGAGAAACAAATTTTCCTTTCAACCTACTTCTCTCAACTAGCCACCAGGCCCCAGCTATCTGCAAGGAAGATCCTGCGAGCTCTGGGGTTCATGGCATCTTCCATACTACTCATTCCATATGCTAGACTGCACATGTTGAAACTTCAATGGCACCTAAAGAGCCTTTGGTTTCAACACTCTCAAGACCTGGAAACTCTTCTACCTATAATTCCTTGCCTCAGAAAAGATTTTCTTTGGTGGGCATCAGCTAGCTGTCTCCCCACCCAAACCCTAACCAGAGACACATCAGACTGTGCTTGGGATGCACACCTGGACAGCAGGTGCATATAGAGCCAATGGAGCCCACAGCAAATCCATGTACACATCAATCAAAAAGAGATGACAGCTGTGCAGCATGCATTGATAGCTTTCAAGCTCCTTCTCTCTCCAAGGCCTCTCCTGATCAAACAGACACCACCACTGTGATGTGATACATCAACAAGCAGGGAGGGACTCACTCCTATCCTGTATGAAGGCTGGCCATGACCCTTTGGCGCACATCCTCTGCCATGCAACTGCCCGTTAGCACAATTCCTAACAGGGTCTCTCAACTCTCTGGCAGACCAATTAAGCAGAAATCTTCTGGACCCACACGAGTGGCAACTCAACAGAAGTACCCTCACCCTAATAACTCAGAATTGTGGAACCCCGAAGGTTGACCTCTTTGCCTCCCACACCAATCATCAGCTCAGCAAATTCTGCACCAGGGAGCATCACTGCATGGCTTGGAAAGTGGATGCTCTGTCCTTCGCCTGGGTCAGTCTATCGGTCTATGCCTTTCCTCCCCTACCTCTTATCTCCAGGGTACTGCTCAAAATAAGGGAGAAAAAAAGGATCATTTTTATAGCTCCAGACTGGCCCCGGCCACACTGGTACCCCTTGCAGAGCAGCCTGTCCCCGCTAGCTCCATGGCATCTTCCTTAGATTCCAAACCTCCTGACCCAGAGGGAAGGGGAATTCATGCATCTCCAATTGCACACACTCAATTTGGCAGCTTGGCTTACTCCCTAACCCTGAACAAATCTGCCAACCTCAGTAAACAGGTTCTGGATGTTATCTGTGAGGCTAGACACCCTAGCACCAAAACGTTTTATGCTGATAAATGGAAAAGGTTCTGCACCTGGATCCAGGCTAAGGGAGCCAATAACAGCACAGCCCTCCCTCCCTCTCATCCTGGATTACTTAGCTGACCTACTAGAGTGGCCTCTCTTTCTCCTCTATAAAAAGTCATGCCTCTGCTACTTCTGCTCATTTTCACATTGAGCAGCCCCTTTTCTCACACCCTTTGTTCAAACAGTTCCTAAAAGGGGCTATCAAGTTGAGGCCACACAGAAGGGCACCATCACCAGCTTCGGACCTTAACTTTATATTGGAAAAGCTCCCCCTGCTCCCTTTCAAACTAGCTTCTTCTGCAGAGCCAAAATGTATCCCCTGGAAGACAGCATTCCTTCTGGCCATCACTCTAAGCTGCAAGCACTTATGGCTGTGGAACCCTTCATAATCTTCCATGCAGACAGGGTATCCCTCAGAACTAACCCATCCTTCATGTCCAAGGTAGTGTCCAGTGTGGCTCTCAACCAATCCATTCATTGCCCACTTTTTTCCTAATCCCCAGAACAAGGGGGAAAGGATTCCTCACACTCTAGATGTGCACAGACAGCTCAAATTCTATCTAGACAGGACTAAATCCTTCAGAAAGTCTGCTCAATTGCTGGTTAGCTTTGCTACAGGGGCAGAAGGCGAAGCCATCTCCAAATGGATAGCACACTCCATCCATTTCTGCTACAAACAGCATGGAAAGCCGCCACCCCCCCCCCCACGGGGGGTCAGGACACACTCCACCAGAGCAGCCTCCACCTCTGCAGCTTTCCTCAGAGGAGTCCCCACCAGGGACATCTGTTCACACTTTTACGAAGCATTACTACCTGCCTCTCTCCTCCAAATCCAGGGCAGGGTTTGCCTTTGCAGTCTTGCAGGGCATCCTAGCCAGCCCCCACACATTTCCTCAGCTTTGGGAATCAACCCAAATGTGATGACTGCAACAGTGAAACACGAAGAACATAGTACAGTTGTGTACACTTACCATAAATGTAGATGTTCGAGTGTATTCACTGTTGCAGTCCTGGTTTCCCTCCCTCCATCCCCCTTTCTTCTCTTTCTCCTTTTATTACCATTCTTCCTTATTGTTCTCCTTTCCTTACAAGGGACATATTGGCATTTATTTTCCACTGATGTGGCTCTTCCACCAGAGCCTGGCCTCCTACTTGGGGTCTCCTGACAGGTTAAGGCAAGAAAAACTGATGTAATGGTGTCTGCTGCCTTACTTTATACTACTGACGACCGGACGTCCATCCTCAAGCGATAGCAACCGAAGCAGAAATACTAAGTCTTTAGTATTCGGGCCGGCCGAGGGCTACCCTGGCAAGGATAACCCAAATGTGATGACTGCAACAGTGAATACACTAGAACATCTACTTTTATGGTAAGTGTACACAACTGTACTGTGTCTCCTGTTGACACTGCGGTGCCGATGTGCATTCCAGCACTGTTTGAAATTTCAAGCCCTTTGAAATCGAAAGCATCGATAGACCACTTGACTACTGCTTCACCTGATGAGACCTCTTTGCCTAGAACTACCTACTCTCTTGTCAAATGATCCCTTTGCTGAGGAGTTCCCAGAATTGGAAAATGCCCAAGTACCCTTTTGCGTTGTCCGTCTGTTCCACCAAAAGTCTTTCAGAACTCGACATGGAGAGGCCAGTGAATAAAATGTTATGGGCTAGAGGGCTTTCAGGCCCCTGTTTGGTACTGACCCCTTCGGGTATTGGTACCAAAACTTCCTTTCACACCATTAACTACTCTTCCTCAGAGGTCTTAAGAGTCCTGTTTTTCTGGGCCACCTACCACCAACGTTCTGGCTCTAGAATTGTTCGCTTCTTCGGAGCCGTAGTTACCCTGAGCTCTTCGGTTGCTTCTGAACTAGAGACGACCTGGAGCAGTGGCTACCCTGCCGGTTCTGGGGGACAGGTCTCAACTCCAGGTTTTTCGGAGGAGTCCCTGCTCCTTGGGGCTTCTGCTAGAGTTAGTTTGGCTTAGACTCGGTCTCAAGGGTCAGTTCATTGGAGCTGGGAGTGACCCCGGTTCTTAGGCAGTCTCTTTCAGTTCTGGGCTCCCTCCCCTCTTCAGGGGGGCTGGCCGAGGCTGTGCATTTCTCTTGTAGAGACTCAGTCAGCACCTTCTCTATCGGAACAGGTACCACCCTCTAGTTCAGTTATTTCTCCTACCGCTCACTGGGACAGCAAGTGCTGATGCCACGGGTATCACAAGTACAGGTACTGTCATCTTCTGTTACTTTCCCAGATTGTCTCCCTGAGTAGGTCCCCCAGAAAGTGCAAGCAGCACTTGGATTTCCCCCATTAGTCACAGCAGATCGAGATTTCGATGAAGGGGGAAGGCTCCCCACAGTCGCCCGCTAAAGATGTTTCATTTGGAGACATCTTGGAAATTTTAAAAATAGGGGTGGCTAGAGTCCACAAACCCTCCCTCTAAAGAATCTGTTTACCTGAAGGTTTTCGGCACCCACCCATCTACCTCCTGGGCGACTCCACCAGTTGATGAATTCATTCAGTTGACCTCTCAGCAGGCGTGGAAGGCTCCAGATACCATCAAGCTCATCCCCAAAAGACCAGATAAGATAGTTTCCGCTTCCAAAGATACAGTTTTGGGCTAAGGGGTTAGTTTAGTTGTAGATGCTATAGTCGTAGTGGCAGCCTCTAAAAAGGAACTTGCTGAGGAGAGTTCCTCTCTCCATCTGCTCAAGAGTGTCTCGGGCCACAGACAGATTTGGGAAGCGGGTCTATACTTCATCAACAAGGTCCTTGAATTTTCTGGCACATTTCACCACACTCCAATGGGATCCGATTAAAGAGATGTCAGACACCCTGGCAGGAGCTGTAGCTGAGGGAGTCCAAGAGAAAGTGGCTTCCTAGTTCGCCACCCTAAAGTCTATGTCCAATTAGTCCATGAGGCTGATCGCTCATACAGCTGAAGAACGTCTACAGCAGTGGGGTACAGGCATAGCCAGAAGACATGCCTGGATACACCTACGTGACTTTGCGGAACCATTCAAGTCTTCTTTTGACAGAACATCCTTGTTCGGCCCTAAGTACAAGAGACTTTATCCAGGTGTGAGAAGGATGCAAGATCCTTTCTGCTGTGGGCGTATGCCCCCCCCCCCACACACTAAGGTCCTTCTCTAGGAACCAGAGGAGCGGTGTAAAAATGTGGTTCAAGAAATACCAAGGGCCTTTCCAAGACCATGTAGAGGGAGTTCCCCCAGGGGCAGAGGGGGGAACCAAAATGGAAGATGCCACCGTCCTGGCACAGGTAGTCTGCAAAACCAGGGCTTCAGGGATTCTTTCCCAGGCAAGCCCTTTCAGCATTCCTGAAGGGATGCCCGATCATCTTCTTCTGGAGGCAGTCAGGGAACACTTATCCTTGCACCTAAATGCCTGGCTAAACTTAAAAAAAAAACTGTGTGCAATGGATCATATCCAGAGGTTATATCATTCCCTGTTCTCAACTTTCTCCCATTTACAAGAAAATCCCAGATGTCCCACCCAGTCAGAGGGATTCAGTAGTGCAAGAAATCCAGAAACGTACAGGTGTGTACACTTACCACAAATGTAGATGTTAGAGTGTATTCACTGTTGCAGTCATTACATTTGGGTTATCTGCCTGCAGGTAAGCCCTCAGCCAGCCTGAATACCAGAGTCTTGGATTCCTGCGTTGGACGCTGTCTTCCATTACGTTAGGTCACCAGGGGTATAAAACATGCAGCCGACGCCATTACATCAGTCTTTCTTGCCCCAGATGTCAGGTGCCCCCACAATGGGAAGCAATTATATGTTATGGTACACCTCCATCAAAAAGCAAATACACCAGAAAGCTTAGTCTGATTTGCAAATATACAGAGCTGAGTATATTTTTTTGGTTTTATAGTTTATACTATTAGTGGTTGCTCAAATCTCTGCTGTAACTGTCTTCCCACCCCCATTTTCTGCCTTGTCTTCAGCTGATATAACTGGTTTTTATAGCTTGCGTTACCTAACTCGAGGTTCCCTTAATTTGACCTATTAACAGCCTGCATTTAAAATGGAACCTGTGTTCTGAGAGACAGCCTTACAAGACTATCTGCAAATATACAGAGCTGAGTATAGTTTTCTTTATTATAGAGTTTAATTGTTGCTTAGATATCTGTTGTCTCACTGTTCTGAGAGTCTGATCTGCAAATATACAAAGCTGAGTATATTTTTTTTGGTTTTATAGTTTATACTATTAGTGGTTACTCAAATCTCTGCTGAAACGGTCTTCCCCACCCCCCTCCCTGTTTTTGGTTTTTAAACTTGGTGGCTTTTGCAGTGCCTGCCCCACTGTAGATTTGATGTAGGACACTCCCCCAGTCCCATCTCTTTACCGTATTCTACCTAATAAACCCATTCTGCACTTGCTTTTAGTCCTTTTTAATTTAACTGCATTTTTCAAACTGTGTGTGGTCTAATATTGCTACATACTCAAGTGTGCTAGCTTGCACTGCATGTGAATTGTTTTTACTACTTTTCTGTAAAAAAAAAAAAAAAAAAAAAAAAAAAACTAAGCCTGTTTCCTACCTTTCCTGTAACTAGTGTTCCAGATACAGATTTGCTGTATCCAGGACTGTTTCTGAGCGCCCCCCCCCCCCCCAAGCCTTTCTGTGTTGGAGGGAAGCCTACTAGCTTATCAGTGGGAGTGGTAAGCATTAGGTAACCTGTCTACCACATAAGGAGTGGTTCTGGCCCAGAATTTGTAATTATTGGCCATTTGGGCAATCTTCCATCTCTCTCAACTTTCTGATTTGAAAGCCTGCATTTGCACCTGTTTCTGTCCAGTAACTCAAGTCTAGTGCAGATACAGATTCTTAGATTTAGCACTTAAATTTGCTTATTCATACTCAGCACTTGTTCAGAACTTGTAAGCACTAAATAAGCTACTAATTACTATAGCACTCAATCTTCCTCATTACCTAAAGGAAAACAGTTTTTGTACTTACGTTTCTCACTGGCGTTGAGAAAAACAGCTCTTGTACTCACTTTCCTCACTTATCTAGAGGAAAATAGTTTTTTATACAGGCATGTCCAAGGGTCAGCTCCCAGTGTTCTCCCCTGTCTATTTGATGAATCTGGGCATCTTGAGGCAATGTAGAAATTGCCTCATGTACACAGACAACCCTCTCCTCCTACCACCCAACACTACAACCGGTGAGAGATGCACTTATCTAGCCAAACTGGAGGTAAAGCTCTCACCAACCAAGACTGAACCTGACAGTCATGAGGAGAAGGTAAACATTTGCACCACACCACACTCATCACATAGTCTCACTATATCTACACCACTAAAATCCACACATAAACTCAAAAACATTTGTGGAGGCTCTCAATAATAATCTGCCTAAGCAACAGAGACCTCCAAAGCAGAAACACAAGCAACCTCCATCCCCCAACACAACCCAAATGACACATAGCCCACAGATTCAGTGTTTCAGTGTGCCACTCAAACACAGCCAATAATGCAAAACAACATACCCAACACACTAGTCATAGGTGACTCTATAGTCAGGCACACTGAAGTCCCACTCACCAGGCTAAACAAGAAGGTTACTGTCAGCTGCCTGTCCGGTGCCAGGATCTGCCACATAACCCACGCACTCAGGTCACTCCACAACAAGTACAAATATGACTCTGTCATTGTCCATGTTGGTGTGAATGACCTGAGACATACCTCCCTGGACTACATGAACAGAGACATGGAAGAGCTCTGCGATCTTGTAGCCCAGGCAGGTATGACCCTAGCCCCAAGTAGCATTCTGCCTTCGCCCAGAATGATACCGCAGTACAAGGACAAAATAATTTGATTTCAACAATTGGCTAAGCTTCTGGTGTCATTCAAAGGGGATCCAGTATCTGTCTGCTTGGGATGACATGGTCGACAGACCACGATGCTTTGCCACAGATGGCCTGCACCTGTCACCCCTAGGATTCCAGATACTGGCTAAGGCTCTTGCTGCCCCCTATAGTGCCTTTTTTAGGCAGGGTTCAAGTAACAAATTCACCACCATAACCGGAACAGGCAAGCAAAAACTGAGGGTAATGCTACTCAATGCTAGAAGTCTAAATTTCAAAATGCACTCACTCGAGGCACTCCTTAAAATGGAGAACATCGACATCTGTGCAGTGACTGAGACCTGGTTCAAGGCTCCAAAGAGCACCCCTGCACTACCAGGCTACAACTCGTACCACACTTTTCGGCCATCTAACCTGGACCGAAACACCAAAGATGGGGGTGTGTCCATATTCATTAAGGATATCCACACCTCCAGGCTAGTTGCTCAGCATAATGCATCCGAGGTTATCCAAGTGCAACTAACTCCTGGCAAAACTGCAATCCAAATTGTAGCTTGCTACAGATTCCCCACCATGCCCCAGGATTCCCACTCCTCTTTTCTTGATGTACTGGAAAATATTGGGGTGCAACCAAACACCCTAATAATGGGCGACTTCAACTACCCCACCATTAACTGGGAAAACTGCTCATGTACTAACTCCTTAGCGCAACGCTTTCTGGAATTCATAAACTCCAATGCCCTAGATCAACTTATCCACACCCCCACCAGGGGCAACAATATCCTAGACCTAGTCATTACCAACATGAGTGACCGGTGTTCTACACGTGAAGTAAACTCCTCGTTGGTCCGATCCGACCATAAGCTAATCACCCTTGATATCCACATCTCACCCCCACCCCCCATTAAGGAAACCACAGTAAGAAATTTCTCCAAAGCCAACTTCATGCTTCTTACGACAGAAGTAGTGAACTTCATGACACCCATGCAGATGGACAATACAGTTACAACTTCTGAATCCTACACAAATGCGATCTATAAGCACCTACATGAGTGCATGGATCGTGCTATCCCAAAGAGAACCAAGACGCTATCCTCCAAAAAAGGAAGCCAATCTGGTGGTCCCCTGCCATAAACAAACTATACAACAGAAGGAAGAAACTGTTGCAAAAGAGAGTAAAATCCCATGAGTGGAGGAGCCCCATGGTCAGTCTCAGTAAGAAGCTGAGATTCCTTATAAGATCCTCCAAAGCTAGCTACAAAATTAAAATTGCCACTAATTCCAAGGACAACCACAAAGCATTCTATAGCTATGTCAAGAATCTCAATGGCAACACCCAGATCTGCTCAGAGTTGCAGCACAAAGGCATGAAAATTACAGAACCAACTGATATTGCCAACATCCTGGCAGATAGGTTCAGTGCTAACTTTGCCACCCCCCCACCCCCAAAGGGCCCATATCTATACAGGAAGAATGCAGAGTCCCTGTAATCACAACTAAGCAGGTGAAAGCTGCACTCTCTAAAGCCAAAAACACAGCATCCATGGGACCGGACAAAAAATGCGTAATGATACTATATAACTTCTTCCAATCAAAGGCTCTACTAAAGAAGGGGCCTGCTTTTCAGACACCCAAAATCTTGCAGAAATGTGCCTACTCCAAGCAGTCTTCCCTGACAAATTTCTCCTTAAGCACAGTAGCTGCACCACTTCAAATTAGCTGTGAAATCTGATTTTTCAAACACAGATGGAAGCTGAGACCTACCATGTTTGAACACAGAATGGGGGTGTATGTAGGCCAAGGTATGAAGAGCTACATTGAGAGGATGCTTGTTTAGGTGGGTCACAAGATGAGTGTGAAGACTCTTTACAAGTGGAGGTGAGATTGCGAGAGAGAAAGACAGAGCCTTTGTCCATCCTTTCCAAATAATCTTTGAAGAGCCACACTACCTTTAGGCTCATAGTGTTGAATTCTTTGCCAACTCGAAGAAGAGTTAGAGGTGGAAAGGCATCGATCACTCTCTCCTAGTACTGAGGCCTTTAAAATGTATAATCCTTTTTTTAAAACTGGTTACTTTGCAAGGACCTACCATGTGGTTTTTTGGATGCCTTGAACAGATTGAGATGAAGAGATGCCACTTGTAGATCCAATTTGCCCGTCATACAGAATAACAGATTTCAATCTTTGAGTAAAAGGCCATACCTTAATACACAAGAAGAGTTCTGTGCTCCTCTGTGTTGCATGAGGCTGGAAGAGTCAGCGCAAAATCCAGTCTAGCCTAAAATGTCTGACCTTTACAATACTAATGTGTTCCCCAGATTGGAAGCTTGTGGGCATGGTCAGTTGCAGTGTTGTGTCAGTCACTTTCAAGCTGGCAGGAAAACCCTTTGTGAGGATAAGGCGGCCTTCCTGGACTGCTAAAAGCAGAACAGATCTATGTCTGTGTAGATGTAGTTGTCAATTTCTGAAATACGCGACTATCCAGCCATAGATTCTGCAGGGGATCTGAGTGTCCGAATATCTCTGCTATAAAATCTGACTCGCCTCTGGCCGGGTCAGAGTACAGACTTTCCCTTAAGATCTCCATCCCCAAGCAGCTTCCTGCTGGGATAAGGCGTATTCTGCTGGTGATGCTTGTGTCCAAACATCAACACCTGCCCTGGAACATTCCTCCTTGACATTTTGGCATCCTCACCTGCTGTAATATATTTGATATGTAGATGCTGCAGGCCTTGTCTTGTATCCACTTTCTCATTGAGATACTGCTCTAGCTCTCAGGTGTCAGAATATGGTTAAGATAGTTTCTGTACTAAAAGTTGCCATGTCCGGTCACTATTTGGGTCTTTCACAAGGCCCGCAGGAATCTTTGAAATAGTTGTTATGTCTAAAAGTGGATGCTCACTGACTTTTGAGAGCTCACTACATATACTATGACAGCTTCCCTCATATACAGAAGACATTTCTGAGCAGGTCAGAGGTGTCTGCCTGTGACCCAGATGCTGGAGAGCCAGAAAGTTGCAGTGATCCCAAGTGCCTTGATGCCTGAAGTAAGATGGGACTGAGTGACAGACTCAGAAATACATCCGGCTTTGTTTGCAAGCCAATAGGTTGTAAAGAGAAGCCACAAGCACATGTCGCAACTCGAAATCTAAGATAAGCTTTATGGGCACCGCAGATGGGCCTATGAATCTCTCCTATAAAACCGCCCAGATGCTGAAGCCAGATCCTTTATGCTCAGAGTATGATCTTGCTGTATCCAGAACTTCTGGAAGTTTGAATATCTTGAGGCCTGTGATAACATCACTGTCCCAGACATCTTTTGTGCTGATGCTCTCTTGGTGAATATTAAGGGGCAATGCAAAGACGAAAATGAACATCTTTCTTCAGGCCTCCCCTATCTTCTGCAACTTGCTATGGACAGCTTGCTGAGAGCCTTTAACTTGTGGAGGAGGAACATCTGGCATGCCTGAGAAAGGGGGTGAGGAGCTAAATTGTGTCTGTTGAAAGACTTGGGGTACCTCCAGATAAAATCTGCATGTTGAGTGACAAAAATTGAACCCCCAGTGCATGTCTTCCTTTTTCGGGAGCCGCCAATAAATACCATCCTTTCTTGAAAGGGCAGGTTTTGGTTCTCGCTGTAATGGAGCTGCAGAAACTCTGTTGTCTGCCTCTCTTTGCTGTGTGGAGGAACATCTTGTACTTAGAAGAGGCCACCCTGCCCTCACTTCTGGTCTGAACTATGCCTAGACCATTAACTTGCCCTGCCCAACCAAGCCTCAGCAGGCTGTTAGATCTCAGACTCTAAGGCAGCTATAGTTGCAAAAATCACCCGGCTGGTGGCATATTGGTTCTGCTGCGACCTGGCTACCCAAAAACTGCCAGAAGTCTGAGCAGGTGGGCATGTCTCCAGGAATAAAATGATTGACCCCTGCCCCCTACTCAGTAGACCTTAACTGGGAACCATAAATCCTGGTCTCTGCATAACCTCTGAAGAACAGAACTCAACCATGCCACCTGCAATCTTGCCAACAGATAGGAACCACTTCAAATCCTCATTTTCTTTAAAACTGCTTCACAGCAAACCCGACATAACACACATCAGACTGTACAGACATCAAAATCCTGGTCAGCACTTGCTCCAGTAAAATTCTGATCCTTAATAAGATTTTCAGGCAAACAGCGTACTAATCAACAATTCAAGCATCAAAACCACAGAAGTAAAGAATTACATATTGTTGGACATGAACCAAATCAGCAATTCTTTACACTTTATTATTCATAAAAAGCTTTTAACAGCAGAAGTACAGGATTTTCTCAGTATTTGCTGTCCGCCCTTTACTCTCCCCTCCTTATATTAAATTACTTCGGTATATATACTTTCTTACCAAATACTTAAGCCTTGGGCACCCTATAATACCAGGAGTTTCTTACAAGCTCAGAGGGCAAGGCCCCAGAAACCAGTTTCTGGGTCATGCAACATCCACCAAGCATGACTGAACAGGATCCTATCAAACCTTGGGGCAGAGGCAACCTCAGCCTTTTAAAGAGTCTAAACTTCATGCCCAAACACACCTGGGAGGAATGGCTCTCCTCATCTGCAAATTGCATGAATTCCTAAGGAGGAGGATCTGAACTGTGGAATAATCCAGAACGAATCCAAGTGGGTAGAGGAAGACTCTAAGCCTGTTCCTCAGGAGGAGAAGCCTCCTGGAACAATCCTCTAAAAACTATTCAAGCCCTGTTCCACCCTGTCCAATCTTCCTGGCTGGGCAGCCTGTACTCACTGCTTCACTCTGTTTCATCTGGGCCTCTTATTTTTTGGGGGCATAGAGCCCTGCCTCTAATCAGAGAGAATCAAATCCCCCACAGAAAAGAACTTTTGGCAAAAGAAGAGCCTGGCAACAGAAGGAGAGGCCCTAAGAAGCTGAACGGAAGACTCTAGAAGCCCCTTGTAACCCCCTCAGCCTGGCCTACCTCCTGGGAAGAGGGAAGTACACATACAGAGGCCTCAGCCTGGCTGCCCTCCTCCTCTGGCTTCTATTCCCGTGCAATGCACCGCCAGACGACAGACCCCTGTGCTTCCCCCCTTTCCCTTGGCGCTCTTACGTTAGGGACTGCGAGCAAGCGATGCCTACATCCGTACGGGCATACCTTGCTTCCAAGATAAAACTCAGGGCACACACAATTGGCCTAAAATGACCTGGCTTCCCAAGCACTAACCTAGCACAATCAACAAACCTCTTAGTCAGCATGCAAACTAGCACAGAAACAGCCAATACAAGATTCAGGCCCTAATCAAATTCCCACACAAATAAATGTTACAGTTATTCTGCACATCCACAAGAAATACAGTTATTCAAAAACAAAAACATCCAAAACGTCCATTACAAAAACTTCCCAGAAGGCGGCCCGGTCTGAAACTCCGGAAAATCTCAGAACGCCAACCTGCACGACAGCAACCTGCACTGCTAAATTTGCTTCTCATGGACCAAAAGCCAATGGAAAAATGGCGGCGGTCATGATTAGTACCCTGACGCATTGCCAGTCTAAGGCGCTAAAGCGCCGACCAGCGTCATACTCTCTCTCTGGTCGGGCCGACTGGGACGCGGACTATACCCAATTGTCAGGACTGCAGCAAGGGAAGACGAAGAACATCATCCCAGGCTGCGTTTTACAAGAACTTCAGAATGAACTGGCTCCCCACTTAAGCACCATGTTCAATAATAGCCTCGCATCAGGCTTTGTGCCCACTGAATGGTGCACAGCAACAGTTATCCCACTCTACAAAGGGGGAGCCACCACTGATCCCGGGAACTATAGACCTATTAGCCTGACTAGCTTGGTCTGCAAAGCCATGGAACGTATCATCATGGAACTTATAAACAAAGACATTGGTAACCTCCAAACTCAGGATCCCACCCAGTTCAGGTTTGTGAAAGGCAGATCATGCCGCCTGAACCTGATCGACTTCTTTTAGGCAGTCACCAAAGCCGCAGATGAGGGTAAAGTGGTTCACACGGCCTATCTTGACCTTGCCAAGGCTTTCAACACCATCCCCCATTCTGGAATTAGACCTAAACTCAATAAACTAGGCATAAATCCCTAAGTCACAAGATGGGTTGCCAACTGGCTCACTGACAGAACCCGCACTGTAAAAGTTGCAGACTCCAAATCTGACCTCAAACCAGTGACAAGTGGAGTACCACAGGGTTCCGTCCTGGGATCGCTCCTGTTTGATATCTACTTCTCTAAAGTACAGGCTAACACAGAAGGCCTCTGGCTAACTAAGTTCGCAGACGACCGCAAACTAGGAGCCATAGTCAAGTCCCCAAATGATGTGAACATCCTACAGAAGGGCCTCTCTGGGACAGATGCCTGGTGTCAAAGCCATGGCCTCAAGCTCAATGTCAAAAAGTGCAGTGTCATCCCCTTTGGTAAAAACTCTGTACCCATGAACTACCACATAGGCAGCAATCTACTTAACACCGAATGCGTGATAAGAGACCTTGGGACCCAGGTGGACAGTAGTCTCTACTTTGATAGTCACATCGCCACAGTAGTCAGGAAGTCCTACGTGGCACACCACATCATAAAAGGGCTCTCATCCAGGAAAAAAAGAGGTCATAGTTACCCTCTACTCATCACTCATTAGACCCATTATAGAGTACAACGCCCCTTTTGGAATGTACCTCAAGACATCTGCAGCAGCTGGAAAGGCCACAGAAGTACCTCACAAAGAGGATTACTGGACTCAAACAATTGCCCTACATTGACCGCCTCAAAAAACTCCAGCTTTACTCCGTAGCATATTGCCTACTCAGAGGTGATCTCTGCGTAACATATAAAGCTATGTCAAACCCAGAGCTGTTGGACATGCCACACCTAAAGAAATCCCAATTCCTCTGAGCTATACACTCTAGGGACCTAAACCTTGTCACCACAATAAACAGGACATGCTAGAGGGATAGATTCCTATCCCAGGGACTTCCCATACTCTGGAACAGGCAATCCATCTATGTCAAGCAAAGTTCTTCATTAGCACTCTTCAAGAAAAATCTTGATGAGTGGATGGGAAATACACCCTGGGGATCACTTCCGTGTCTCTGCTCGTCAGTGGCACAGGAAAATAACTTTCTTGGGTGGCGTAAGCCAGAGAAAGTACAGTTGTGTACACCTACCATAAATGTAGATGTTCGAGTGTCTTCACTGTTGCAGTCGTAACTGTAGGGTGTTCCTGCCGGCAGGCAGCCCGAGGTCGGCCAGAATCCCAAAGTCTGGGTCCGGCGTCGGCTGTACAAGCTAGTACCCTGACGTCAGTACGCTCTGGTACATAGCCATCAGCCGACGCCATCTTCTCCAGCCTTTCTTGCCCCAGATGCCAGAAGTCCCCAACAAAATAAAAATGAATCCAACAAGGAAACACAAATACACCACAAAAAAGGAGAAGTGAGAAATAAGAGGGGATAGGAGGGAGGGAAACCCCGACTGCAACAGTGAAGACACTCGAACATCTACATTTATGGTAGGTGTACACAACTGTACTATGTTCTTCGTGTTTCACTGTTGCAGTCATAACTGTAGGGTGGAATCCCAAAGCAGTGTAAAAGGGGAGGAGGCTTTAGATAGAAGAAGGGGAGGCAAGAATACCCTGCAAAACAGCAGAGGCAAAGCCTGCCCTAGTCTTAGAAAACAGAGGGAGATTATAGTGCTTGGAAAAAGTATGCACAGAACTCCATGTGGCAGCTTCCAAGATATCCTTGGTAGGGACTCCTCTGAGGAAAGCTGTAGAAGTGGCAGCTGCTCTAGTAGAATGACTTCTAATGGTACCTGGCAACTGTTTCCCATGATGAGTGTAACAAAATTTAATTCCATAAACAATCCATTTGGAAATAGTTTGTTTAGAAATAGGCTTTCCAAGAGAACTGGAGGCAAAAGAAACAAACAATTGATTAGACTTTCTGAACTCTTTAGTCTTGTCCAGGTAAAATCGTAACTGCCTGTGCACATCCAATGAATGCAAAATCCTTTCCCCTTTATTTTGAGGATTTGGAAAGAAAGTAGGAAGGTGAATTGTCTGATTTAAAGCCACTTTCGAAATCACCTTAGGCATGAAAGTAGGATTGGTCCTCAAAGATACTCTGTCCTGATGAAAAATAAGGTATGGTTCCACGGCCATGAGAGCTTGCAACTCTGAGACCCTTCTGGCAGAGGTCAATGCCAATAAAAGAACAGTCTTCCAGGATAAAAACTTAATATCTGAAGATGCAACAGGCTCAAAAGGAGGCAAAGTTAGTTTTTCCAAAACATAATTAAGATCCCAGGCCGGGACAGGAGGGGTCCTGGGGGCCAAATTTTAGCCCCTCTCAAGAATTGCTTCACCAAAGGATGAGAAAAAACAGGAGGATCAGAACTGAAATGCGCAGAAATAGCAGAAGCATGAATCTTAATGGAAGAAAAAGAAAGTCCTTTAGACAAAAGTTCTGAAAGGTAAAGCAAAATAGAAGAGAGATCAGGTACCAGAGGATCCGAGCCTCGGCCCTGCATCCAAATACAAAACCTCTTCCATTTAGAGGCATAGGATTTCCTAGTGCTAGGCCGTCTAGCTTCCAAAAGAACATCCAAAACTTGCTTGGGAAGACTAGAGGAAATCAAATTTCTTTGAAGAGCCACGCTGCCAGACAAAGGGTCTTGAGGTTGGGATGTAATAACTGACCCTGATGCTGGGACAAAAGCGAAGGATTCAGAGGAGAATCCAAGGAGGCCCCAAGAACAGGTGCTTTAAAGTTGGATACCAAAACTGTCGAGGCCAATTTGGAGCAATCAAGATGAGGAACTTGGGCTTGTCCTGTTTTATCTTCAGTAATACCCGAGGTAGTAGAGGAAGAGGAGGGAAGGCATATGCTGAAAGGCTTCTCCAACTGAAAGACAGGGCATCCACTCTCCAAGCTGTTTTGTGGAAGGACCTGGTGCAAAAGCGAGGTAGCTGATGATTGAGATGGGATGCAAACAGATCTATCTGGGGACATCCCCAAATTGCAGTAATCCTGTTGAATAAGTTGGTGTCTAACATCCATTCGTGAGGATCTGAGATGTTTCTGCTCAGGCTGTCTGCTAAGAGATTCTGTTTCCCCGGAATGAATTGAGCCTGGAGATGTAGATTCAAGTTTAGAGCTGTGTCCCATAAAATCATAGCTAGTCTGCAAAGGGGATATGAATGAGAACCCCCCTGCTTGTTGATGTACCACATGACCGTGGTGTTGTCTGTGCGAATCAGCAGAGGCCCTGGTTGCAGAAGGCTAGAAGGGCATTTTGAACTGCCAACATTTCCTTCAGATTGATGTGCCAGTGAAGATGCTCCTTTGTCCAGGTTCCCTGCTGGCAATTGTCTAGAAAGTGTGCTCCCCAAGCATAATCCGAGGCGTCCGTGGTTAGGATTTGAGTAGGTTGAGGAAGACGAAAAGGCTTTCCTTCATTTAGAGTGCAAACCCTGGACCACCAGAGGAACTCCCTCTGAAGGCAGGGGATCAGAGGAATCAGAATATCCAGATCGTGGTAATGTTGTGACCATACACTTTTCAGATACCATTGGAACTTTCTCATGTGAAGCCTTGCATTTGGAATCAACAGAATGCAAGAAGCCGTGTAGCCCAGAGCCTGCAGGAATTTCCTTGCAGTGAGCTGAGATAGAGTTGCTAAGGTGCTGAAAGTAGAAGCCAGCTGAGTTTGTTTTTCTGGAGTGAGGAAGGCCCTTTATAAGGTTGTATTTAGGAGGGCTCCCAAGAATATCATTTGTTGAGAAGGGATCAAATGTGACTTTGTGTTCACTGAGAATCCCAATAGGAGGAGAAGACATTGAACAAAGTCCAGATATTGAAGCAGAAGATCTTTGCTGTCTGCCTGAATAAGGCAGTCGTCCAAATAGGGGTAAATCTGGATCCCCTGAAGTCTGCAGTAAGCCACTACTGGTGCCAGGCACTTGGTAAAGACTCTGGGAGCAGTAGATAAACCAAAGGGCAATACAGAGAATTGAAAGTGCCTCGAACCTGCCTTGAACCTGAGGAATTTCCTGCGTTCTTGCCTGATGGGAATATGTAAGTAGCCTTCCTTTAAGTCCAATGTCACCATCCAGGCGTCCTGAGATAGCATTGGAATCAGTTGCTGCAAAGTAAGCATCTTGAATTTTGGAATTTCCAAAAAGGTGTTTAACAGAGAAAGGTCCAGAATAGGTCTCCATGAGTTTTGTTTTCTGGGAACCAGAAACAGTCTTGAATAAAAACCTTTTCCCATCTCCAAGAGTGGAACAGGCTCTATGGCTCTCATGGCCAGAAGAGCATCCACTTGAGTTAAGGCCTCTGACCATTGATGTTTTGGCAGATCTGGCCAACCGTGAGCCTTTGGTAAAGTGTAAAAGTGGAATTTGTAACCTTTTAAAATCACGTCCAATACCCACTTGTCCCGAGTAATATGAGTCCAATTTTCGTAAAAAAGAGACAGTTTTCCTCAGAGAGGGGCATCCAGGTGAAGGGGTCCTGTAGCCCAACCGAAAGAGTCATTGAGCTTGCTTTCTTTGAGATTGGGATCTGTCTTCTCCCCTTCTAGGTGAAGAAGCAGTCCATTGTCTAGATCTGTAAGAGGCCTGACCTTGACCACGACCTCTGGAGCGTCTATATCTTCCCCTTTGAGGCCTGTCAGACGTGGGAAAGGACCAATTTTTAGAGGGCCAATTCCTGGAAAATCTAGGAGGCTGAACTTGCAAGAAATATTTTACAGTCTGCATAGACTTTGCTTTTTCTTCCATCTTTTTAATAACTTCCTCAGCCTTGGATCCAAAAAGAACAACATGTTGAACAGGGGCATCTAATAACTTAGCCTTAACCTGCTCAGGTAAACTTTGTTCACGTAGCCAGGCATGTCTCCTGATAACAGTACCAGAGGCTGCCGCCCTGCAAGAAGCATCCAAAGCATCAAAACCACAATGTAAACTATGCTTGTTCACTTGTTCAGTAGCATGCAATACATCCTGAAGGTCCTTATCCTCTGCACAAGCAGGAAGGGAAGCAAGCTTTTGCTTTAAAACAGACAAAAGAAATTGCTGATACTTAAACATATGAAACTGGCAATTTAAAGCCCTTACAGACAGGGTAGCAGAAGTATATACCTTTTTTCCCCACCTGTCTAAAGCTCGAGAATCCTTCTCAGAGGGAATAGGGTTTTTAGAAGTAGCAACCTTAGCAGCCTTAGAGCCCTGAGAAATAGTTTCAGGATCTGCAGAAGGGTTTTTAAATAAAAATAAATGAGAATCAGGAACCCTATAAAATCTATCAGGCTTAGAAGGAGCAGGAGGCATGGAATCAGGATTCAAATTAGCCTCAGAAAAAGCATCCTCTACAATGTCCAAAACAGGAGGGATAGCTAAAGGCCTATGCTGGGGAAGAAGAAATTCCCTAAGCCTCTTCTTGGAAGCAGAATACTCCTGCCCTTCCCAATGAAAATGTTCCCTCATCTCATGCAAGGTTTCCCCAAAAGAGAAATCCTCAGGCGGAGAGGCCGAGGGTAGAGAGTCCTCAGCATCCGAATCCTCATAAGGGGGAAAGGAATAGTCCTGATCTGAGGAAGAAACAGAAGATACAGAAGCCTGGTCAGAGGAATCCAGAGTAACATCCTGTCAAGGCCTTTTCTCAGGAGGGGGGTTAGAATCCCTAATCATGGTAAGCAAATCTTCAGCCATCTTTAATAATTGCTTTTGTGTCTTGGGAGTGGATTCAGAAGCAGCTTGAGCAGGAACTTTAGACTTTACAGGAGTCTTTGTCCTTGCCTTTGAGATAGTGATGTGAGTAGGCCTAAAAACCCCCTCAGAAGCCGGTACCTGCACAGCGGTTCCGGACCCATCTGAAGGAGCGACGTCCGAAGGTCCTGCAGCAGTTAAAATAGTGGGCCTTGATGGCTCCCCATGGGAGTCCGTATCGGCCATCGGTTCAGAAGTGGCCGACGACAGGGGCTGCAAAAGCGCCTGACGACAGCCGAACCGGACGCTGGCTCCAGCTGCAACGAGTCCTGTTTGGACCTCGGAGGCCTGTCTTTGTCTTTGTGCTTCTTTTGAACTCCGGTAGTGTCCGACGACATTCTATAATTGAAGCGTCTGCCAAAATAATTTAAAGCCCAATCGTACCTGCGCTTAATAGTACGAGAATTAAACCTGGCACAGAACCGACAACAAGAAACGTCGTGGTCAGGGCCTAAGCAAGGTAGACAGTAAGAGTGGAAATCTTTATGAGGTATTTGTTTCCCACACGCTATACAATTATTAACTTTTTCTGACATCGGAGGAACAAGAAAAAGATTCCCCAACGGGGTACTTAGCTTTGAGAAGAGAAGTAAGAACTTCGGACCGACAACAACAAAATACGCTGTTCGAAAATCGCCAACCAACAACTTGCGAGCTGCTTTCCACCGCACGGCAAGAAAGACTGGAGAAGATGGCGTCGGCTGATGGCTATGTACCAGACTGTACTGACGTCAGGGTACTAGCTTGTATAGCCGACGCCGGACCCAGACTTTGGGATTCTGGCCGACCTCGGGCTGCCTGCCGGCAGGAACACCCTACAGTTACGACTGCAACAGTGAAACACTAACAACATCCTTGTTGGCTAGGCTTACATAGGCCCTTGGGCCGATAGCCTAGTACCTACCTATGAACACCAAGAGAAGTCAGGGGGCTGGAGGGAGGGTAACCAGGACTGCAACAGTGAATACACTCGAACATCTACACTTATGGTAAGTGTACACAACTGTACTACGTTCTTTGTTTTTCACTGTTGCAGTCATTACACTTGGGTTGACTCCCAACGCTAAGGAAGGAAGAAGGAAGCTAGAGAGCATTAGGACCAGCTATTAAGCCTTGCAAGACTGCAGTGGCAAAACCAGCTCTGGATTTAGAAAAAATAGGCATGTGGTAATGCTTGGTGAAGGTATGTACAGAGCTCCAGGTAGCAGCTTCTAGGATGTCCCTGGTAGGGACTCCTCTGAGAAAGGCTGTAGAAGTAGATGCAGCCCTGGTGGAATGTAATCTTATCCCCTGTGGGGTAGGTTTTCCATGGTACTTATAGCAGAAATGAATGCAATGGGCTATCCATTTAGATATTTCCTTTGAAATGGCCTTCCCCTCTGTCCTGCAGCAAAGCCAACTAGCAGCTGTTCAGATTTTGAGAGGCTTAGTCCTGTCCAAATAAAATCTAAGTTGTCTGTGCACATCCAAAGAGTGCAGTATTCATTCTCCTTTGTTTTGTGGATTCGGGAAAAAGGTAGGCAAATGAATGGACTGATTTAGAGCCACACTAGACACCACCTTGGGCATAATAGGATTTGTCCTTAGGGAAACCCTGTCAGCATGGAAGACAATGACGGGCTCCACTGCCGTGAGGGCCTGTAATTCAGACACTCTTCTTGCTGAAGTGATGGATAGAAGGAAGGCTGTTTTCCAAGAAAGGAATTTCAACTCTGCAGTAGCAGGTGGTTCAAATGGAGGAAGAGTGAGCTTTTCCAATACAAAGTTAAGGTCCCAGGCTGGAGTAGGGGCTCGCCTGGGGGGGCTTACATTTTTGGACCCTCTGAGGAATTGCTTTAGCAGGGGGTGAGAGAAGAGGGGTGGTTCAGTATTATAATGTGACGAAATGGCAGAGGCCTGAATTTTAATTGACGAGAAGGACAGGCCCTTGTGGAGCATTTCTGTTAAGTACTAAAGAATATGAGGTAAGCTGGGCACCGTTGTGCCCATCTCCTGAGTCTGGCTCCAGGAACAGTATCTTTTCTACTTTTCAGCATAGGATTTTCTAGTACTAGGCCTCATTGCCACCAGAATGACATCTAGCACCTGCTTACTGAGGGATGCTATTGGAGAGCTCAAGGAATTAGGCAGGCTGCAAAATTCAGAGTTTGAAGCTGAGGGTGCAGAATCTGGCCCGCCTGCTGGGACAGCAGGGAAGGTGTCTGAGGTAGGTGCCATGGCTCCCAGCAGTATCATACTGCGCAAGAGGGGGTACCAATGCTGGCCTGGCCAGTCTGGTGCAATCAGTATTGTCCTTGGCTTGTCCTGTTTGATCTTTAGCAGAACCTTCGAGAGAAGAGTCAGAGGGGGAAAGGCATAAACCGAGAGGCTTTCCCAGGTAAAGGGTCAGGGCATCCACTTTCCAAGCTTGACCGTGGTGAGTCCTTGTGCAGAATTTGTCCAATTGGTACTTCTGAGGGGAGGCAAACAGGTCCATCTCTGGAGTCCCCCATTTGTTCCTCAAGAGGTTGAATATTTTTGGTTCCAGTTTCCATTCGTGAGGGTCCATGACATTTCTGCTTAGGTAGTCTGCCAGTGAATTTAGCTTGCTTGGCAGGAAATGAGCTTGTAGGTGCACTTGGTAGCTCAAGGCTGTGCTCCACAGAGCCATGGCTAGTATGCAGAGAGGGTACGAGTGGGTTCCCTCTTGCTTATGTACCACATAACTGTGGTGTTGTCAGTCTTTACCAATAATTGTCCTGGAAGGATGTGGTCTTTGAAGGTTGTCAGGGAATTCTGTACAGCTAACATTTCTTTTTGGTTGATATGCATTGCATCTGACTCTGGTTCCATTTGCCCTGAATGCACTGCCCTGCTAAGTGAGCCCCCGATGCATAGTCTGATGCGTCTGTTAGGCTTTAGGCAGAAGGGGGTAGAGTGAAAGGGAACCCTTTCTTGTGGTAGCAGCCCTCTGCCCACCAAAGGAACTCTGTCTTTATACAAGGAACGATAGGAATTATTGATTCCAGGTCCTGAGAATGTTGGCACCATAGGCTTTTTAGATACCATTGTAATTTCCTCATATGCAGTCTTGCATATGGAATTAGTAAGAGGCCATGAACCCCAGGGCTTGCAGATTGCTGGGTCTTTGTGGCCAGTAGTTTGAAGTAGGTTGTCAAATAAACTTGTTTCTCTGGAGTGAGGAAAGCCATATGGGAAATTGTGTTCAAGCTTGCTCCCAGGAATGCAATCTGTTGGCAGGGTACTAGGTGAGATTTCTTTTCGTTTATAGTGTACCCCCAGTGAGGTTAGAAGCTTCTTTACGAATGCCAGATGTTTTAATAGCAAGTCTTGGCTTTCTGCTGAATCAGATGCAGGTATGGGTATATCTGAATATTTCTCTGCCTGCAAAATGCAATGGCTGGAGCTAGACACTTTTGTGAAAAACCCTGGGCGCAGTAGATAAGCCAAAGGGAAGTGCAGAGAACTGATAGTGCATGGAGCCTTCCCTGAAGCTTAGGTATTTCCAGCAAGATTCCCTTATTGGAATGTGCAGGTAAGCTTCCCTTTAAGTCTAAGGTTGCCAACCAGGCAACTTTGCCTAGCATAGATAGGAAGCAGCTGTTGAAGTGTTAGCATTTTGAATTTTGGGATTACCAAAAAGGTGTTTACAATAGAGAGGTCCAGGATACGACACCAGGAGCTCTTTTCTGGGTACCAGGAAAAGTCTTGTATAAAAACCTTGTCCCCTTACTTCTGCTGGGACAGGGTGAATAGCCCTGATACTTAGAAGAGAGAGAACCTGCTGGTGAGACTCTGCCCACTGATTTGAGAGTCGGTCTGGCCAACCGGTTGGGGATGGTAGGAGTGGAAGTGGAATTTGTATCCTTGGAAAACTATATTTAAAACCCATTTGTCCTGGGAAATGAGTTCCCAGTTTTTTGCATGCAGGGAGAGCTTTCCTCCTAAGGGATCAGGCAGTTGAGCATGGCTTGGAAGGGTTAAGGTTAAGTCACTGTGACATCTATTTGTAGGTGGGTGTCTACTTCCTGCTTTGGAAGTGGGAACCCTGCACTGCTTAGGCCTGTGCGTAGCCTGAGACTGTAACCTAGGTCATCTGCTGTTCCTGGATTTGGACTGAGAAGGCCTCGAAAAGACTGGAAGGGACCAATTCTTAGAAGGCCAATGCCTACTAAATCTGGGAGGCTGTACTTGCAGGAAATCTTTTAACAGTTTGCATAGATTTAGCTTTTTCCTCCATCTTTTTGAGGACGACTTCTGCTTTCTTACCAAACAGGCGGTCTTGGTTTAAGGGAGCATCCAGTAATTTAGCTTTATCATGATCTGGCAAATTTTGCTCCTTAAGCCAGGCATGCCTTCTACGAACAGACCCAGTGACAGCAGCCCTGCAAGATGCTTCTAAAGAGTCAAAACCACATTGCAAAGTAGGTTTACCAACTTGTTCAGCAGAATGCATTAAATCCTGTAATTCTGTATGTTCAGCACAGACAGGAATCAACATAAGTTTCTGTTTAAAGTAGTCCCATAATATGCTGTTGGTACTTTAACATATGAAAAGTACAGTTTTGTACCTACCATAAATGTGATGTTTGAGTGTATATACTGCTGCAGTCATCACACTTGGGTTATCCTGCCATCAGGCGGTCCCCGCAGTCGGCCGAATCCCAAAGTCTTGATCCGGTGTCAGTTGTCGTTGCTTCTTCCCTGACATCAGTGCGACAGGGGGATAAAAGAGGCAGCCGACGCCATTTTCTTCAGTTTTTCTTGCTCCAGATGTCAGGTGCCCCCAACTAGGAAGGCAATACAAATAAATGCAAAAATACCTTAGTAGACAAACAACAGTACTAGCTGTTAGCAAATACACCATATAGCCATGCATCCAATAGATTGATGTACATGGAGTTATAACCAACACCCTGGTATGTAGAGGGGATGGTGGGAGGGTAACCTGGACTGCAGCAGTATATACACTCGAACATCTACATTTATGGTAGGTACAAAACTGTACTATGTTCATCGTGTTATACTGCTGCAGTCATCACACTTGGGTTGAATCCCAAAGCTATGGATGGGTGGCTGGTACTAAACTGGGTTAGGCGAAGCTAGGATGCCCTGCAGAACTGCAGTGGCAAAACCAGCTCTGGTTTTTGAGTATAATGGAATGTGGTAGTGCTTGGTAAAGGTGTGCACTGAACTCCAAGTAGCTGCCTCCAGAATGTCCTTGGTTAGAACCCCCCTGAGAAAGGCTTGCTGAGGTTGCTGTAGCCCTGGTAGAATGGGATCTAATATTAACAGGCACTGCTTTCCCATGGTGCGAGTAGCAAAAGCAGATACAATGTGCTATCCATTTGGAGATGGTCTGTTTTGAAATGGCCTTTCCTTGAGAACCTGCAGCATAGGATACAAAGAGTTGGTCAGTTTTTCTGAAGGTCTTTGTCTTATCCAAATAGTAACGTAGCTGTCTGTGAATGTCCAAAGAGTGAAGGAGTCTTTCTCCTTTATTCTGGGGGTTTGGATAAAAGGTGGGTAAATGAATGGTCTGATTCAAAGCCACACTGGATACTACTTTTGGCATAAAGGTAGGGTTAGTTCATAAAGAGACCCTGTCCTGATGGAAAATGATGAAAGGTTCCACTGCCATAAGTGCCTGTAGTTCTGAGACCCTGCGTGCTGAGGTGATAGCCAGCAACAGAGCTGTTTTCCAAGACAAGTATTGTAGTTCTGCTGAGAATGCTGGTTCGAAAGGAGGCAGTGTTAATTTTTCTAAAACGAAGTTCAGGTCCCAAGCTGGCGTTGGGGGCTTTCTGGGGGGGGTCTTATATTCTTAGCCCCTCTGAGAAACTGCCTTAGTAAAGGGTGTGAGAACATTGGAGGATCCGTATTGTATTGAGCTGAAATGGCTGAAGCATGGATCTTAATGGATGAGAATGAAAGGCCTTTGTGTAGCACCTCAGTTAAGTATTGCAGTATTTGTGGAATGTTAGGTATCTAAGGATTTTGGCCATTAGCCTGGTTCCATGCACAAAATCTTTTCCATTTGTCTGAGTAAGTTTTTCTGGTGCTGGGCCTCCTGGCCTCCAAAATGACATTCAGGACATCCTTTGAGAGACGTGTTGATTGATAGTTCAAGGTATTCTCCATGCAGCTAAATTTAAAGTCCTGAGGTGACTGTGAAGGATCTGAGAGTTTTGCTGAGTCAACAGAAGTGGGAATTGATGTAAGATCCATGGAGGGCTGTGAGTCAAGGTCCTTAGTAATGGGTACCAGTGCTGACGTGGCCAGTCCGGAGCAATGAGGATCATTTGTGGTCTCTGATCTGACTTTCAAGTAATACCTTGGTCAAGAGAGGTAGTGGTGGGAAGGCATAGACTGTCAATGCTGTCCAGCTGAATGATAGGGCGTCCACTTTCCAGGCTAGGGAATGGTAAGTCCTTGTGCAAAATTTCTGTAGTTGGCAATTGTTGGGGGAGGCAAATAGATCTATGTCTGGGCGTTCCCACCTTTGAGCTATCATTGAAAATACTTGTGGGTGTAGTCTCCACTCGTGAGGATCTGCCAAATTTTTGCTTAATTCGTCTGCCAATATGTTTCTTTCCTGGCAGGAATTGTGCTTGCAGCTGTACTTGGCAAGTCAATGATGTGTTCCACAAGGTCATTGCCTGTCTGCATAAAGGGTAGTAGTGTGTTCCTCCCTGTTTATGTACCACATAACTGTGGTGTTTGTCTGTCCTTATTAGTAGTTGTCCTGGATGCAAGAGGTCCTTGAAGGCTGTCACTGCATTTTGCACAGCTAGCATCTCCTTTTGGTTGCTGTGTAGATGCATTTGTTTTGCAAACCATTTGCCCTGTATGCACTGTCCTGCCATGTGTGCTCCCCAGGCGTAGTCTGAAGAACCTGTTGTCATAGTTTGGTTTGCTGGAGGTAAGACAAAAGGAAGACCCTTGTTTATTTGACATGCTTGAGCCCACCATAGGAACTCTTTTTGAAGGCAGGGAATGAGAGGTATACTTGTTTCGAGGCTGTACCTGTGTTGAGTCCATACACTTTTCAGGTACCATTGTAATTTCCTCATATGCAGCTTTGCATGTGGAATTAGTTGAATGCAGGATGCCATGAACCCCAGTGCCTGCAGGATTTTCCTTGCAGTGAGCTGGGTAAAAGTTGCCATCTTTTTGAAGTATTGAGTCAGTTGTTTTTTTGTTTGTCTGGTGTGAGATAAGCCATCTGGGCCGTTGTAGTTAAGCTGGCACCCAGGAATATTATGTCTTGTGAGGGTATTAGTTTTGACTTCTTTTTGTTTACTGTGTACCCTAGGCAACTTAGCAGCTTTGTTACAAATGCCAGATGCTGTAAGAGAATGTCCTTGCTGTCCGCTTGGATCAAGCAGTCGTCCAGACATGGGTAAATTTGTACTCCTCGTTGTCTGCAATATGCAATTACTGATGCCAGACATTTCGTAAATACTCTGGGCGCAGTAGATAAGCCAAAGGGCAATGCAGAGAATTGATAATGCGTTGTACCTGCCAAGAATCTGAGGTATCTTCTGCAATCTTGTCTGATAGGGACATGCAGATATGCCTCTTTGAGGTCCAACATTACCAGCCAAGACTCCTTGCCCAGCATGGGAAGAAGCTGCTGAAGTGTGAGCATTTTGAATTTGGATACCTCCAGGTATGTTTAGAATTGAGAGGTCTAAAATGGGCCTCCAGGCTTTGTCCTTTCTTGGGACTAGAAATAGTCTTGAGTAAAAACCTTGACCTTGCTCCTTTGTAGGTACCTTCTGAATTGCTTTCATATCCATGAGAGCTGATATTTGCGCTTGTGCCTCTGCCCATTGGTTTGGAGGCAGATTTGGCATGCCTCTCATCCGTGGTAAAGTGTGGAAATGAAATATGTATCCTCGGGTAATGATATCCAGAACCCATTTGTCCTTTGTTATGATGCGCCAATTTTGTGGAAATAAAGACAGTTTTCCTCCCAAAGGTGCTGCAGGGCAATTTTGCTTGGCAGACGAAGAGGGAAGTCATTGTGTTCGTTTCCTGAAGGGTTGAGATCTTTCGTCTCCCCCTCTGAGTTGTTGTATGCCACTGTCTAGGCCTGAAATAACCTTGTGGCTGGCCTCTGCCCCTTGGGCGTCTGTACCTACCTCTTTGGGGTCTGTCTGATGCAGGAAAGGACCAGTTTTTTGATGGCCAGTTTCTGCTGAAACGAGGAGGTTGTACCTGTAAAAAATCTTTAACTGTTTGCATAGATTTTGCCTTTTCTTCTATTTTCTTTAAAACTTCCTCTGCTTTGACACCAAATAAAACATCTTTCTGCAATGGAGCATCCAATAACTTTGCTTTGACATGTTCTGGTAAGGCTTGTTCTTTAAGCCAAGCATGCCTACGTATTACAGACCCTGTGACAGCTGCTCTACATGAGGCTTCCAATGAATCAAAACCACACTGTAAGGTATGCTTTCCTACCTGTTCTGCTGCATGCAGCAAATCCTGCATCTTTGAAATCAGGTTGATCTGTCTGAGGGGTCATTTTCTGTTTTAACTGTGTAATCAAGTACTGTTGGTATTTTAGCACGTGACATTGGCAGTTTAAGGCCCTCATGGCCAAAGTGGCAGACGTATACACTTTCTTTCCCCATCTTTTTAATGCTCTGGAATCTCTTTCAGAAGGAAGTGGATTCTTAGCAGTAGAGGCCTTAACCCCTTTGGGAAATGGTTTCTGGGTGTGCAGTAGGACTTTTATATAGAAACTTATGAGTTTCAGGAAAGTACAGTTTTGTACCTACCATAAATGTAGATGTCCGAACTGGATAGCATCTGCAGTCATAACAACTGGGTTGTCCTGTCGTCAGGCAGCCCTTCAGTCGGCCGGATTCCAAAGTCCGGGTCCAGCTTATGTCGCACTTCACCCGTCATCTCTGTTGGTCTTCGGGTATAAAGGCATCAGCCGACGCCATTTTCCTCAGTGTTTCTTGCCCCAGATGCCAGTAGCCCTCTTGAAGGCTAAATTTTTTGGATAGATGCCAATGTTTCCAAAAAGATAGAGGTAAACACAAACATAAGCATGTATGTACATATATACAAACAAATACACCATAAAAGACTCCCCCCCACCAGCTAGCTATTAGGAGGGTAACCACCCTAGGAGTACCACAGAGGGGAAGGAGGGAGGGTAATCCTGACTGCAGATGCTATCCAGTTCGGACATCTACATTTATGGTAGGTACAAAACTGTACTATGTCCTTCATGGATGCATCTGCAGTCATAACAACTGGGTAGAATACCATAGCCAACTAGGGGAGGAGGATAAAGGTAAATTATGGTGTGTTTAGGATCCCTTGCAGTACAGCAGTGGCAAACCCTGCTCGGGATCTGGAATATAGAGGCAAATTGTAATGCTTGGCAAATGTATGCACGGAGGTCCAAGTAGCCGCCTCAATAATGTCTTTGGTTGCCACTCCTCGTAAGAAGGCTGTGGTAGTGGCTGTTGCCCTTGTAGAATGAGGTCTTATGTTCTGTGGAATTGGTTTTCCATGGAAGGAGTAACAGAATCGTATGCAATTTCCTATCCATTTGGAGATTGTCTGTTTAGAAATAGCTTTTCCTTCCCTTCCTGTTGCATAAGCTACGAAAAGTTGGTCAGTCTTTCTGCTATTTTTTGTTCTGTCCAAGTAGTAGCGTAGCTGTCTATGTACATCCAAGGTATGCAGTATTCTTTCCCCTCTGTTTTGTGGGTTGGGAAAGAAGGTAGGTAGGTGGATTGCCTGGTTTAAAGACACTCTGGATACCACCTTAGGCATAAATGTAGGATTAGTCCTCATGGACACTCTATCTTGGTGGAAGATTAGGAAGGGTTGCACCGCCATTAAGGCCTGTAGTTCTGAAACCCTCCTTGCTGAAGTAATTGCCAGTAGGAAAGCAGTTTTCCATGACAGGTGTTGTAGGTCTGCTGTTGCTGCTGGTTCAAAGGGTGGTAGTGTCAACTTTTCTAGCACAAAGTTTAAGTCCCAAGCTGGTAATGGTGGCTTCGTTGGAGGTTTTACATTCTTGATTCCTCTGAGAAACTGCCTGAGCAAAGGGTGCGAAAAAACAGGTGGATCAAAGCTGTATTCTGCTGAAATAGCTGATGCATGTATCTTGATGGAGGAGTAGGACAGGCCTGAATGAAGCAGTTCGGCCAGGTACTCCAGAATGTTAGGCATATCTATGTTTGACACATCTTTTCCTTTTTCAGTACTCCAAATGACAAACCTTTTCCATTTTCCAGCATAGTTCCTTCTTGTTGAAGGTCTGCGTGCTTCAAGAATAATGTCTTTAACTCTTTGGGAAAGCTCTGTGTTAGCTGCTGCTATGTGATGTTCCATGCAGTCAGTTGCAACGTTTTTAGGTTTGGATGCATGATGCTATAGTTGTTCTGAGTTAACATCAAAGGCATCAGAGGAATTGGCCACATATTGTTCCGAGACATGCTCCTCAGTAGTGGGTACCAGTGTTGTCTTGGCCAGTTTGGAGCTATCAGGATTATCCTTGGACGTTCTTCCTTGATTTTTAGTAGTACTTTGTGTATCAAGGGAAGAGGTGGGAATGCATATGCTGTTAGGCCTTTCCAGCTGAAGGAGAGCGAATCCACTTTCCATGCTAGTGGGTGGAATGTCCTTGTGCAGAATTTTTTGAGCTGGTGATTGAGAGGTGATGCGAATAGATCTATCTGAGGCATTCCCCATTTCTTTGAGATGGTCTTGAAGATGTCCGGGTGCAGCTTCCATTCGTGGGCATCCGAAGTGGTTCTGCTTAGTATGTCTGCTAGAGTATTTTCTTTTCCCGGTACAAATATTGCCTGTAACTGGATGTTGTAGCGGAGTGCCAGGGTCCACAGCTCCAAAGTCATTCTGCATAGGGGGTATGAATGAGTGCCTCCCTGTTTGTTGATGTACCACATGACTGTGGTGTTGTCTGTCCTTATCATCAACTGGCCCTCTTTGAGAAATGGTTTGAACTTTTGGATTGCCAGTTTTACTGCCAGCATTTCTTTTAGGTTGATGTGCAGGTGAAGTTGATCCTGTGTCCAGAGTCCTTGCATGCATTTGTCCAGCATGTGGGCCCCCCATCCTAGGTCTGAAGCGTCTGTTGTGATGGTCTGGCTTGCTTGACATCTGCGGAAGGGTAGGCCTGGGTTTGACTGGCATGCCTGAGCCCACCATAGGAACTCCTGTTTTAAGCATGGAATTAGTGGGATTTCTGTTTCCAGGCTGTGTCTGTGTTGGGACCATAAATTCTTTAGGTACCACTGTAGTTTTCTCATATGTAGTCTGGCAAATGGGACCAAGATTATGCATGATGCCATGAAGCCCAAGGCCTGGAGTACTTTCCTTGCTGTTATCTTGTTCAGTTTTGTTAGTGCCAAGAAGTAAAGAGGGAGTTCTTTTCGTTTTTCTGTAGTTAGGAATGCCATTTGTTTTACTGTGTCCAATTCCGCGCCCAAGAAGGTCCTTGTTTGGGATGGTATCAGCCTTGACTTTTGTAAATTGACTGTGTATCCCAGTGCTTGTAGCAAGTAAATGACCCTTTGTAAATCTGTTGTCAGCTTGCTTTTGTTGTCCCCTTGTAGTAAGCAGTCGTCCAGGTATGGGTAAATTTGAATTCCCTGTAGTCTGCAATGGGCGATTACTGATGCCAGGCATTTTGTGAATACTCTGGGCAGTAGATAAGCCAAAGGGCAATGCTGAGAATTGATAGTGCTCTGATCCTGCAAGAAATCTGAGGTATCTTCTGCAGATTGGTCGAATGGGGACGTGCAGGTATGCCTCCTTGAGATCTAGAGTTACCAGCCAACACTCCTTGCCCAGCATGGGAAGAAGTTGCTGTAAGGTCAGCATTTTGAATTTTGGGACAATGATGTATGTATTTAAGGTGGACAGGTCGAGAATTGGTCTCCAACTTTTTCCTTTCTTGGAACTAGGAATAGTCTGGAGTAGAACCCTTTCCTTGCTCTGCTGTTGGCACTCTTTCCACAGCTCTCATGTTTGTTAACTCCATTATCTGTTGTAGAGCCTCTGTTTTTTGATTTGGAGGTAGATTTGGCATTCCTCTTTTGACTGGTAAAGTGTGGAAGTGGAACCGTAGCCTTGATCTATGGTTTGTAGAATCCACTTGTCTTTTGTTATGTAGTGCCAGTTCTTTGAAAATAAGGTTAACTTTCCGCCTAAAGGAGCTGCTATTTGTTCCCTGGTAGGCGGATTTAGGGTTAAGTCACTGTGGTTGTGTTGATGTAGTGGCAGAGGTTGTGTCTGTGCCTCTGTTGTTACCTTGCCACTGTCGTCCTCTGTAGGCACCTCCTCTAGATTGGTTTCTGCCTCTGGAACGCCTGTTCCTGCCCCTTTGAGATCTTGTGGAGTCAGGAAAGGACCAATTTTGGCAGGCCAGTTCCTGCTAAACCTTGGGGTTGTACCTGCAAGAAATCTTTAACCGTTTGGACAGATTTTGCCTTTTCTTCCATTTTCTTCATAACCTGCTGGGCAGGTGTACCAAACAAACTTGTCTTATCCATAGGAGCATCTAGCAACTTAGCTTTAACATGATCCGGTAAAGCTTGCTCTTTAGCCATGCATGCCTTCTTATCACTGTGCCAGTCATGGCTGATCTAAATGAAGCCTCCAGTGCATCATAGCCACATTTTAAGGAATGGTTACTAACCTGTTGTATGTTATTTACCATTTCTAATACATATTTCTTATCAAGAGATTCATCAGTGGTTAGCTTTTTAGTTAATTGATCAAGCATAAACTCTTGGTATTGTATCATGTGAAACTGACAGTTTAAAGCTCTAGCTGAGAGAGTAGCTGAAGTGTAGACCTTTTTACCCCATCTGTCTAATGACCTTGCTTCCCTTTCAGAAGGAATAGGGTTTTTAGCAATGGTCGCGGCTACTGCCTTGGGACCCTGGGATATAGTTTCGGGGTCTGCAAGTGGGGCCTTGTAAAGGTGGTGATGAGTATCTGGCACCCTGTAAAATCTGTCTGGTTTGGCAGGGGCTGGGGGTAAAGAATCTGGAGCGGAGCAGACATCATTGAAAGCATCATCCACCACAGAGAGAACAGGAGGTATAGCTAAGGGCCTGTGCTGTGGAAGGTGCAGAAAGGTCCTAAGTCTTTTTCTGGAGTCTGAAAAATCCTGTTGCCATTGGAACTGCTCTCGCATGGCATGCAAGGTTTCCCCAAAGGAGAATTCTTCTGGTGGGGAAGCAGCTGGAATGGAATCTTCAGCATCAGAATCTTCAAAATTGGAGAAAGGAACCTCTGGCTGGTCAGTAATGTCTGATTCATCAGCAGAAACATCAGAGGACACTGGCTCAGGGGGCTCTGCCCTAGGTCTCTTCTCTGGGGGCTGAGAGGCCCTGTCTGGGTGAGATTGAGATCCTCTGATTAATGAAATTAAATCTTCTGCCAAAGTAAGCATTTGAGAACTAGAAGAGGGCCTGGTAGTGGGGGGTTTAACAGGCACTGTTTTAGTAGTCTTGGCTGCTTTAGCCCTGGCGAAGGCCTTAATGGACATGGTTGCTGGAGGCCTAGCTGCACCACGTGCTGGGGTAGAGACATCCAAGGGAATGGTGTCTGATAAATCAGTGGCAACCACCGTAGTGGATAAAAATTCTGAGGCCGATTCAAGAGTGGTAGCAGGGGCCTCAGTTGTAGAGATAGATTCAGCTGTACTTTGAGCAGTTTTCTCGGTTTCGGCCGAAACCGAGACACTCGCGGCTTGCTTAACCGTGGTTTCGGCCGAAACCGCGGACCGCGAGTGTCGGTCTTTATCTTTGCGTTTTTTGGCAGATTGGGAAGTCGGAGGATCCGACGGCATAATGTACGCAAAATCAGAACCGAAAAACTGTTCTGCAAACTCCGACCGACGCCTAAGCGTTCGTCGGTTGAAAGAAGCACAGGCCGAACAGGCTGCTACGTCGTGGGCTGGGCCTAAACAAGGCAGGCAATGAGAGTGGAAATCTTTATGAGGTATTTGTTTCCCACAGGTTAAACAATTATTAACTTTTCTGACATCGGCTGAGGCAAGAAAGGTTCCCCAACGGGTACTTAGCTTTAGAAGTCTTCGAAGTAGTATTCGGTAGAAGTAATCTCTGGATCCGACCGACCGGCACTTGCGAACAGCTTCTGCTTCGGGCGCCACGCGGCAAGAAAGACTGAGGAAAATGGCGTCGGCTGATGCCTTTATACCCGAAAACCAACAGAGATGACGTCGGGTGAAGTGCGACATCAGCCGAAGCTGGACCCGGACTTTGGAATCCGGCCGACTGAAGGGCTGCCTGACGACAGGACAACCCAGTTGTTATGACTGCAGATGCATCCATGAAGGACATCTCGGTAGTATCTGTCTGGTTTAGCTGGTGCTGGAGGTAAGGAATCTGGGTTTAGACTAGATTCTGAGTAATCATCATCCAAAATGTCTAAAACTGGAGGAATTGCTAGGGGTCTATGCTGTGGAAGAAGAAGAAACTCACGGAGTATTTTCTTAGAGTCAGAATAATCTTGGCCTTCCCAGTGGAAGTGTTCCCTCAAGGTGTGTAAAGTTTCCCCAAAAGAGTAGTCTTCGGGGGGGGGGGAATGGACTCTTCAGCATCTGAATCTTCATAAGGAGGGAAGGAGTAATCCTGGTCCTCAGAGTTGCCTGAGGAAATGGATGCTTGGTCAGAGGAAGGATAATCTTCCTCCAGTCTAGGCCTTTTGTGAGGGTGGGGGGGGGGGGTTGGGATCCCCTGATAAGGGTAATTAAATCCTCAGCCATCTTAAGCATCTGTTTTTTAGGCATAGGGGCCTGTGGGGGAGTGTGTGGACCCGGCTTCTTAACTTTCAAGGGAGCTTTAGCATAAGATTTAGCAGAGGTAGTTGTCGGTTTGAAGACACCTTCAGAAACCGAAGGCCTACCCAAAATTTCCGGATCACCGTCAGGACTGGCTTCTGAGGGGAGAGGTGGAACCAGTTCCTGAGGCCCAGCTGCTTCGGTCTGGGAGGCCGACAGAATTTCTGAATCAGCGGTAGCCAGGGGCTGCGTAGGCGCCTCGCTGAAAACCGGAGAACCGGCATCAGGCCTGGCTGAGGCCTCAGCTGTCTGTCCTTATCCTTGCGTTTTTTAAACATTGCTGATGTCGGTTGCTCCGACGGCATGCTATAGTTAAATTTTCTGCCAAAATAATGCTGGGCGAAATCTGCCCAATGCTTAATTGTACGTTTGTTGAACCTACCACAAAACCGAAAACCAGAGACGTCGTGGTCTGGGCCTAGGCAAGGAATACAATAAGAATGAAAATCCTTATGAGGTATTTGCTTCCCACAAGAAATGCAATTATTAACTTTGTCTGACATCGGTCTGAGGCAAGAAAAGTTTCCCCAACTGGGTACTCAGCTTTAGAGAAGACTTCGGGCTGAAATTAAATTAGAAAATCTCAGGAGCTGGCCGACCGGCACTTGCGAACTGCTTCTGCTTCATGCACCTCGCGGCAGGAAAGACTGGGGAAAATGGTGTCGGCTGCCTCTTTTATACCCCTGTCGCACTGACGTCAGGGAAGAAGCGACGGCAACCGACGCCGGACCAAGGCTTTGGCATTCGGCCGACTGCAGGACCGCCTGACGACAGGATAACCAGAGTGTGATGACTGCAGCAGTATAACACGATGAACATCTGCTTCAGGCTCCTTGGCAAGAAAGACTGATGTAATGGTGTCGGGTGCCTTACTTTATACTACTGATGACCGGACGTCAGTCCTGAAGCAACAGCAACCAATGCAGAAATACTAAGCCTCTGGTATTCGGTCCGACTGAGGGTACCCTGGCAGAGATAAACCAAATGTGATGACTGCAACAGTGAAACACAAAGAACATCCTTGAATAGATGCCTAATCTGGACTGGTCTGGGGGGATGGACTGGATGACTTGCTTTTCGAGCAGCTTGGAAAATTCCACTGTTGCATCCTTCATTTGCATGGGTGGAAGGTCCAGGAGGTGTTTGAGAGGGAGTGGTGTCTGTGTGAAGGGGATTGAGTATCCTCTGCATATGATTTGCAACACCCAGTGACTGGCTGTGATGGACTCCCAGGCCGTTGAGTGTAGCAAAAGTTGACCCCTGACTGCCTCCAGGGACTAGCAAACCAGCAACCCTTCAGGGCTGCTGCATGGGCCTGTCCAAGAAAGAATCCCGAGATCCTTGGTTCCTCTGACCCCCCCCCCTGCCGCAAGGGCAGCATCTGTCAAATCCCCCTCTACCTCTGGGGGACGGTGAGTCCTGAGTGTCCTGGAAATAACTCGGACATCCAGAACCACATCATCTCCCCCCCTCCTTGATTCCTTGAGAAGGTTCAGTGAGGGGTTGAGAAGCGGATTCCGATTGCAGACAAGAGTCTTCCCATCCTTCTCGCTTTGGACCAGTGTGTCGCTTAGTCTTTTCAAAGAGACTAGAACCATCATATGGGCATTTATAAGATGCCTGATGGCAAATGCCTGCTCTGGGTGTTCTAGTGGCACCCTCGGTGGCATGAGATAGACGCGGCAAAGAGGTACTGGGAGTAAAGGTGAGGGTGGCCATCCGAGATGAGAAAACCTTTTCCTCTGCCGACATGGACCCCGGGGTAGACTCGGCGACCTCTTTCACTAGGTCTCACTGAAGCCTAATCACATGTGCCATGTAGTTCAGAGAACGTATAGAGAATGTTACTGAAGCATAGACCCGCTTCCCAAAATGGTCCATGATCCTTCGACCTCTGTGGTTTACCAGATGGGGTACTAAGGATCTTATCAGGGCATTTAGGGGATAGACTGTCAGGCTCCTTCCACGCCCAAGATGCAACAAGATCCAGCAGGGGATCTGTAGAAGGGGACACCCAAAATTTAGAGGGTCCTGCGCCAAATGCCTCCAGGAACACAGATTCATCAGGATTGGGCTTTTGGACAGAACCCCCCCCCTCACCCCACGCTGACAAAGGATCTCCATGTCATCTCCAAAGGAGACATCCTCTGGAGGTGACTGGGGGAACCCTCCCCCCTCCTCCAAGTTGATGTCCTCCATGAGGGATTCCGGCGGGGAGTCTAAGTGCCTCCTTTTACATGTTTTCAAGGAGCGTCCTCAGGAGGGTTTCTCTCTGATGAGGACTCAACCAACCAGCAGTTCCCGCGGAGGAATTTCCTGCTGGAGGTGGTAGGCTGTCCTTGAGGAGCCAGGATGGCAGACTCCAGACTAAACACAGAGGGAGCCAGGACAGACTCAGAAGACAAAAGTGTCAAGGGTCTCGATGGAACTGAGAGGAACCTCGCCACCACATCGAAAGCAGAAGAACACACCCCTGGAGCTTGGACAGTAAATGGGTCCATAATCCTCTGAATCAACGGGAGAGCCGAAGCCGAACCTCCAGATGCAGAGAGTCCAAGCAGACAGCTCAGCTCCAAAAATCGGAGCCAACACTACCACGTCGGATATGGCGCCAAGGCTATTGCTCCAAGAGCTGGTCAGCTCCGAGCTGGTCGGAGCCAACCTGCTCAGGGCAATGGTCGGCACTGAGGTAACAGGGTACCATCGGAGCCTACCCCTTGATGCCAAGAGGCCTCGAACCCAGAGACACTGAAGCCAGGAGTTGGATCAGAGAAGGAAAGATCGGGATAAAGGCAGACTGCATCTCCCAGCCCAGAGGTGGAGGGGGAAGGCAAGACTCCCATCTGAATCTGTGCGCGGATGAATCTCCTGCATCTTCCTGTCCACCTCGGCTTCAGAAAGGCTGCGGGTGGACATGGCAGAAGGGGCCACCAACACTAGCCTAGAGAGGCAGTGAGGGAATGTAGACACTGGGGAACAGACCTGAGACACCTCCAGCTCCGGGGAGAAGCAAGGAGAAAGGCGCCAGGTTTTGCCAGCGGCTTGGCAGAGGAAGCGAGGTCAGGGGACCGCTTCCTTGGCCTATCCCGGTTCCTATTTTGCGCTTCTTTCCGGCCCTGGCCCTCTTGGTGGGGGGTTGAGTCTCAGAGGCCGGGGCAGAGGAAGCAGCACAGGAAGCTTAAGTATAAGCTGGGGCATCCGCGGTAAGAGGTCCTTTGAGGATAAGCTTATTCCTCCTGTCGATCAGTGCACTGGGATTGAACACTGCACAGATCAAGGAGGAATCAAGGTGTGAAACACCTAAAACAGAAGGGAAAAGCTTTTTTTTTTTTTTTTTTTTTACATAACAACCGACACCTGAGTGGATCGAGAAGTAGGAAAAGGGTGAAAGGGAAGATAGAAAGTTAGAAAAGTATAGCTAAATCACCAAAAACACTTACCCAAAACTGCCTAGACCAAGATACTAGCATTACACGAGCAAACAAGATCTGTAGGGAGGAAAGAGACAGGGGCATTATGGGTAGGGGAGGAGCATGGAGCTCTGATCCAATGTGGGTAAAAGCAGCCAAGTTAGATCCATCCCAATATGTGTCCCACAACTTGAAGACCAAATGAAAACAACTTCAGATAAAAAAACTTCATACTTGGGTTATCCATAAGCAAGCTCAGATACAAAAATCAGATACTAAATCCCACACAGCTGTTTCAGATCATCCAGGGGAGAAGATGGGGAGGGGGGTGTCCAATGCTGACTTGAGGGAAAATAATTAAAGCTCAAACAAGATGGCTAGTTAGATGGCAAATGTGGTTACATTGTTGTTGCAGCCTGTGCCTGACTGAGGGTTCCAGGCTATGCCCCCTCCGACAAGGATCTGTTCTTTAGGAGTCTTACTCATGAAGTTTAAAAACAATAGAGAAAACGGATAAAGTTATGCTAGGAGTGAAAAAAAGTTATGTACCATAACGTTCCATCTAAATTGTTGCTTTTCATTTTTCTTCACCCATCCCTCCCTCCTTCCCCCTGCCTTATGTGGGCTGTGTAGTGGACTGGATGGTGAGGCATAGCCCCTACTCTGGTGAAACGTTTTCTTACTTATTGAGCTAACTGGTGCTAATGCCAGGGTTTTAGGCATGTGATTAGGTTGGAGTGCTACTGTCTGAAGCAAACTCGATCGGAGGGAGACTGGTATTATGAGTAGGGGAGGAGCTTGGAGATTGGATCCAATGCTGGAAAAGGTGTCTGAGTCAGATCCATATTCCTACAGGCTGAAGACAAATGAAAAGCAACAACTCAGATGGAACGTTATGGTGAGTACATAACTTTTTTTCACTCCTAGCATGAGACCACAGAGAGGAGAACCAAACTTGGTGAGGCCAGAAGGGGGCAATGAGGATCACCAAGCTCCCCAGCTGTCGAGCTTTCTGAATGACTTTTGGAATTAGATGGAGTGAAGGATAAGCATACAGTAGACCAGAAGGTCAAGCACGAACTAGCATCTCCTGGGACTCCCCTGGAGGGGGGGGGTTCAGAGCAAAATACTTCCTGCACTTTATGTTGGAAGGAGAGGTGAAGAGATTGCAACAAGGCTGACCCTACTTTAGAAAGATCTGTTCCGCTACTGAAGGATTCAGAGACCACTCATAAGGCATCAGAATAGATCTGCTGAGCATGTCCGCCAGAATGTTGGACCTCCTCGAAATGTGCGCTGGCACCAGAAAACGGCCGGAAATCATCCACTCCCACAATCTCATAGCTCTGCGACAAAGGGGGTAAAACCTGATCCCCAGTTTGTTGATGTACCAGACTACAGACAGTGGTCGGTCTGGATGGCAATTGTCCCTTGGGGCAGATAGGCATGAAGAGCTTACAACGCTAACAGCATTACCCTCATCTCTGGGACACTGATATGCAGGTAGGTCTCCAAGGAAGGCCAAGTGCCTTGAACTGTCCTTCCCATGCAATGCCCCCCCACCTAAGCAGGGAGGCATCCATGGTCACCAGGGCGGGGAGAATAAATGAACGTCCCTGAAGGAGATCCGGGAACTGAAGCCACCAGAGGAGTGAATCCCTGCATGCTCGAAATAACCGAACTGGATGAGACAAAGACAGGTTTAGCAAGGACCAATGAACCGCCAGAGTCCATTGGAGAACCCTCATGTGGAGGCGGGCTGTTGGAATAAGGGTAATCGTGGTTACCATGGATCCCAACACCCGAAGAACGGAATCTGCAGGGGGACACTATCTGAATAATACAACGGACATGACGGTGAAGGGATAACAGTCTCTCCGAAGTTAGTAAGTCCTTGCTCTGGATAGTATTTAAGTGAGCCCCAATGTAATAGAGAACTTGAACTGGTATCAACTGGGACTTGTTGAGACTGACTGTTATGCCGAGGTGGTGAGCAGTCTTGAGAAGGTGATGCCTGGCTTGACACAGTTTATGTCTGGGAGGAGCAGAAATGAGCCAGTCATCCAGGTAGGGGAAGACATGGAACCCTTGCAGCCACAAGTGGGCTGCCACTACTGGTATCACTTTGGTGAAAACCCTGGGGGCAGTGGTGAGCCCAAAGGGACACGCTCTGAACTGATGACTGGTTTCCAGCCAGAAGCAGAGGAACCTCCGAGAGCATCTGGGCATCTTGAAGTGATGGTACACGTCTTGGAGGTCCACAGAGCACAACCAGTCATTCATCTGCAGAAAGGGCAGAATGGATTGGAGCATGCCATCCGAAACTTTGACTTGGCAACTGACATGCTTAAGGTTGAAAGATCCAGGATGGGTCTTAAGTCCTCGGTTTTCTTTGTCATTAAAGAACCTTAGAATAGATGCCTGATCCAGATTGGTCTGGGGGGACGGGCTGGATAATTCGCTTTTCGAGCAGCCTGAAAACTTCTACTGCTGCTGCTCCTGTTGAGCAGGTGGGACGTCTGAGAGATGTTATGGGGGGACTTGGGGCTGAAAGAAGGGAATTGAATATAGATACTATCTGCAACACCCAATGATAGTTTGTGATCTACTCCCAGGCTGTTGGGTGGAGAGAAAGACACCCCCCCAACTGCCTCCAGAGACTAGCAGTCAGGCAACCCTTCAGGACTGCTGTGAGGGTCTGTCCAGGAGAGAGTCCCAAGATCCTCTTCACCCTGCACTGATTCCTGGAAAAGGATCATTGTGGGGTTGAGAAGCAAATCCCGACTGCAGACAGGGTCTTCCAGTCTTTCTGCTCTGGACCAGTGTTTCGAATGGTCTTACTTTGGTAATTGTCAAAGGGGGTATTCTCAAATGACGTTTTGAAGGAGTCCGAGAAAGCACAAAGCCACAGCCAGGCATGACACCTGATGGCTACACCTGTTCCGGCCGCCCTAGAGGCACCTACAGTCGCATGTGACAGGAGCCTCATGGAAGTATTGGAAATGGAGGTAAGGGTGGCCATAGGGGAGGAGAACACCTTCTCCTCCGCCATGGACCCTGGGGCAAACTCAGCAACCTCCTTGATCAGGTCCCACTGCAGTCTGATGACATATGCTATGTAATTCAGCGCACACAAAGCAAACATGGCTGAAGCACAGGTCCGCTTCCCAAAACAATCCATGGCCGGCGACTCTCAGTCCGGGGATGGACCAAAGAACTCTCCTGAATGAGTTTTCTTAGTGGCTGCCGCAGCCACCATGGCATCTAAAAGGAATCCCGTCGACCAGTGCTGCCTATTAGATGGGGCGCTGAGAACTTTGTCCAGGTGCTTGAGAATAGGCTCAGCCATGTCCAGTTCCTTCCATGCCCTGGATGAAATGAGGTCCATGAGAGAATCCACAAGAGGGGACACCCAGGAGGTAGAGGGTCCTGTGCCAAATGCATCCAAGAACACAGACTCGTCCGGGTTATGTTTTGGGGTAGACCACCCCCACACTGGTGCAAGATTTCCACGATGCCTCCAAAGGAGACATCCTCTGAAGGTGATTGGGGGGAACCCTCCCCTTCCTCAAACTCTGTGTCTTCGGTGAGGGACTCCAGTGAAGAGTCCAAGTGCCTCCTTTTGCACGTATGTTTCCGAGGGAGCTCCTTGGGGGAGAATTTGGGGAGGACTCTGATACCTCAGGAAGCTCCCTGGGGCAGAGTGGAGACAAGCTGCCCATGAGGGAGTAGGATGGTGGATTCTGACCCAGAAAGAGGGAGCCAGGATGGACTCGGAGGAAGACAGCATCAGGGGTCTCAACAGAGCTGAAAGAACCCTCTCCACCACATCGATAGCAGATGGTGAAAGAGCCCCAGCAGCACAGGAGAGTAAAACCAGATCCGCTATTCTAGGAGCGGAAGGGGGAGCAGGATCCAAGCCTCCAGGTGCAGAGACCCCGAGTGGAAGGGCCGAATCAGAAAACCTCAAAGCCGATACCATTCCCTCGGATCCGGTGTGAGAGTACGGCACAGAGAGTTGGATGCCTACGAAAGGGTCGGAGCTGAACCACTCAAGGCAATGGTTGGCATCTAGGTATGTGGGACCATGGGTGCTGACCCCTCAGATGCCAGGAATTCTCAGACCCGACAAATCAAAAACTGGGGGTCGAATCGGAGGAGCAGCAATGGGAAGGAAAGCAGAGTATGTATCCCAACCCTGGAGGGGGCAGGCAAGACTCCTATCTGGATCTGGGTCCAGATAAACTTCTGCATCTTCTTGTCCACCTCAGCTTCAAAAAGACTGCAGGTGGACTGGGTGGAGGAAGCCACAGAGGGGAGGCAGAAAGGGGGGGAATGGCCTCTGGGAACCTCCCAGTTATGGCGAAAAGCACGGAGACTGGAGCCAAGGCGAATCTCAGGACAGATCCGTCCGAGGCATGGCCGGAGGTCCCTCGAAGGAAGTCCAGTCAGGGGACTGCTTTTTAGGCCGGTCCCGGTCTTTGGGATGAGACTTCTCCCCGTCCCCAGACTTCTTAGGGGGAGGTTGAGCCCCAGAAACCGGGGTGGAAGAAGTAGAGGGGACCGCAGCCTCGAAGGAAGGAGGCCCTTTAAAATCAGCTTGTACCTTCTGTTGATCAACACGTGGGGGTTGAAACCCATGCAGATCGAACAGGAGGTCTCTAAATGCTGAACCTCTAAACATACAACACACAAAGTGCGGCCATAAGAGAGCTTGTGGTCACACTCAGCACATTTCCTGAAACCTGGTTTTGGGTGGCTCTGCCATTGCTAGAGGAAACACACAAATGTTAACACACTAGAAAGGGGAAGAGAGAGGGGGGGGGGGCTTTTTTTTTTGAGAACTAACGCACTAGCACAGAGACGGGATAGGTGAGGAAAGACAGTTATAGATAGGATTAGAAGAAAATAAGAGATTTACTTACAGAAAAAGAAGTTTAATACTGAGGAAGCTTGGAACTATAAGCCACACTGCTGATTATCACGACTGGCAAACAAGATCTGAGGGGCGGAGGGAAACAGGGGTATTATAGGTAGGGGAGGAGCTTGGATCCGATGCTGGAAAAGGCGGCCGAGTCAGTTCCATACCAGATCTGTATTGCCACAGGTTGAAGATCAAATGAAAACTTCAGATGAACCGTTTCACCCACCATGCAACTTTAAGGAAAAATTACCATTCCAATCCTGGACCATTTGCCCTGGTCAGCAAATACAAATAGATAAAAATAAGTACATACATATACAGATATGGTGGAGTATGCAGTTTGAGGGGCATTTTAAGTGAAGCTTTAGCCATACATGGACAAGAGTAATTAATGGTAGAGATCAGTTAGCCATCACAGAACTATAGATGTTCTTTGTGTTTCATTGTTGCAGTCCTGGCTCGTGGGATTTCCTGCCATGAAAGCCTTTAGCTGGCCTGACTACCAGAGAAAATTCTTTCCTCCTCCTCCTTAGGCTGGCAAACACCCTAACAGACGTCAGTATGCTTAAGTAAATAGGGAGCCACCTACCCTACGAAATCAGTCTTTTTTTGCAGTCAGAGCTTGAAGGAGTCAGTGCATTGGTCAGTCTGCACCAGAGACAATTTATCAGAAATATAAGTGAACTCTTTTCTCTTGCCTTAAACTCGTGACAGATGAAGTAAATAATTGTCTCTGATGTGGTAAGCAAATTCCAAATAGAGACCTCCACACCTGTTGCGTTTTTCTTTGTCTCTAGGTTGTGAGGGAAAGGAGCACTAGGAGGCTGAACCTGGAGGAAAAGTCTTTCAGTCTTCATAGACTTAGCTTTGTCCTCAGTCTTAAGAACAGCCTCAGCTGTAGGTCTGAAGAGGAATTCCTTGTCAAGGGGAGCATCAAGAAGGTTGGATTTAACATGGACAGGAAGAGGTTGTTCTGCATGCCTTCTAATAACTGAGCTAGTGGCAGCTGCCTGGGGTGACCACCTCTGGATCAGCAGGATTTTTGAAAAGGTATTTATGGGACTTCTGTACCCTATAAAACCTGTCTAGTTTATGAGAAGTTGGAGGAGTCAGGATTCAATGAGGAATCCTGGAATACATCCTCAACCATCTCTAAAATGGGTGGAACAGCAAGAGGTATGACATTTGGCAGATCCAGAAACTACCCAATTCTCTTTTTTGACTGAGGGTATTCTTGGGCTTCCCGATGGAAATGTTCCCTCACATCAAAGGTGATATCCTTGGGGGGGGGGGTGCAGAGGCCAGGATCTCCTCTGAAGCCTCAAAAAAAGCAAGAGTCCTTTAATCAGGACCAGACCCCCCCCCTCCAGAACTTAATCCTCAACAGTTTCAAAAGGGTCTGGGGAAAGCCTTAGAAGTAGGATCCCTTTTCCTTTTACCTGGGGAAGATAGTCCCATGGGCTTTTATGGTTTCTCTAGATCTAAAAGATGCCTACCTGCACATCCCAATTCAAGAATCACATAAGCTTTCAACACTTCAGAGGAGATTGCAGTCATTATCAATATTCCCACTGCCCTTTGGCTTGCCTACTTCTCCAATGGTTTTCAACAAGTGCTTAGCCCCTGCAGTTGCCTTCTTCAGGACCAGAGGGGTCCAAATATACCCCTACCTGGACGATAGCCTGGCCATAACTCTATCAAAACTTCACAAGGATCTGAAGTTTATCCAAGACCTTCTGGCCTCACTGGCTTCCCAATAAATCTGAAAAAATACAACACTGTTCCTACAACAGGATAGTTTTCTCGGGGCACTTCTGGACTCGTCACCTCAAAAAGCCTTTCTTCCCCCAGACAAGGTCTCCTTTTGACCCACTACTTTCACTGTTCCCAACAGAAACAATGCATCTCAGCTAGTGAGTTTTTCCAAGCACTGGGATACATGGCATCTTGCATCCTCATGGTTCCCCTGGCCAGGGTGCATGAGGAAACTCCAGTGGTACCTCAAAAATGTATGGTGTCAGCACGCTCAGCCTGACAACAGAGATACAGCCGATTTCTCGTCTCAAGGGAGTCTGCATGGTGGGTACAAGCTTGTGTCCAAAATCATGACCTTCAATTCAGATTCACTCCCTACAGCCAAACTCACAACAGATGCCTCAGGGGCAGCCTGGGAGGCCTACTTTCAGCACCTCCAATCCCAAAGGAAGTGGGAAAAGTGGGATGTTCAGTTCAAGGACAGGCACATCAACTGGAAAGAGCTTATAGCAGTGCAAAAAGGCCTAGTAACTTTCAAGGAAAACTGGGAACCAGGATCCCTGTTCGTCAAAGCAGACACCACCACAGTTATATGGCACAAACAGGCAGGCAGCATCCACTTTTACCCTCTATGTTGCCTAGCGGTGCAAGTTTAGGAAACTGCTCACTCTTTGGGGTTTTACCTCCTCGCACAATACCTTCCAGGGGCACAAAATACTAGATCACCTCAGCAGAAACATGACGGACCCCCCAATGGTATCTGCATCAGAAAATATTTCTCAGCATGGCCCAGAGATTGGGAGCTCCACAGATAGACCTCCTAACCACCAATGAAAATGCTTAGCTGGAAAGATTCTGTTCCAGGATTGAAGAGAAATTGCAACTTACACTTTGGACAGTGATGAAATTGGTAACATACTATGTAAGAACTGGAAAATATTTTTTTGTTATGGGAAATATTTTGAGAAGTTTGGTGATAGAACAGGGAAGAACTTGAAAAAACTGTTGGAAGGCAGTGAAAAACTGGCTTCAAATTCAGCCAAGAGGTGGGGAACCTGCAAGTGTGGACTCTGCAACCAATTCAAATTTAATTTTGAGGGTAACACACTAGTGGTAGGGACCCCACAAGTTGGCTACTTCATTCCACTGCACTTGTAATTCAATAGGTTTAGTATATGTGGTAAAGTGTGTTCAATGTTTGTGTTTTTATGTGGGAAAAACCAAACGGAAATTTAAAGAGTGTACTTACGAGCACACTCTAGATATAAGGAATAATGTTGTTAAAATTCTTTATACAAGCAAGTGGAAACGCCCCAGTCATCATTTTTTTGGATTGGATTTTGTATGCTACAATATGAGGGGCGGGCCATGGGAAGATCTTACTGAATACAGAGAAATGATGTGGCAACTAAGGTTGAATGCTTGTCTGCCCCCTGACCTTAATGAATGTATTTCAATCAGTAGCATACTGCGTTTAAAATCTGTATATACAAAGTGTAAACCCTGCACTACTTGACAACATAGGGTTAAATTTGTTTGTTAATTGAAGTGGTGGTCATGTGATTTTTTACTATTCAAATATTGTAGAGTTTGTTGAATTTTTAGATTCTAATGAAGTCTTGGTTATAGACTGGCGAAAGCACTTAGTCTTGTTGGCTCACTACTAATACATTTTTAAACTACTCGCTGGTGTCTTCAGTACCTTCAGTTTTTAGATTGTATTTGTTGTTCTTGGTTTGTGTTTTTGCATCAAAGAGAAATCAGCCTGAAGAACAGATGATGTTATGTGATCCTATCTCGCCTACATTCTGTACTGATGGGCTCGGAGCCAATCCCTCGGCTCCGACTCGGCACGCTTATGCTATAGAGCGAGGCCTCTTATTGGCTGAGCTATCTTTATTCCAGGATGCACCACCACTAATCCCCCAGATCTCGTTTGCCGCTTACAAAGCTAAGACGTGGTCTCAACTTGGCTGGGCTAAGTACTATTTATTTAGGCTTTTTCCTGTCAGAAATTTGCTTGATTTAAATCCAAAAGCTGTTTTAACAGCTATTGTTTTTATACGAGTGTGTATTAGTAGTTTTGGTAGAGGATTTCGTGTTTTTTCCAGTCAGGGAAGGTTTCCCGTTTAAGTTAGAGGAGCCTTCCCCTGTTGTTTCTACTACCTTGGTTTTCTGTGTGTGGGTCAAGTACCTGTTTAAGTTAGAGGGTCTTGACCCTCTCTTTCTCTTCTTCTATAAAAATTGTTTCTTTTACTGTAGTCTAAAAAAAAAAAAAAAAAAAACTATTTAAAGTTTAAAATTATTAAAGTAGGGATATTTTATTTGCTGTAACCCTTCTTTTTGGTTGTAGACAACTGTGTTTGACTTTTCAGCTATGTCTAAAGAATACAAACCCTCCGGGTTTAAGAAATGCACGAGGTGTGGTTTCAAAATGTCCATAACGGACGACCACTCCTCGTGCGTCTATTGCTTAGGCGCCAAGCACCTACAAGAATCGTGTAGGGTGTGTCACGCCTTTTCATCAAGAGTCCTCCAGGAGAGGAAGAACAAATTAATCCTGAAAGGGTTAATCAAGCCATCCTTCGAGGAGGCTTTATCTTCCTCTCCTCCTCCTAAAAAGAAAAAAGCGTCGGCTCCGACCAGTCAGTCAGTCGGAATCAACTGCAAAAAAATCTAAGCAGACTTCTCCATCGGCTCCACGGATTTCGGAGCCGAGGGCGGAACGGTCTGCCTCGATGCCTCCAGCCTCGACCCCTCTGGTTTTGGAGCCGAGGACTGGGGCATCGAGAGGCGGGTCACCCTCATCGGCTCCACTGATATTGGAGCCGATAAGGGTTACCGGCTCAGACTCTTCTCCTTCTGAGCCGAAGTCCTTATCGGCACCGAGGGAAATTACCTTGAGATCTCCCCCGGAGCCGATAGTGGTAGAGTCCATTCGGAGCCGGTCCCCGAGCCCTTCGGAGCCGATGGAGAAATCGGTTCGGGCCCGATCGGTTTCCTCTAGATCATCCAAGATGTCTGATTCGGACATAGACAGGGTGCTCCTTCGACTCTTCCAGTCTCCGGTGTTCCAAAAGCTAGTTTCGGCTCCAGCCCATTCGGCTTCGGAGCCGATGGTCCACTCCCCTACTGTGGTTCCTCCTCCAACAGCTTCGGCACCGTTGGAGCCGGTGCTGGTGGAACCTGTGGAGGTTTTAGGGTCGGGCCCGACCCTTGCTCCAACTCCGGCTCTTGGGTCGGAGTTCAGCACACGGACTTCTTCCTTCGGCCCTGGGGGGGAGGCTTCGGGATTGATGCTTTCGGTCCCAAGTCTCCCTCTTGGTGCGTCGGCGGCAGGAGTGCCGTCCACTGTCGTGGCCACGGAGGTGGGACCCTCCCAGGATTCTGGTGGTCCCGCCTTCAGGGCTATGAGGAGTGCATTAGCCAAATCTTCCTTGGCTACCTCCGCGGTTTCCCCAGCTCCTTCCCAGCATACGGAGACTGGGTCTTTGGCAGTCCCCCTGTCCTTAGACAGCGGAGCCCCCGGGCCTCAGGTTACCCCCACTGGGGTTTCTCCCCCTCCTGGAGGTCCTTCTGAAGCCTATTCGGAAGACCCCCCAGGAAAAGATCATGCAAGAGGAAGCACGCTGACTCCCCTGATGAGTCTCTGACATCAGACACTGATCTCGATGATGCAGAGGGGTCCCCTAAGTCGTCCTCGGATGATGTCTCCTTTGCAGACATCCTGGAAGCCCTAAAACAACGAGGCGGCTGGCAGTCCAAACCTCCCTCTGCTGATGAGTCGGTGTTCCTGAAGGCCTTCGGGGCTCAGCACTCTGCCTCCTGGGTGTCTCCGCCCTTCGATGAGCTCTTGGATTTGATCTGTCGAAGGGCTTGGGAACACCCAGACTCTGTGGAACCGGTGCCTGCTCGTCCGAATAAGTTCCTCTCGGCGCCCCCTGAAAAAGAGTTTCTAACTAAAGGTGTGGCTGTAGATGCTTTGGTGGTGGCATCTGCTACCCAGCAAGATGTAGCAGAGGCTTCGACGTCTGTCCATCCTCCTAATAAGGAGTCTAGGAGCATGGATCGGTACGGAAAGCGCACCCTCAGTTCAGCGGCCTTTACACTGAGGTCCTTGAACTACCTTACGCACTTTACCAGATTTCAGAGGGATCTGATTAAGGAGCTATCCGATACCCTCTTGGGTAACCTGCCTGAGGAGCTGGCCCAGACGGTTGGCTCTCAGCTGGCTACAATGTCGTCCATTTCGAACTCGTCCATGAGGCTCATTTCTTATGCGGCCGAAGGGGCGAGTAGAGCGGCGGGTACAGGCATTACTCTACGGAGACAAGCCTGGCTCCGCCTGTGTCATTTCGCGGAGGCCTTTAAGTCTTCCTTTGCCGACGCCCCCTTTGATGGGTCCTCCCTGTTTGGACCCAAGGTAAAGGACACACTAACCCGCTGTGAACAGGAGGGTAAGACTCTGACTGCTGTAGGGGCACGATTTTCCACTCCCTTTCGGCCTTATCCCAAGGCTAAAAGAGGAGGGAAAATGTGGTTCCGTAGATCTCAGAAGCCTTACCCCTCTCAGCAGGAGGATTCCCCTTCCAGAGGCAGAGGAGGGGGAAATTCTTCCGGAAGACGCCGTCCCAGAGGCGGCAGAGGCCCTCGCAACACTGGAGACCACGAGTCCTTTCGTGGCTCTTCAGCCTTTCATAGTCCCTGAGGGATTGCCCGGCTGTGCAGCTCCGGAGCCAGTCGGGGGTCGTTTCTCGAAGCACCTAAAGGCCTGGGAAGGTATCACTCAGGACCAATGGGTGCTTCGGATTATCGCCGGAGGTTACTCCATCCCATTCTCTCACCCCCCCCCCAGTCCAAAAAAATCCCGGACCCACCACCCAGTCAACGGGATACCGCAGCCTCAGAAGTTTCAAAGCTGCTGCAAAAAGGAGTCATCCAACCGGTCCCCGCAGACCAGATCGGATTAGGGACTTACTCAAGATTCCTTTTGGTGCCAAAAGACCGGGGACTTAAGGCCCATTTTGGACCTCAGCATCCTAAACCGTTCAGTCAGAAAGTCCAAGTTCCGAATGGTCACCCTACAAACCATTCTCCCATTGCTGGAGAAGGGTGTTTGGATGTGCTCCATAGATCTCAAGGACGCTTATTACCATATCATGGTACATCAAGCGTCCAGGAGACATCTGCGCTTCAGCCTAGGAGGCAGTCATTTTCAGTTCCGTGCGCTGCCCTTTGGTCTCACCACAGCCCCCAGGGTGTTCACCAAATGTTTGGCGGTCGTGACTGCTCACCTGAGAAGTCTAGGATTCCAGGTGTTTCCGTATCTAGACGACTGGCTCCTAACTGCCACCTCCAAGCATCTACTATTGCGGAGCCTACAAGCCACTATATCACTGGGCAATTCCCTTGGAATCACCTTCAATTGGCCAAAGTCTGTGTTGCTGCCATCTCAACGCATAAGATTCATAGGGGTAGAGATGGACTCAAACCGAATGCGGGTCTATCTACCTACAGGCAGGATACAAACCATACAGGCTCAAGTTCGAGCCTTACTTCCCAGATCCAAAGCCCCAGCCAGAATGGTCCTGCAGCTATTGGGATCCATGTCCGCCACGGTTCTTCTAGTTTCCCTGGCAAGGTTGCACATGAGAATTCTTCAGTGGCTTCTTTCAGCTCAGTGGTCCTTTCAGGAACTCCCTTTCAGTCACCTCATATGGATCACGGAATCTTGCAAACGGGACCTTCGCTGGTGGCTAGTGCCCTCCAACTTGTATCAGGGACGACCCTTTGTTCTACCTCCTCCGGCGGCCACTTTGACCACGGACGCCTCCCAGACGGGGGGGGGGGGGGCATTCCCTGGGCTGGTCAGTCCAAGGCAAATGGCACTCAGAAGAGACTTTACTTCATATCAACATCTTAGAAATGAGGGCAGTACTTCTGTCCCTTCAAGCCCTTCACGATTATCTCCCTCAGGGCATAATTGCTGTTCACTCAGACAACATGTCAGTTGTCTGGTACCTGAACAAATAGGGAGGGACCAGATCCTATCCTCTTTGCAGAGAAGCCATGAGAGTTTGGGAATGGGCAGTCTCGACCAAACGCTTCCTAGTGGCTACTCACATACCGGGCAAGTCCAATGTGATAGCCGACAGATTGAGCAGAACCATCCTCTCTCCTCATGAATGGTCACTGAATATGACAGTTGCAAGTCAGATTTTTCAGCAAATGGGGAGTTCCGTGTTGCGATCTCTTCGCGACTCCTCTGAATGCAAAGTGCAAAGAATTCTTCTCCCTAACCCCGGCTCCGGGGAAGAGCCCCATGGACGCATTAGTTCATCCTTGGCCCACCGGCTTGCTTTATGCCTTCCCTCCAGTTCCTCTCCTTCCCAAGGTGATTCAAAAGGCATCTCTCTTGGGGAGCAAAATGATCTTAATTGCTCCTTACTGGCCTCGTCAAGTGTGGCTCCCCTATCTTCGGAAACGTGCTCTGGAAGGTCCATGGTTCCTGGATCAGATTCCAAACCTACTGGTTCATCAGTCGGGACTATTCCACCAGTCCCTACACACCTTAAAATTGACGGCTTGGCTCCTCCTCTTCCGACGATAGTCAGGAGTCATACATTGGATCCAGATGTTGTGCACATATTATCTTCGGCCCATAAGTCTGCTACAAAGAAACTGTATTCTAGCAAATGGAAAAGATTTGCTATTTGGGCTCAACTCCGGGGCCTGGACCCCATTTCTATTCCCGTGACAGAAGTACTAAAATTTTTGACTTCTCTTTTCAATCACGGCTCTTCAGTTTCTACCATCAAGGTACAATTGGCAGCAATCTCTAATTTTCACGAATCTATAGACCCACCTTTAATGAGCAACAGATTGTGCAAGACCTTCTTGAAAGGTGCTGCTCTATTAAGACCTCCGATTTCTCATCCTGCACCTCCATGGGAGCTCGATATAGTGTTACGCGCCTTGACTTCTTTCCCCTTTGAACCGGCAGCTACATGTGATCTAAAGTTCCTATCATGGAAGACAGCCTTTCTGGTGGCGATTACTTCTGCCAGAAGAGTTTCAGAGCTTCAGGCTTTGTCAGTAAAACCCCCGTATTTGGTTTTTCACAAAGAGAGTATCCCTCAGGCCAAATCCTTCCTTTGTCCCTAAAGTTTGTTCTAGTTTCTGCTTACAACAATCGTTAGCTTCCAGTTTTTTTCCCAAAATACTCTTAAAGCGGAGTTCATATTCCACACACTAGATGTCCACAGACAGTTACGTTTTTATTTAGACAGGACCAAACAAACAAGGAAAACAGATCAGTTGTTTGTATCCTTTGCAGACAACAAATTGGGCAAAGCTGTCACAAAGGTCACTATTGCCAAATGGATCAGGGACTGTATTACTCAAGCTTATTTTTATTCTAACAGAGCTTACCGCCTCTGTCAAAGCTCATTCTACAAGGGCTATGGCTACTTCGATAGCATTTCATTCTAAGCTTGCTATTAGTGACATTTGTGCTGCTGCTACATGGTCTTCCCCGCACACCTTTGTTTCACACTACAAATTAGATGTGGCATCTAGAGGATGAGCTTCATTTGGTTCCACAGTGCTCAGGAGTGTTTTCCAATGAGCCACCCGGGATTTAGGTGCTAGGGACGCTGTCCCATCAGTACAGAATGTAGGCGAGATAGGATCACATAACATCTTTTAGTTATGTACTCACCATAACTTTAGATGTTTGGGATCCATCTCGCCTACATTCCTAATAACCCACCCTCCTTCCCCCTTCCTTGGAGATCAGAGGATATCAGAAGGTCCGAATCCTGTTTCATCTTGAAACATCTAACAATGTTATATAATCAAGTTGTGCATGTGTGCATGAATGCGGACAAACAAGATCTGGGGGATTAGTGGTGGTGCATCCTGGGATAAAGATAGCTCAGCCAATAAGAGGCCTCGCTCTATAGCATAAGCGTGCCGAGTCGGAGCCGAGGGATCGGCTCCGAGCCCATCAGTACAGAATGTAGGCGAGATGGATCCCAAACATCTAAAGTTATGGTGAGTAACTAAAAGCTTTTCTCCTTCCTTTGGACTCGTCTTTTCTTTTATGTATTCCTTCCCTTACCTCTGCTACCGTGAGTCCTTCCATAGATAAGAGAAGAGGGGTTAAGGGCAATACTGACAGCCCCAGATTGGTCAAGGCAACAGTGATGTCCCATGCTTCTTGAACTAACCAACCAGAGTCCATGACTGCTGCCTTGGAGAGTTGACCTTCTCTCATTCAGGACAAGGGAAGGCTTGTGCACCCCAGCCTGCAGACGCTCAGCCTTTCACCTTAGATAATTCCACAGCATAACAAGCCTACCCTAAGCAAACAGGTTCAAAACATTCTCAAGGAATCCATTGGGCCTAATACCAGGAAATCATACTCTGCTAAGTAGAAAAGATTTTCCATCTTGTGCTATCAGCAGCACCACAATCCTGATTCAGCCCAGACTGCTACCATTCTAGACTACCTATCTAGTCTGGCTGATAAAAGGCCTTTCCTAAACTCTGTATTAAAATTCATGCCTCTTCCACTTCGGCCCATATACCTGCTTTTATCTTTTCCCATCCCCTCTTAAGAATTACTTAGGGGAGTCATTCATATTAGACCACCCAGGAGGCAACCTACCCTCCATGGGACTAACTTTGTTCTGGAAAAATTGACAGATTCTTTTCAAACCTGCAGCCTCTTCCAAACTGAAGTTTCTAACTTGGAAAACTGCCCTGCTCTCATGTCGGTGGAACAATTCCTTATCTTCCACCCAGAAAGGGTTTCCCTCAGAAAGAAGGGAAGCTTCTATCTTGCCCCAGGCGGTCACTGGCACTTCTCTAAATCAGTCCATTCACCGGCTTACATTCTTTCTCAACCCCCAGTACAAAGGGGAAAGAATACTTAGGATGTGCATATGCAGTTCCACTACTGTCTTGACAGAACAAGAGCCTTAAGAAAATCTGACCTGCTTTTTGAGACTTTTGCCCAGGTCTCAGATGGAAAACCAGCATCTAAACAGACCATCTCAAAATGGATCACACCTACTGTACCTCTTGTTACAGTCATCATGGCAGAAAGTCTCCTGAGGCCATCAGGTCACACTTGCCTACGGCTACTGCAACCACTGCTGTCTTCTTGAAAGGGGTCCCTAACTAAGGACATCCTGGAAGCTTCCACCTGGTCATCTGTGCATATCTTCACCAAACACTACCACTTGGTAGCCTTTTCTAGGTCCAGAGCAAGATTTGCCACTGCCATCCTGCAAGGCATCCTCTCCTCTCCATAATCTCCCTTCCTCCCTCTTCAGGTTTGGGAATCTTCCCTCATGTCAGGACTACAACATATTAAAGTTGTGTACACTTACTATAAAGATAGATGTTCGAGTGCATTCACTGTTGCAGTCTTTTTTCCCCTCCCCCTCCTTGCCCCTTAAAGTACTAGGGAGTATACTCATAAACTCTTACCTAGCCAAGATAACTCCCCTTGGCCTATCTTCCTGTAGGGGTTTTCTTCCTCAGTTCCCTACTGCTCACTTGGGGCTTTACCTGTTAGGGGACAGGAAAAAAATGATTTTGTGACGTAGGCTGGCTCCCTATATATCCAAGCGTACTAACGTCAGTTAGGACATCAGTCAGCCTAAGGAGGAGGAAAGAATTTTCTGTGGTAGACAGGCCTGCCAAGGGCTTTCACTGCAAGAAATCCCACAAGTCAGAACTGCAACAGTGAATACACTCAAACATCTACATTTATGTTAAGTGTACACAACTGTACTTTCTTCACTCTGGTAGTAGCATTAGAACTCTGGGGGACAGGACGGGACAGAAAAGATGGCAAACAAGGCAGTCCGACTCAGATTAGATGACAGATGTACTTCATACAATTTAGAATAATCTGGGAAGGAAAAAGGGATACTGTATTGAGAGTTTTTTTGCTAGGTTGCTTACATTGGTATATAAAATGCAACACACAGGTGGGTTAGATCACTCGTGATGTTTAGCTGCAGAAGGGTCAAGGCTTCAGGAAGACAAACCACAGAAACAGGATTACCACAGATGTAAGGATGGATCTAGGAGGTACTGTGCATGTTCCTACATGACTTGAATGGGATAGATTTATGGCAATAAAGCAACAAATGGGAACAGCTGGAAGCTGCAGCAAGCAGAAGAGAAGGAAAAGCAAAAAGACAGTCCCAGGAAGAGGTCTCTGAATCATGCTTCCCAGTTGGGGTGGCACCGAAGAATCCAAAAATAATGAATTTGACTCCGCATTGGTAACAAGAGTGGATCCATATTCCTTCTCTGACATGCTGCTTCTCCCCAGAGCTAGCAAATCTAAACTCCATTGTACCATGCTTCCAGGAATGACATTGGTCTCCCAGGCCACCTTTTGTGGTTTCATCCTACAGGTCCTTTTGGTTGACAAGAAGTCTTTCTGAAGTAGATATTTATAGAAATATGAGGAAATTTCTTCAAACTCCAATTCAGTTAGGCCACGAGGGTCTTTCCCAGTCAGTCCCCCTTTTGGATTTTCCTTCCCAGGTCTGCCCTTTGGTCCAGTGACACCAGTGAGACTCTCAGAGCCAAAACAACTCCCACTTTCTAGACTAATTTTGCCATCTTTTATACCCTTTTGAATTTGCACAACTGAATTAAAGGGTCTCTGAGGTTAGGGGTTGAGTTTGATGCAGAGATTTTAAAGCAGTCTCTGTGCCTCAGCCGTGCACAGTTTGGCTCCAAAAGTCATTGTCGGAGAAGATCAGTCAGGGCTGGAGATTTTCGTTCCTTAGGGTCTTCAAGTCCTGGAAGACCACGTTCAGTTCTGATCTCGACTTCAGCAATCATAGGTTTTTAAGGGATCCTCTTCGGGTATAAACAAAGGAGGTTGCTCACACTTATTCGGCTTTTGTGTACAGACTCCCTCTGTATTCTGCAACTTTGAACACTCATCTTATTAGTGAGGGACAGCCAATCTCACTTAACCTCAAGGAGCCTCACTTGACAAGTCCCAATCCTGATCGACAGTTCTGTGGAGCACCCCCCCCCCCCACCTGAAAGCCACAGGAAATGTACATGCAAAAGGAGTCATGTTCACTTCTCCCAGGAGTTACTCACCAAAAATACAGACCTCATGGAAGGAGAGAATTCCTCTAGGAAGGCATCACTTCTAGAGAAACCTTGGAAGTGATGAAGCAGAAAGGAGGGCTGATTGTCCAACCCCCATCCAAAAGAGGTTTGCATTTCTTGAATCTTTTTGGGCTAGCTCATCTACTGCCTAGGGGTCCTGCACTGATAAGCTTGTTGATTTGGTGTCACAGCAGACTTAGGAGGAGCCTGACTCTGTGGAGCCAATTCCTCAATGCCCCCCATGATCTGCTCTTTGGGAGCTCTACTTGTGAATTTTTAATCTGCAAAAAAACAGTAGGGAAAAGGGATAATGTTATACTAGGGGGTCAAAGAACTGCTTCACCAGTCCTGCAGCCTCTGCAGATTAGAAAACACTTACTAGAAATTGGGCTCTACAACACAAAATGATCCACAAAGGCAGTTTATATACCCCTCACAGCACAATACAATGGCAGATAAAAGGCAGACCAGCATACGGAGATGTTCCCAATATGTCTGCATCACAAGATAAACATCTAAACCAGTTTTATTTAAGAGTCCCTTGTTATGAGACTTGGGCAGTAAACACTTTCTCCATAGATTAGATCAATCTACATATTTATGCATTCCTTCTGATCCTCAATATGATACAGAAAATGAGGTGGGGACAGGCCCAGAATGATCCTTCCTAAGGCAGTGGAAGTACATTATTTTGTTGAGGATTTACAACTACTGCAAACAGGTAGCACCTCAAAGTACAAATTAGGGTGATTAAAGAAAAAAGTCTGGTTCTAGAGGCTGTAAGATTACATTTGGCTCACACTATTGCAACTTTATTTATGTGAGAATTAAAATCACCTCATTTTTTTAGGTCTGCAATAACTCATGTAAAGGGAAGTTAAAATGGATTCTGGGATCCAGAGGAAGAGACAGTGAAACACAATCACAAGTACTGCAGGCCTCAACAGTTATTTTGTGGAAAAACAAAATATAATAAAGCATTTAGATTTGTTTTGCTGTACTAAAATTGCTCAGAATACATAGATACAATGACTGAGTTCCACGTTAGGGTTTTTCTCCAAGTATCAATAAGGGTAACTATTTCTGGTATCCATTCCCAAAAGGGACTGGCACCTGCACAAATGAGATGCACAGAGTTGCAAGTCCCAACATGACAAAGGACTACATACTGCTTTGCCAGACCTGAATTACTCTCCAACAGACTGGGGCCTCTACTCATGCAGCAGGCCTAATCAGAACACAGAAAGAAGTGTAGCTAATTTGTGAAAACACTGCATTACAAGCTGGCTATCCAACAGATCCCTAGTTGTGAAAATTGCTGGTTCCATATCTGAATGTAAAATTTTAGAAATTGGCAAACCACAGGGATCGGTTCTTGGCCCTCTCATGTTTGGTATTTATTTTGCAGACATCCAAGCCAATGTCCCAAAAGTGTGGTTGACCAAGTTTGCTCGTGACTGCAAACTGGGCAGTGTTCTCTGCTTATCCCACAAATTTAAAAAAAAAGCTCCAACAAGGGCTGGAATATGCACATAACACGATGTATCAAAAACTCTCTCAAACTAATTGAAAAATCGCACTATAGTAGCATTTGGTAGAACAGTTGTTCCCACCTAACATGTCAAATGATACTCCTGTTCAGGCAGGTATGGTCATAAAAGACCTTGGTACTTATAAGGATAACTTTGCGTCATTTAATCATGTTTCCACCATAATCAGAAAATCCTCCTATCCGTCCCAGTTCATTTCCAAGGGAATATCAACATCCAAAAAGTCATCCTATACACTGTACTCTTTACTTTATCAGACTCATCACGGAATACAATGACCCCTTTAGTATGTACAAATCCAAGCACATCACTTAACCTGGAAAGTTCCCAAAGATTTCTAACCAAGAAAATTAAGTACCCCAAAAGATTAACATGACTGATATTCAAGTAGCCTACAGGTTACTGAGAGGGGACCTGTAGCTCACTTTTAGAGCCACGAAAGACCAAGTTATATTTGACCTATTTTCTTCACAAAACTAGTGGCTTTACAAACACCCACATGAAGGACCTCAATCTACATCAACAAACAAGACTCACTGGAGAGCTAGGTTCCAAACTTAACATCTTCCTAGCCTATGGAACACTTTACTACTACAGGTCAAAGTACCACTCTGGTTACCTCTAAGGCTAGTCCTGATGACTGAATGGATAGACCCAAATTCATACCAGGGTTAACTCCTGATGACTGAATGGACAGTCCCAAATTCATACCAAGGTTAACATGTACAGCCCTTCTCAATCTGGGAGATGAGCACTATTCAGTGTTTGAAAAGGGTGGCAAACACTTCTAAGTTTGTCTTCTTAAAAGTAAATATGGCTATGCATCTTAAAGTCCCAGTGATCAATTGCCTAGCGTGTTCCGATGTTCCAGGGAATAGAGGAGAAGAGTGATGGGGTGCATCCCTCTCGCCTCTCTCAGGGGGTGAGGGGACTAGCAGGTGACAGAGAAACACTTAGGGAAGTGCAATTTCTCCTGTGGAAAGTGGTGAACTTCTTCCTATCCTTAAGGGGATGGGGTGAAACTGGTTGCTGACAATGTCACTTGCAGAAGTCGGAGAAGGCAAGTGTGGACAATTAGAAGTTATGTACCTACCATAACGTTCCATGTTAGTTGTCTTCTCTCGCCTTCTTTCTTGCTGGATGGGTTCGGAGCCAATCCTCGGCTCTGACTCGGCACTTGCTTTAGCTTGAGAACTCCTTTTACCAGCTCGAGGCAACCCTATATTCCCATGATGCAAGGTGGAACTACCTCAGATCTCGTTTGGTAGCTAACCTACCCTGCTAAGGACTAACCTAACATAATTTAGGAAACAAGTTCATAAAAAGAGTCCTCATATGAAAGCTCAGGAGGAAAACAACCTGATAGGAACTCTTCAAGATCTGTCCAGGCCAGGGGGTAGGAGGGAGGGACGCAAGAAAGAAGGCGAGAGAAGACAACTAACATGGAACGTTATGGTAGGTACATAACTTCTAAATGTTAAGTTGTCAATCTCGCCTTCATTCTTGCTGGATGGGACCGCGTCCCTAGCACCTGTATCCCGGGTGCCTCAATAGAACAGATTCTTGAGAACTGTGGAACCAAAACTGGCCCTATCTCTGGAGGCCAAGTCCAACTTGTAATGAGAGACAAAGGTATGAGGCGTGGCCCAAGTAGCTGCTGCACAAATAGTATCAATGGGTAGTCTATCCTGAAAAGCTGCAGAAGTGGATAGACTCCTGGTTGAGTGTGCTTTTGGTTTAGAAGATAGCTGCTTGCCTCTGAGAGAGTACACAAAGGAAATGGTGGAAAGTCAACCATCTGGATAAGGTCACTTTAGAAACTGGAAGACCTATCCTGTTTTCTGCATAGGAGACAAATAATTGGTCCGATTTTCTGAATTGTTTAGTTCTATGCAAATAGTACCTGAGCTGACGATGGACATCCAAAAAATGAAGCTTCTGTTCAGCTCTGTCGGAATAGTTTGGGAAGACTGGTAGATCTATAGATTGGTTAATATTGGTTTGAGACACAACTTTGGGGAGAAAGGAAGGGTTAGTTCTTAATGATACCCTGTCCTTATGAAAAACCAAGTAAGGGGAACGAATGCAGAGAGCTTGAATCTCGGAAACCCTTCTTGCTGAAGTGACAGCCAGTAAGAATATAGTTTTCCAGGTCAATAACTTCAAAGAACATGAAGCAGACGGTTCGAAGGGAGGTAGTATCAAGGATGCCAACATTAAGTTTGGATCCCATTGCGGAGGAGGCTGCTTTATAGGCGGCTTTAGGAGAAAAACTCCTCTCAGAAAGGCCTTGCATAATCTATGAGACATAATGTTATTGTCATGCAAGCCAACATGATACTTGGAAATAGCAGCCAGTTGTACTTTAACTGTAGATGACGAGGATCCTGAATGAAAAACCTCCGCCAGGAAATCTAAAACAGAATGTACAGGAGCAGTAAAGGGATCAATATTCCTGGAATTTGCCCAAATAGAAAAACGTTGCCACTTGCTAGCATAAACAGTCCTAGTGGACGACTTTAAAGAAGACACTAAGATGTCTCTGACTGAGTCAGAGATCATCGGAAGCCTGGCTAGTGAAGGAAGTGGAGCAACCAAGCAGTGAGGTTGAGAGAATGAATGGCCCGGTGCTGCTGACCCGACTGGTGGATCAAGAGATCCGGAACTGGGTCCAGATGCCAGGGCTGCACCAGAAGGTGACGATGCAGAAACGGAAACCAAATTTGTCGAGGCCAATAAGGGGCAATGAGAATCAACTTGGCTCTCAAAACGGTGGCTTTCTGAATGACTTGTGGAATCAAGAGAAAAGGAGGAAAAGCGTACAGAAGTCCCCGGGGCCAATCCTGGGTTAGAGAGTCTCTCATGGGTTGGCCTGGAAGGGGAAAGAGGGTGAAATAATCGGGGCACTTGTTGTTTTGAGGAGTAGCAAAAAGATCGCAACAAGGAGTGCCCCACTGCAGAAAAATCTGATCCACTACAGATTGATTGAGAGACCACTCGTGAGGCATCAGAATGGATCTGCTCAGCCTGTCCGCCAAGAGGTTGGACCTGCCGGGGATGTGCGTTGCTATCAGAAACCGATGAGAGGAGATTGCCCATTGCCAAAGTCTGAGAGCTTCTCGACACAACGGATAGGACCTGGTCCCGCCCTGCTTGTTGATGTACCAGACCATGGACATGTTGTCCGTTTGTACTGCAATAGTCCCCATGGGAAGAAAGTCGTTGAGGGCCTGCAACGTTAAAAGCACCGCTCTCATCTCCAGGACATTTATGTGCAGATGGTATTCTATGGGTTGCCACGTCCCGTGGACCATCCTGCCCTGATAATGCCCCCCCACCCGATCAGAGAGGCATCCGTAGTGACTGTGGCAACTGGAGGAGGGGAAACAAAAGGTCGGCCCTGATGAAGAAGAGGGGAAGATATCCACCAATTCAGATGAGTTCTGCACGACTGTGTGACTAAGATTTCGTGCCTCATCGGGAGACTGTGGTACGACCACTGCGTGAATTGCATCCACTGCAGAAGACGCATGTGGAAGCGAGCCAGTGGTAGTAGAACAATGGCCGCAGCCATAAGACCTAGAACCTTCAGTATAAATCTGGCTTTGACCTTGTTGCTCTGCAATAAAATCCGAACAAATTTTTGGATGTCCAGAATTCTTTGATCTGTTAGTCTGGCTAACATTTTGACGGTGTTTAATTCTGCGCCTATAAAGGTGATAGATTGGCAAGGCAGCAGAGAAGATTTTTCGAAATTTACTGAAATTCCCAAACTTCTGCAAAGCTGTAGAGTGTAGTCTCTGGTCTGAAGAAGCTGACACCTGGTGGTGGCGGAGAGGAGCCAGTCGTCCAAATAAGGAAACACCTGGAATCCTTGACGTCTCAGATGAGCTGTGACCACTGCCATGCATTTGGTGAACACTCTGGGGGCTGAAGTGAGGCCAAAGGGCAGGGCTCTGAATTGGTAATGACTAGTCCCTAGCCGAAAGCGGAGAAACCTTCTGGAGCGCCTGTGAATCTTTGTGTGATAGTACGCGTCCTGAAGGTCTATAGAGCACATCCAGTTGTCCTTGCCCAGAAAGGGCAGAATGGACTGAAGCGTGACCATCCGGAATCTTGCCTTTTTGACAAATCTGTTTAGACTGCTCAGGTCTAATATTGGTCTCCAATCTCCCGTCCTTTTGGGGACCAAAAAGAATCTCGAGTAGACGCCGGATCCTACCTGGTCTGCCGGCACAGTCTGGACGGCTCTTTTTTCTAGGAGCTTTGAAACCTCCTGTTCTGCCAAATCCCTTTGACCGGGTGAGATGTCTGGAAGGGATTGTTGAGGTACGGGATACCTTCCCAAGGGGATTTTGTAACCCTCGGATATGATCGACTGTACCCACATATCTTGTGATAGGGACTGCCAGGCTACTGGGTACAGCGAAATCCTTCCCCCGACTGCCTCCAAGGGAGGACAGTCGGGCAACACCTCAGGGATGCTGAAAGGGCTTCTCAGGAAGAGACTCCCTGTTGCCCTGGTTCTGAGGACCCCCTGCCTCTAGGGCGTCTATTGTTGTTACCCCTCTGCCTCTGGGGGTAAACTGACCACGTGTCCGTGTAGCTCCTTGGGCTTTATGGAACCACATCTTCCCCTTCTGACCCTTGAGGTATGGTCTAGAAGGGGTGGAAAAATGGACTCCAACGGCAGAAAGAGTTTTACCGTCCTGCTCACACCTGGTCAAGGTATCCTTCACCTGAGGTCCGAACAAAGCCGAACCATCAAAGGGGGTATTGGTGAAGGACGCCTTAAAGGGGTCCGCAAAATTACAAAGCCGCATCCAGGCTTGGCGTCTAAGAGCAACTCCTGTGCCTGCGGCCCTGCTTGCTCCATCGGCCGCATAGGATATGAGCCGCATGGAGGAGTTGGATAGGGAATTCAGGATTGCTAGCTGTGAGGCAATCTTTTCTTGAGCCCCAGCAGCAGAAGGATCCTGGACCACTTCACCCAGTTCCTTGAGAATATCTCTTTGAAGCCTGGTAAAGTGACAAAGGTAGTTCAGCGAATGCATAGCAAAGGTCGCTGAAGAAAACATCCGCTTTCCATACCTGTCCATGGTCCTAGAATCCTTGTTAGGAGGATGGACAGGTACTGAAGGATCCGCCAGTTCCTTCTTAGTGGCCGCCACCACCATAGCATACACAGGGCCGCTCTTGGAAAGAAACTGTTTGTGCGTAGGGGCCGTGAGAAATTTGGATGGTCTCCTGGGAACAGGTTGCACAGAATCTGGAGCTTCACGCCTTCCGAGCCACTACCTGCATAAGTGGGTCGAAAGGCGGAGACACCCAGGAGGTGGAGGGTCGGGATCCAAAAGCCTCCAGGTATACCGACTCATCCTCGGAGGGATCAATGGATGGCCAATTCCCCCTCTGTTTGAGGAGCTCAAGGATGTCTGAAAAGGAGACATCCTCAGAGGGGGATCGTGGGGAACCCTCCGACTCATCTAAGTCGGTATCCGATGTAGTAGACTCGGGGGAGTCTGTGTGTTTCCTCTTACACGTCCTCTTCCGAGGGGGTTCACCTGCTGATCAGGAGAAACTTCGGAAGAGGAGGAAATTCCTAATGGGGAAACCTGGGGCGATGGATCCCTGGGCCTGAGAGCAAGAGGCTGGCAAGAGGCATCTACAGGCACTGAAGAGGGAGGAGCTAGAGGGATGGACCGTTGACCTGGCTCAGAGGCCAGGACACTCCTCATCACCTCAAAGGCTCCCCTCCCCGGGAGGCCGGAATATCCCCGATCCGAGGATACAGGAATTCCCGGCTCCACTGAGAGGGAAGGCTCCGAGGCCGATGTCGACGCCGAGCTTACCAAAGCCGAAGCCCCGAGAGGGAGAGCGGGGTCGGACAAGGGTCCGATGCCACTAGCCCCCTCGGAGCCAACAAGGGAAACCCGACGTCCGGATCCCTCCAAGGAAGGCATCAAGGAGGAGATCGGAGCCGAGGACGACGGAGTCGAAGGATGTATCGGCTCCGGCGCCGAAACAGTCGCTGTCCCGAGAAGCTCCGGCTCCGAACTCTGGTGTGGAGTCGGAGGAGGAAGTTCAAGGGGTGAGACAATAGCCGAAGTCTGTTGAGACGGGCTATGGAGCATTTGGGCCAGTGCCTGCGACTTCAACAGCCTGCTTACCACCCTCTCTAAGTCGTGGTCAGACAGCCTGGAAGATCTCGAAGATCGGCTCCGATGGCTCCGCTCCGACAAAAGAGCAGACCCCGGAGCCGAGTGGATACTCTGCAACGAAGGGGATCGAGATCTCTTTCTGGACGAAGTCATCGGAGCCGAAGTCCCCTGAATTCCAGATGGAGCCGAAGGTTTCTCGGCTCCGATGCTGGATAAGGTGTCGGCTCCAGCCGGAGCCGACAAGGCCACAGTAGACAAGGTGTCGGAACCAGTCGGTGCCGAACCCACTACTTTTGAAGTAGATAGATCGGTTCCAGCCGGAGCCGATCTCGGCTCCGACGGAGCCGGAGCCACTGGAGGAGGCTTGGATACTGAAGCCTGAGCCTTTGGTGGCTTAGAAGATTTCCCAGACCCTGCTTTAGAGGGAGAACCTTCTGGCTTAAGTAAGCCACGAAGGATTAGCTTATTCCTCCGTTCCTGCAGGACTCTCTGGCTAAAAGAGTGACACAAAGCACAGGAGTCCTGCAGGTGCAAAGGCCCCAGGCAGTAAACACAAGAAGTGTGACTGTCTGTCAGAGACATTTTCTGACAGCACGAGTCACACTTCTTGAAGCCTGAGACCTTGCCTTCCTTAGACATAATCCTAGGAGGAAGTCACACACAAACCCCAACAAACACACACAATTAATCCCCTAACACACAACACACAGGTAGGGATTAGCCAATGGGGTTTAGGCCTAACTAAACTTTTACACTAAAGGAAATAAAAAGTTTTGAAATATAAGGGAATAGGGTGGGCTGTAACACACTACAGACTATAAAAAGGAAACAAGGGGAAATAAAACCCTAACTAAGCTCTTCTCTTTTGACAAGAAAATTACTTACCTCAGCTGGCAAAGGAGACCTCTTTCGCTAAGCGGCAAACGAGATCTGAGGTAGTTCCGCCTTGCATCATGGGATATAGGGTTGCCTCGAGCTGGTAAAAGGAGTTCTCAAGCTAAAGCAAGTGCCGAGTCGGAGCCGAGGATCGGCTCCGAACCCATCCAGCAAGAATGAAGGCGAGACTGACAACTTAACATCCCATTTTATGTCTCCCCCCAGCTCCACATGTCCGTACGAATTCTAACACTAAGAATACTATTGAACCACCCGTAATTACTGTGCAAATAATGACGTTTGCCAGGTGACAGGGAATGAATGGGCCTGATGGTTTACAGGCAGCAGGAGCACTGTGCAGAGGGAGACAAAATGTTGGATCCAGGAAGAAGATATACTGGCAGCTCAGACAAGGAATACAGGTACTACTCCAAGTAACGCAAAGCAAGCCCTCTTGCCACAAGGTGTTCAAGATAGGGATGTGATAATAACCCAAGGACTTGAAAAGTTCAGTCTTAAAAACTGAAGGCCTCCCTACACACCTCCAGATGCTCCAAAATCTGGCTTACGCCAAGGCTTCCACACAAGCAGTACAGAGTCAGCTGAAGCAAAATGTGTCTCAAAGGTGAAAAAAAGGAGAGGCCTTTGCCAGCAATATCAGAGATCTCCAATGGTGAAATCACACAAATGCCAACTACCTCCCACCAAGTCAAACTGACAAATTTCTCAGTGCTGAGCAGTAGATTTGTACAGTGGCTCCTCCTCTATGCTTGACCATTCCAACCTAGCCTTGTGGAAAGCCCTCAGAGCTGAAACCTTGGACAACAACCCCCAATATTGGACCAGATGACATGAGAGGTTATTTCCCACAATAAGGCAGGAGATACCCTAGATTGATGTAACCATCTTGGGAGGAACTGTGGCACAAGCAGAGGTGCAGCTTTTCCCAGACTTCAATTTCTCATCTGAAAAAGACTGCTGAAATGGATTTGTACACCCCTGCCCTTGATAGCCTTTGAGGCTGCAGATATTACAAACCTACCACTTGGGAAAAGGTCCCAACCATCAAATTGTAGCCCTATTACATAGGTTCATAGGTTCATACTAGGCTATCTGCCCGAGGGCATTTACAAGCCTAGCCCATAGTTTTGTGGCTTACGCCACCCCTTTAGTATGGGGAACTATACCCATTATTTTGCTGTGCCTCTGTTGAGCAGTGACACTGAGGTAATCCCTGGGGTATATCTGCGATCTCCCATCCATTGGTCAAGATTTCTCTTGAACAAGGCCAGCGAGGTGCTCTGCCTCACATATACCGGATTTTATTCCACAGCATAGGGAGTCTTTGGGTGATGAATCTATCCCTCCAGCACGTCCTATTAATAGCCGTGTCGAGGTTTAAGTCTCCCGCCCTTGTGGCTCTGACGGATCTAGATTTTTTGAGGTGAAGCATATTCATCAAATCTGGGTTTGACATGGCCTTGTATGTTAGGCAAAGGTCACCTCTGAGCAAGCGGTAAGCGACTGAATAGAGCTGGAGTTCTTTCAGTCGGGCAGCATAGGACAGATGTTTGAGACCCATGTCAACAGAAACCCACAGCAATTCTTTTTGAATATAAAATTTTTTTGCACTAGAAAATAATGGTATACAAATGCAAGATTTTTCTTAATTTAACTTGGAATAATATCCAAATTATGGATGCAACGAGAATGAGAAAGTGGGCACAGGTTTAGTGCACTTCCGCAGTTAACTGTGATATCATGCCATACATCGGATCTTTTGGGACAAACAATGCTGATGGGTTTGTTATCTACTATTATCCAGTCCCATCCACATTACTGTCAAGAGTTTTTTTTTTTCCCAAGTTGTACTGTAAATCCCAGTTAAGCTTCTGAAGTCTTAGAACTTGCCAGAATATGGAACCCATCAAGAATGCTACTTATTGTTAAATCTTTAGATGCTTGCATTGAAAAAAGCAGTTATGTACTCAACCATAACATTCCATCTGTGTTGTCCATTTTCATTCTTCCTCAACTGATGGGTTTGGATCTGATCCGCTGGATCCAACTCTGGCGCTGCTAAAGCTCATGTCAACCAGGAGCTCTCAAGCTTCTTCCTTACCAATAATGCAACAACCTCAATTATCTCCGGTCTTGTCTGCTGCATAGGAAATTAAAAAATTATTATTATTAAGGAAAAGCTATATCTGAAGTCTTGTATATAAATAAGACACGTAGGCCATGTAATACTCATTCCTCCGGAAGTCTTAAGGATGGGGGTTGGTGGGAGGAGAGTTGTGAAAGAATGAAAACAGACAATACAGATAAACGATAACCAGTATCTGATGTCAATTTTCATTCTGTCCTCAACTGAAGAGGCAGAGTCCCCTAGCTACCTAATTTCCAGGGTGGACTCGAGGAAGGATATGCCTGAGCACCACAGAACCAAAAGATGCTCTTCCTCTGGAGACCAGATCTACTTTGAAATGAGTAATAAATAAATGTATGGGGAGTAGCCCAGTAGATGCACAAATATCCATGGACATTCTGGTCTGAAGTACTGAGGAAGTTGCCATAGATCTGATGGAATGAGCACAAATATTTTTTGTTAAAATGATACCCGATTTGTTATACACAAAAAAAATTCAATCTGTTATCCATTTAGGTAGAGTAACTGATTTACCCAATATAAGGAATATATGGTATACCTCCCACTGCTCAAGTACAGCCGGTCAACAAAGATGCAAAAGGAAACAGAAATCAACGAGCTATACATCCATGGCTAAAAAAATCTGTGAAAAACCGCTAAAAACAATTTTAATGCAAGGTAGATTAAAATGTATGAAGTCCCTATAAATAACATACGATAAGCGCTTTTGATTATTAATCTTCTTCAGATCGTGTGATTAATGGGACTTTGAATGCCTTTTTCAGTCGTACTTAATTTCATCCCGTAATTGCTGTACAATTCATACTTCCTTTACCTATCAGAATCTTAGGTCTGGGTCCTCCCTCCAAATTGACCAATAATGCAGTTATGCCATTAGATTAGTCTTTTCATTCAAGAATACTTTTCATTCAGAGGTTCGATAACCAATCAGAGCATATGGTTGACACGCCTCATCGTTAACCAATGGTAGGTCTCTTAGCTTTCAATCTAGGTTTTAGGGGATGACACTGTTTAAACCGGAAGGATGATCAGCTCGTAGATTAACAATCCATTTAGCCTCTCTCAATTCAGTGCGATTTTCAATATCCCCCTTCCGTATTACTACATAGTTTCAATAACTTTATAGATGAATGAATGTGTCGCGTTAGTATCTACATGCACTGCTAGTGCATTGTGCAGATCTTTATTAAGAATATCCCTTTGATGTCGTAAAATACGTTTTTTTAAAGGGTTTTGTTTTTCCACATAATAGGCTGAACATGATTTGCAAGTAGCCAAATAAACGACATCGGCAGTAATACATGTAAGCCTTTACATTAAAAACAATTTTTCTTTGTCCTGGGATGTTCAAAACAGTGGCCACTGTCAATGTACGGACAAGATGCACGATGGCCACATCTAAACGTTCCTTTTTGTCCTGTGATTGGAGGTTTATTAAACCCATCTTTGGTACACAAGTCTTTTTATGTTCTTATTTTTATAACTAAAGCTCGGTCTCTCACCTATAATATTTTTCAATTGTGGAACTTGGGTTAGGACGGGCCAAAATTGTTTTATCACATTTTGGATCTGTTTATTATTTGTACTATAAGTGGGCATAACTATAGTATTTCCTGTATGTTCCGACTTTTCCCTTTGATCTAATGGAGGTACACACATTTCTCTCTCATTGTAGCCTCTCGTCCTTAAATTTTTTTTGCAAGAACTCAATTTCTTTATGTCCAACAGTTTTATTGGCTGCATCTCTTCTGAATCCTTGTGGTTTCATTTCTCATAATCCAGTCACCAAGTGCAGCAAACCACTGCTGAATTCCAAACACAAGCCAAGAAACTGCCATGACACGTTTACTGTGAATAATAAACTGGGAACGAAGCTTCCATTTAAAACCAAGTTTTAATGCAGAAAACTGCCACAACACGTTCACTGTTAATACATTAACGTTGCTAAATATCACCACACGTTTTTGTAAGAGTAGCACTCAAACTTCATCAGATGAAAATATCTTCTGAGTATACACCTCCCTCTTTGTAACCTTTAAATATTAATTGAATTGTTGATTTAATTGAAAGACACATGCTGTCATACCGTTAAATACAATGTTAAAATCATCCCTTTCATAGTAAAAGGATTTAAAACCAAACAGAAAATATGTTACTGATGAATACCAATTAATTTCATGTTTAAATATAAACTGAACAGATAAATAAAACTGTATTATCATATAAACTACCATTAGAATACAGTACTGAAAATTACACAAAATATATAAAAAAGTATACATTTTGCTTAATGCCTATTTCACAATTTTGCTGTTCTAAGCTTAAGCAAGATAACAATAGAAATATATTCATTCATGCCCGGGTATTTGTTAGCTTCAAATGCCACTTGCCAGTATGTGTCTCTAAATTCCAGCCTGGTTTCCCAGGGGCCTCCCCTCGATTCCCTAGACACCATTTCTACCACAAAGAAATAGTATTTTGCTTGGGGGCATGAAAGAGTGTTTAAATAGGGCATTTCTAGGATTGCCCTTCTGGATATCATTCATATGTTCATATATCCTACGTTTGAGGGTTCTCTCAGTCTTGCCTATAAAATCCTTCACACTCTTTACATAGAGCTTCATAAACTAGCCCCTGAGAATTGCAGTTGGAATAATTATAAGCCTCTATCCATTTCTTCCTAGCTGTTATAAATACTTTGTTGTTAAAGAATATATTTACATTGTGGGCATGCCCCACATTTATATGTTCCCTTAGATTTATTGGAAAATATGGAAGGGGAGTTGTTACCTTCTAATAAGTTCTTTATATTGAACCCCTTTCGAAAAACTGTTTTAATGGTCTTCCCTTTTAAATTTGGTAAATCCGTATATTCATTAAATTTAGCCCATTCACTTTCAACTATATTTCTTATAGTGTAGGCATTGGCACTAAAATTGGTAATGAACATATTATTGTATGTAAAACCTGCTTCACCTTGCTCTGGACCTGTTGGCACTGTAGTTTGTATTAGTTCAGTCCCTAAAACAGGTTTAAATTTCCCTCGTCTATTGTCACATACCTCCCTTTGTATATCCATTATTAATTCCAGAGGGTATTCCCTCTGCAGGAACATTTCCCTAAGTTTGTCACACTCTTCCAAAAAATCTACTTCCCAAGAAGTCATGCGACAAGCTCGAACATATTGTCCCTTGACTATGCTCTTTTTTTGATATAATGGATGTGAACTACTAAATCTAATACAAGTATTTGAGAAGGTGGGTTTCCTGTATATACTGGATTTGAACCCATTCTATGTCACATGTAGAAAAACATCTAAATAATTAACAAAATCCATGGTCACTTGATAGGTGTCTGATTAATATAATTAATGAATTCCTGGAGGATTTCATCTGTACCAGTCCAGAAAATACATGTCATCTCATCTAGGAATCGGGTGTAAAAATTCCAACACTCAACATATTTACTATTACGGATGAATTTCTTTTCCCATACAGACAGAACCGTGTCAGCATAGGTGGGAGCACAATGGGCTCCCACGGTCACCCCAGATTCCGGTTTGTAAAATGCTCCTTGAAAATACAAAATTTTTTTTTTTCAATACCAATTCGGCTAATTCTAAAATAATAAAAATATAATTTTCACTAGCCTTAGAAGTACCTCTCAGGGCCCTCCTCTATCCAAGCCAACCCTACCTCATGGGGTATGACAGAAAATAGGTCAACATCAATTGTAACAAATTTGAAATTAGCTACCTTCAAGTCAGGTGTAATACGTCTCAAAAACTCCCATGAGTCTTTTAATAAATGGGTGTCTTTGCCCCAGAGGTTTTTCATTTTCCAGATGAAATCCTCCAGGAATTCATTAATTATATTAATCAGAATACTACTTTTTTACGGTTCTCCTATAAAGTGATCATGGATTTCGTTAATTTTACTGCCAATGCCTACACTATAAGAAATATAGTTGAAAGTGAATGGGCTAAATTTAATGAATATACTGATTTACCAAATTTAAAAGGGAAGACCATTAAAACAGTTTTTTGAAAGGGGTTCAATATAAATAACTTATTAGAAGGTAACAACTCCCCTTCCATATTTTCCAATAAATCTAAGGGAACATATAAATGTGGGGCATGCCCACAATGTAAATATATTCTTCAACAACAGAAAGTATTTATAACAGCTAGGAAGAAATGGATAGAGGCTTATAATTATTCCAACTGCAATTCTCAGGGGCTAGTTTATGTAGCTCTATGTAAAGAGTGTGAAGGATTTTATATAGGCAAGACTGAGAGAACCCTCAAACGTAAGATATATGAACATATGAATGATATCCAGAAGGGCAATCCTAGAAATGCCCTATTTAAACACTTTTTCATGCCCCCAAGCAAAATACCATTTCTTTGTGGTAGAAATGGTGTCTAGGGAATCGAGGGGAGGCCCCTGGGAAACCAGGTTGGAATTTAGAGAGACATACTGGCAAGTGGTATTTGAAGCTAACAAATACCCGGGCATGAATGAATATATTTCTATTGTTCCCTTGCTTAAGCTTAGAACAGCAAAATTGTGAAATAGGCATTAAGCAAAATATTTACTTTATATACATTTTGTATAATTTTCAGTACTGTATTCTAATGGTAGTTCATACGATAATACAGTTATTTTATCTGTTCAGTTTATATTTAAACATGAAATTAATTGGTATTCACCAGTAACATTTTCTATTTGGTTTTAAATTCTTTTACTATGAAAGGGATGATTTTAACATTGTATTTAACTGTATGACAGCATGTTTCTTTAAATATTAATTGAATTGTTGATTTAATTAATTGAAAGGTTACAAAAAAGGAGGTGTATGCTCAGAAGATTTTTTCATCTGATGAAGTTTGAGTGCTACTCTTATGAAAACGTGTGGTGATATTTAGCAACGTTAATGTATTAACAGTGAAAACGTGTTGTGGCAGTTTTCTACATTAAAACTTGGTTTTAACTGGAAGCTTCGTTCCCAGTTTATTATTCACAGGAAACGTGTCACGGCAGTTTCTTGGTTTGTGCTTGGAATTCAGCTGTGGTTTGCTGCACTCTGTGACTGGTTTGTGCTGTTTTTTGTGGCCTTATACCAGCCATACTCCTTTTTTGTTTTTCATTTCTCAATGTTTCTGACAATATATCTGGGATGCATACTACCTTTCAAAAGGTAATGGTTCCTCCACGTGCTTTTTCTGTGCAACTGTATCCATTTTATTTCCTTCATTCAATACAATATTGACATCCAAAAAGCTGACTGTCACGAGACCATACTGCAGTGAACCTCAAAAATGAGGTTGTCATACTGAGATAGTCACAGAACAACATGAACTGTTGCTCATCTCCTCTCCATAAGATGAACAGGTCATCCACAAAACGGCCATAGTATAAAATACTGTCAAGGCAGGGATTGTTTGAGCTGAGAACATGTTCAGCCTCCCACTCCACCAGCACTAAATTATAGAGCATCTATTGGCACAGGAGGTGCCCATGGCAACCCCCCATTTCTGCCAATATATAGAGTCCCCATACACAAAATAGCTGTTCTCCAGGATAAGTTCCAATAGTGCACATATCCTGTTTGTTTCAGCAGAAGATTTCCTTTCCATCAGATTCTTCCTTATAGATTCTATGCCCATGTCATTAGGGATTGATGTAAAAAGACTATTAACATCTAAAGTAGTTAATAGCAAATCTTGGTCATCTGTCATTTTACTCATAGCTTTTGTTATCTTGTTCAGAAAATCATCCGTGTCTTGTAACACTGTCTCATGGAGACTCAATACTTTCCTCAACTCATTTTCTACAAACAGGGACATAGTCTCTGTGATCCATCCCTGTCCAGATACTATTGGACGTAGGGGGGGTCATGAAGATCCTTATGTATTTTGGGTAATCTATTTATGGTTGGTATGGTTGGTTTCAAAACCTCTGAATTTAAAAAGTTCTAAATCAATCTGTCATTCGAGTAACATGTCTTGAAGGAAACCATTAACTCTCTGTATTGTCTGAGAGTCACTGGAGTTACTTTATTATATGTTTTCTTCTCACTTAACATTTTTTCCATCTTCTCTCTACACCATGCGGTTTCAACAACCACAATGGTTCCTCCTTTGTCTGCTGGCTTGAGAATATTTTCATTATGTTGTAAATTATATAGTGCTTGTCTTTCTTCAAAGCCGATAGTCCGATAATGTTTGGTATTGGTATCCATTCTTAGTTTCTCCACTTCATTGTTGCATAGATGGATAAACAGTTCTACTGCAGGATGGCTCAGCGGTACAAATGTGCTACGTTTCCTTAAAGACTTGCTATAGTCGCTATTATTCCCATATATATTCTTCAAAGTCACATTTCGTCCAAAATATTTTAAATCCATGACAAATTCACTCGGATCAGATTTCAAAGCAGGAAGAGGGTGGCTTAATGGTTAAGGTGTTTGCCTTACAAACACAAGGTACAGGGTTTGAATCTCACAGGGGATAACTGGCTAGGCTTAAAATGGCTCACAAGGGCAGTTAGCCTAGTACTAACCTATGAACCTATGAATGAAAGTCAACCCCCTTTTGCAAGATGGATTTGTTCTGCTGCAGTAAATATTTACAACCAACGTGGTTTTTAGGTTAAGGTTTTCTTTCTCTCTTGACTGTGAAACTGTTGACTCTCATGAAACGACTGTTTGAGAAAAAATGGCAGTTGTGTGGCTGCTGGAAAATGTGCCGCACCATTCTTAGGAATTGTCCCTGTAACAGATAGATTACTCAAACCTGCTAGGGTTGAGCTAGATGTGCTAGGTAAAATTTCATGTGTAGAAGGAGTCAATAAATTTTCTTCACTTTCAGTAGTAGTTCTAAAAAGGTGCTGTCAGTCCTGACAGAGGAATTACATCTCTTATCCGGATGTTGAACACGAGCAGTAACCCTTGGTTTCTCTCTTGGCCATTCGAATATACGTCCAGGTTTAAAATCTGCCACATCTCTACTCAATTTCTTTACTTTCTGGTCTTTCAGTTCTGACTCAAACATTCAAATTAAACTGTAATGTTTCTAGCTTATTTAGTTGATAGGCATTCAGGTTCATCTTCTCTGTTTGTTTTTCTTTTATTTGCTTGGCAATGTTATCTTCCTCTGGTTTCAAAATATTTGATTAATTTCAAATAACGAAAACTCGTTTCTAAATTGATGGCTTGCCAGCGCGCTAATAAATCTGGATGTTGGTTTCCATAACTGGGCATGCATTTCACATGCATCCCTCTATGTATAACTTGGTGATACAAACTGGCTTCCAAATGAAAACGCTGCGAAGTTAACCTTTTTAATTTAAAAGCTGCTGTCTCCACTTCGTGCAGGATCGCATCAAAATTACTGTCAACTGCCTCATTACTTTCAGTGACTTCGGCTGAATCAAAGCACATATTCAATAACAGATTTACATTAACTTCCGTTTGTTCAGAGCTTTTACTCCGTAAAAAAATCAATGTTCAGAGTATTCCCTTTACTAGTATGATTATTAGCTTCATTCGCCATGTGCAGAGGTTGAGTATATAAACAGGTAAAATAAGAAATATATGGTAAACCTCCCACTGCTCAAGTACAGCCTGTCACAAAGACGTAAAAGGAAACCGAAATTGATGAGCTGTACATTCACGGCTAAAAAATCTGTGAAAAACTGCTAAAAACAATTTTAATGCAATATAGATTAAAATGTATGAAGTCCTTCTAAATAACACACTTTCGATTATTAATCTTCTTCAGATCGCGTGATTAATGGGACTTTGAATGCCTTTTTCAGTCATACCTAATTTCCGTTTGCTGTACAATTCATACTTCCTTTACCTATCAGAATCTTAGGTCTGGGTCCTCCCTCCAAATTGACCAATAATGAGGTTATGACGTTAGATTGGTCTTTTCATTCGCGAATACTTTTCATTCAGAGGTTCGATAACCAATCAGAGCATACGGTTGACACGCCTCCATGTTAACCAATGGTAGGTCTCCTAGCTTTCAATGTAGGTTTTAGGGGGATGACACTATTTAAACCGGGAGGTTGATCAGCTCGTAGATTAACAATCCATTTAGCGCCTCTCAATTCAGTGCACTTTCCAATATCCCCCTTCCGTATTCCTACATAAACAGTTTCAATAACTTTATAGATGAATGAATGTGTCACGTTGGTATCTACATGCACTGCTAGTGCATTGTGCAGATCTTTGTTAAGAATATCCCTTTGATGTCGTAAAATACGTTTTTTAAAGGGTCGGTTGGTTTTTCCCCACATAGTAGGCTGAACATGATTTACAAGTAGCCAAATAAACGACATTGGCAGTAATACAGTAAGCCTTTACATTAAAAACAATTTTTCTTTGTCCTGGGATGTTCAGAACAGTTGCCATTGTCAATATATGGACAAGCTGCACAAAGGCCACATCTGAACGTTTACCCAATGTGGATTCTGTAAATGAACAGTTGAGTTCCTGATGTCCTTCAGTCTTATTCAAATAAAAATGTAACTGCCTGTGGACATCCAGTAAGTGTAGTGCATATTCACCTTTGCTGGAAAATTTGGGGAAAAAGACAGACAACTTAATAGATTGATCAATACTGGATTCTGACACCATCTTTAGAAGAAATGGATTGGTACGTAAAGTCACTCTGTCCTTATGAAAAATCAAGAATGGGTGTTCTGAGGATAATGCTTGCATCTCAGAAATTCTTCCAGCCGAAGTAGTGGCTACTAAGAAAATTGTCTTCAATGAAAGATATTTAAAGTCACAGGTAGCTGCGGTCTCAAATGGGGGTTGAATAAGGTACTACAGCACTAAAATGTAGGTCCCAAGGAGGAGTAGGATCTTTAAAGGGAGGCCTCGAGTAGTACGCCTTTTAAAAATGCTTTGCTTAACTTATGAGATGCTACTGGCAAGCCATTTATCCCAACATGGAATTTTGATATTGCTGCTAACTGTGGAAGAACTAGCTCCTTCACCACAGAGCTGTGATAAAAAAATCCAGTATATTATGTATGGGAGCTGTAAAATGTTCAAGGTTATATTTTTGAGCCCCCCCCCCCCCCAAAAGAAGTTGTGTTCTTACCATAACATTTCATTTGTGCTGTCTCTCTCGTCCTTTGATTCGACCCACAAGTGAGAATAGTCTTTGCCAACTCCCCAGCTCGGGGTCTTCAGCAAAGCTCGCGGGCCTCATTCATTACCCATAATGCATTCCCCTAGTTAGCTCAGATCTCGTTTGCCACACAGCAAGAGGTTTTTGTCAGCTACAGCTCTGGGCTTAGCACAACTTTTTCCACTACTTTATTTTAGCATAGGTTAGCTTTCCCTCTGTAAATTTTTACTTATTTGGGTTCATATTAAAACACTGAATGCTGAAAACAGCGAACGGTGTTTCATCTACACATTCAGCGAAAGCTGAAAATGTCGAAACCACAGAACAGCGATTTCTTTCCTAGGGAAAGAAATTACTGTTCTAACCCCCCCCACCCCCCAAAGAAACATTAAACACTTCCAAACACAAACCCTAATGATAACCCCCCCAAAAAACAGTAAACAACGAAATACACATATGCATGTAACCCAACCATACATTAACAAAAAAAAAAAAAAAAAAACAAACAGTAAACATTTTAAAACATATGCACTTACCTTATCCTACACCCTAACCCTAAGGTCAGTAACTCTCGCACATTTACATAAACACTTCCAAACACATACACACTTACCTTAACCCTAATCCTAGCCCCCCAAAACAAAAGTAAACCGCTGAAAACACACACACGTAACTCAACCATACATCTAAAGCAAAATAAAAAAACAGTAAACACTTTCATACATATGCACTTACCTTAACCCGCACCCAAACCCTAAGGTCAGTAACTGTTGCACAATTACGCTCGGGAACTATACTGGACAAGGGACCACACTACACTTCAGAACATGCAAAGCAACGAAGCGGTTAAGCGACTTCTTTCCCAGGGAAAGAATTCGCTGAACAGCTGCTTCGCTGTTTTGCCTGTTCACCCTACATGTCGACAAAAACACATTCGACAAAATGCATTTGTCGTTCTAATAGGAACCCACTTATTTAACTTCTTTACCCAACTTTCCTCCATTACACATCTGTTTAAATTAGAGGATGTTTAGGAATGTCTGTTTTAGAGGATGTCCCTTCCCTTCTTAATACCTTCCTTAGCCCGAAAGATTAGGTAAGGAGGTTTTATTGACAAGGCCTGCAACTCAGATACCCTTCTGGCTGAAGTAAGTTTTCCAGGAGAGATATTTCATGTCACATATGGCTGAGGGCTCAAAGGGAGAAGTATAATATTGGATAATATGAAAGTGAGATCCCAAGAGGTCACTGGATGTTTATATGGAGGTCTTAGCATAACAGTGCCCTTCAAAAATGCTTTGCAAAGTCTGTGTGACATGATAGGACGGTCATTTTCTCCTATTTCATTCAGATTGCAGCTAGTTGAACTATAACTGAAGCTGACACCGCTCCATCACTATTTCAGACAAACTGTAAAACAGAATGAACTGGTGTTGGAAAAGGGTATTTCTTTTACCATTTGCCCATATAACAAACTTCTTCCATTTGCTTTTGTAAAGTTTCCAAGTAGAAGTTTTATGAGATGATAAAATAATATGCCTGACTGGGGAAGACAGGGATGGAAACCTGGCAATTAGGGGAACTGGAAGAGCCAAGCTGTCAACTTCAAGGAGTCTAGGTTGGGATGAACCATTCCAGATGGGTGTGTCAGAAGGTCTGGAACTGGGTCGAGAATCCAGGGTTCATCTGGAAGATGAGGATGAAGAAAAGGAAACCAGATTTGACGAGGCCAGTAGGAAGCAATTAGGATAATTTGTCAAACAAACTCGTTTTCTGTAGGAGCTTTGGAATTAGAGAACTTGGGGAGAAAAGCATAAAAAGTCCTGGGGGGCTAATCATGAACAAGCACGTCCCTTGCTGACTCTCCCGTAGGAGGAAATAGGGTGAAGTAGTTCCTGCATTTGGCATTGTTGGGTGATGCAAAAATGTCACAGCAAGGCTTGCCCCATTTGTGGAAGATCACTTCCGTAACTTTCTGATTGAGGGACCACTCGTGTGGCCATAGAATAGCTGTGCTCAGTCTGCAATGACGCTGGATTTCCCCAGGATGTGCATTGCTATTACAAAGTGGATGGAGGCCATCACCCAATGCCAGACCCTGAGAGTGTCTCGACAAAGTGGGTATGATCTGGTTCCCTCCTGTTTGTTGATATACCACACTATAGACATGTTGTCCATCTGAACTACAGTAGTTCCCATAAATGCACCACTGTCATCTCTAGGACATTTATATGCAAGTGAGCCTCATGTTCTTTCCAGATGCCTTGAACGGTCTTCCTGAGAAAATACCCCCCCCCCCCCAATCCAGAAAGCATCCGTGGCCAGAGGTGGAGGAAGAAAAGGGCGGTCTCAAAGTACTAAAGGTGAGTGGATCCACCACTGGAGATATTTTTGCAGGTACTGGTTATCATGATCTTGTGAGATACTGGAAGTTCCAACATTGACCACTGAGCAAGTAGCACCCACCGGAGAACCCTCATGTGGAGATAAGCTAGGGGAATTAATACGATAGATGCAGACATTCTCCCTACGACCTACAGGACTAGCTTTCCAGTGACTTTGAATTTCTTTATTAGAATTCTGACGAGATGACAGAGGTAGTCTAACCGGTCTTGTGGAAGCATTGTTATCTGAGTGGTAGTGATCATCTCTGCTCCTATGAACAGGAAGATCTGCAATGGTTCTAGCGCAGATTTTTTGTAATTTATGGTAATGCCTAGAGAGGAGCAGAGTTGGACGTAATCCCTTGATTGGAGTAAGTGATACCTGATCAATCCGGTTATGAGCCAGTCATCCAGGTATGGAAACATGCGGATTCCCATGCATCTCAGTTGAGCCGCTACTACTGCCAGACATTTGGTGAACACACTGGGGGCTGTAGTGAGACCAAAGGGAAGAGCTTGAAACTGGAAGTGACCGACTCCTAGCTGAAGTGCAAAAACCTCCTGGACCACCTGCCTATTTGAATATGGTAGTACACGTCCTAAAGGTCTACACAGCACATCCAATAGTCCTTTTCCAGAAATGGAAGTATTGACTGCAGTGTTACCATCCACAACTTTGTCTTCTTTACTGATTTGTTTAGACTGCTGAAATCCAAAATGGGTCTCCAGTCTGGAACTAAAAAGAATAGAGTAAGTTCCAGACCCTCTCTGGTCTGCAGGGACTTTTTGAATGATTCTTTTTGTTAGCAACTTTTGAATTTCTATAGTTGCTTGTTCCTTTTGACTGGGTGGAACATCTGGAACCACTTTGTTTCTGGGGACAGGAAGGGAGAAGGGGAAGACGTATCCTACGGATATTGTCCTGCACCCATCTGTTTATTTTTAGCCAGGTTTCTTGGTGCAGGGACAATCACCCCCCCCCCCCCCGAATGCCTCCAGAGACAAATTGGGCACTCCATCAGGAGAGCTGGAAAGGTTTCCCAAAGAAAGATTCTCTGGAGTCACAGTTTTGTGCCCACCCCCCGACGCAAGGGCGGCATCTTCCGTGATTGTTCCCCCCCTCTGCCTCTGGGGGAACTTTTACCTTGTGTGTCTCGGTAAGACCTCAGATCTTTTTGAACCACATCCTTCCACTACCTTTTCGACCCTTGGGAAAGGGTCTAGTAAGAGTGGAAAAACACACTCCAATGGCAGATGCGGTCTTACCTTCTTGTTCACACCTGGTGAGCGTTTTCTTCACTTTTGGCCCAAAAAGGGATGAGCCGTCAAAAGAGGTGTTAATGAAAGAGGACTTGAAGGGCTCCACGAAATCAAAAAGACGTATCCAGGCCTGCCTTCTAAGAGAGACACCTGAGCCTGGGACACTCAGAGGTTTCAGAAGAGGGGGCAGTACCCTGAGGTACGTCCTAAGGCCCAATGTCTAAAGACCAGGCCTGTGAGAAGAGAGACACCTCTCCTGAGGAGGGAGGAAGAACCAAAAAAGATTGCGTGTCAGACTGTGAAGAATTCAAAGCCCTCCTCATTACCTCGAAGGCAGACCCTCCCTGCTCTGAAGTCATCCCCAGATCTGACAAGTCGGAGCAAAAGGAATCTCCGGAGCAGAAGTGAACAGCTCCAAAGCAGAGGTAGGAGCCGAACTCATCCGTGCCAAGGCCCCCAGAGGCATGGTCAAATCCAAAGAGATTCGACCAGTCTCTGCAGACCCAACAGGGGAATGTCAGCTCCCAGAGAGCTCCTACTCTGAAGAACGGAGATGCTCTGAGCAGATGTCGGAATCGAACTTATGGTTCCTAGACCAGGCACAGACAACCTGGACATTGGAATCTTCCGGCTCTGAAGCAGGACGACAGATCGGAGGAGGAACTGCAAGAGAAGATGGGGTTGAAGTCTGACCCGAATCCTTTGGGCTTGGATCCACGAGAAGTTTGGCCAAAGCAGGTGTCTTCAAAAGTCTCTCTACGACCCTATCCACATCTTCATCAGATAAACTCCTGGTAGACCTAGTGTACAGGGTAGGTGACCTTGATGTCGCTAATAATGGAGAAGTGAGTCTGGAAGAAATTTCTGAATGGAAGAACAGCTCCGATGTCTATGTGCAGTGGAAGTGGTTGACGCCAGTGAAGTCTCCCGCTCCAAGAGAGTTCTGGAGCCAGGAGGAGATGTCTGCTCCAATAGAGCCTTAGGGTCTGTCAAGTTTGGAGCCTTCTGTTTTGGCCCTGAAGAGGATTTCGGCTCCAATAAAGGTCTTTTAGTTGGCTTTTCTGAAGGGTCAGAAGATAAGCCACAGAGAAAGGCATTTTCAAAAGGCCTTTCAAAATCAGTTTATTTTTGCGTTCCATTAACGCCTGCTGATTAAAATTGTGGCAAATGGAACTCCTCCTGCAGATGAAGGGGCCCCAAACAATACACACACAAGGTGTGTGAATTGCTAAGGGGCATCTTCCTACTGCACTTTTCACACTTCTTGAAGCCTAAAGACTTGCTTTCCTGTTTTTGGGACATGATCTTAGGAGAAAACAGAAAAAAATAGCACAATCACTCTAAGGAAGAGCAAGTCCACCAACTTGCACTGACTTTACCTACAGACACTAAAGGAGAAAAAATAGAAATGTACTACTATTTTTTTTTTTTTTTGAAACGTTAAAAGAAGGTATTGAGGGGAAGGGAAGGAACATCCTCTAACCAAAATGGACGTCCGTAAACGCACTCTAATTTAAAAGCATGTCTAATGGGGGAAAGCTGGGTAAAGAAGTAAAATAAGAAATTTAGAGAAGGAAAGCTAACCTATGCTAAAACAAAGTAGTGAAAAAAGTACTTGGCCCAGAGCTAAGCTGATGAAACCTTCGCTGTGCGGCAAACGAGATCTGAGGTAACTAGGGTAATGCATTATGGGTAAAGAATGAGGCCGACGAGCTTTACTGCAGACCTCGAGCTGGGGAGCTGGCTGAGATGGATCCAACACATCAGATCCAACTCACAAGAAAGAATAAAGGCGACCCTGACAATATCACATCAAATCTTTCCCATCTGCCGGAGTATACGTTCCTGGTGGAAAGTTTACAGGAAAACATCACTATATGACAGACAGGGGAAGACAGTATTGGTTGTCTGGCTATCAATGGAATTGGAGAAGCCAGGCAGCCCCTGCCTGAAGTTTGCCAAATCTGGGTGTATCATGTCTGCCGGGTGAGAGAAGGTCCAAAGTTGGATCCAGAAACCAAGGTGGTTAAATCAGGTAACACCAAAGAAAGGGAAACGAAATCTGTCGAGACCAATATGGAACAATAAGGATGACACTGCTCTTCAACCTGGAGACTTTCTGAAGGAATTTGGGAATTAAAGGAATGGGTGGATAGGCGTATAAGAGATGGAGGGGCAATCATGAAGTACAGCTTCCTTTGGAGATTTCCCCTCTTGAGGGGAATAGGGCAAAGTAGCTGGTGCACTTGTTGTTCAGGGGGAAGGCGAATAGATCCCAGCAAGGCTGGCCCCAATGACAGAAAATCTTGTCTGCAATTTTTCTTGTTGAGGGATCATTTGCGGGGTATAAGAATGCACCTGCTCAATTTGCCTGCTATCACACCGGATTTCCCCGGAATGTGCATTGCTAAGAGAAAGCGGTTGTAAGACTGCCCACTGCCCCACACTCAGCTTCTCAACACAATGGGCAGGATTTGGTTGCTCCCAGTTTGTTGATGCCCCAGACGACTGACATGTCAGACTGACCTCACCTAAGGGAACCAGGTGCATTGGACTGTCTTCTCCAGATAATACCCTTCACACACAGCTGGAAAGCATCTGTGGTTATTATGACCTTGGGCTGAGGGGGAAGGAATGGACGACCATGTAGAACCTGGTCTGAATGAATCCATTTTAGATCTCTCTTGCAGATGGTGGTGGTCCCTTATCAAACTTTCATATAAGGCAAGAATTGACCATTGAGCAGCTGACATCCATTGCAGAACTCTCATATAAAACCTTGTTAATGGTACCAACGTTATTCCTGCTGCATCAATCCCAAAGCCTGAAGGACCAATCAGGCTGAAACTGAGGTGGTGCAGTTTATCTTTTTGACTTCAAGTCTTATAGCCTGAATCCTCAGTAATGGAAGGGAAGCAATAGTTCTTTGCATTGAGAAATGCTCCTGCAAACTCAAGTTTGAGTCGGATGCAAATGGGATTTATCGTAGTTTATGGTTATCCCCAGAAAACAGCAAATCTGGGGACCTGGTCTCTTACACACATGAGTTGATGGCTAGCTGGAGCGGTAAATAAGCCACTTGTCCAAATATGGAAACACCCAGAATCCCTGCACTCTCAGGTGAGCTGCTACTACTGCCATGCACTTGAATACCCTGGGGACTGTGGTGAGGTCAAAGGGCAGTGATCTGATCTGGTAGTAACTGGGTCCCAGCCAGAAGTGCAAGTAACTTCTAGAAAGTCTGTTCATTTGTATGTGATAGTACACATCCTATAGGTCTATCGAGCACATCCAGTTGTCTTTGCACAGAGGGGCCAGCCTGGACTTAACAATGACAATCCAGAACCTGTAGTGTTGTACCAATTTGTTCAACCCACTGAGATCTAAATGGGCCTCCATTCCCGTTTTCTTTGGCACCAAAAAGAATCCTAAATAAGTTCTGGATTCTATTTGGTCTGGCGGGACTTCCATCTTGGATGACTCTTTCTAGCAGCTCTCATTTCCAGTGCTGTTGCTTTCCTCTGATTGGGTGGAACCATCAGGGGTTTTCCTGAGTAATGGGGGGTGGAAAGGAAAGGGAATAACCTCTGGAAATGATTCTCTGCACACAAGTATCCTTTATGTTTAGAAAGGCTTCCTGGTGCAGAGATAAGTGACCCTGCCTGCCTCCAGACGAAGGAAACTGGGCCTCCCATTCAGGAGTGCTGAAGGGCTTGTTCAGAAAACGTATCTCAAGACCCACGGTTTTGCAGGCCTCCTCTGCCATGGAGATGTGTTCTGCCAGTACTGCTCCTAGTCTGCCTCTGGGGTACTACCTCCATGTGTGTCCTGGAAAGGACCTAGAGACTTCCTGAACCACATCTTTTGACCTCCCTACTGGTTCCTGGAAAACGTCTATTGAGGGGTTGGAAAAACATACACCCAACTGCATTTAGGGTCTTTCCATCCTTCTTCCACCTGTGTCTTGTCTTTTACCATGTGAAGATACGTGAAGGCTGCCAACCTAGCCAGATAGAATTTTGTCAATAATTCTGTCATTAGTAAATATAAGCCACAGGCTTGTTCTCTTAAATGGGAAAATGGTGTTAAATGTGGAAGTGCAAAAATGTAACAGTGCACTCTGCTGTAGGAAAACTGATAAATCAAGCATTGTGTAATTGTTTAATGTCAAAGCTCGGAGCAGAGATGTCTAAATGAAGGAATTCTTCCTATTGTTTTGAGGCCAGAGTTAACTGCTAAATTTTACATGTATAATTTCTTTTATTGCTCTGGCTTCCTAACCATTTGCAAGATCAAAAGGGCTATTAACCTCTGAGTTTCTGTTAGCATGGGAAAACAGAAAATTGTTAAGAATGATGTAATGTGAAGCAGCACTGTATTATCAATTTAAAGAGAGAGAATCAGGGCATTTTGCATTTGTCTTGAGAACATCCAACTCACCAGCACTCTGCCTGTGACTGCATGTAAGTAGGATCCTAGACTTCAGTATCTCTCTCAGAAATAGCTAAGAAATGGTAAGATTAGACAGTTTTCTGTATGGATATCAGAACTATTCTACTGTATTTTATACTTTTCCTGTGCCTGAACTCTTGACTAGCACTGTGTAGGAAGAAGTATTGTCTTGCGTTTTATTTATTAAATATATTTAAACCGTTCAACTGTGGCTGTTTTGTGTAAAGATAATTTAAGTTCTAGAGTACACTGCATGTATATAGTGATACTGTCCAAGTCGCTCCAAATAAGCATTGGCTGTACAGTTGCACTGACCATGTACATAATTATTGCACAGTAGAATTGGACACCCTTTGATAAGGGCCTTTTTAGCAGCTAAGTGGCAGTAATTTCTACCTTATAGTCTGCGTAAAAAGGGCACACAGCTGGAGAACCAGTGCCAGCCTTCCCCAGGAGTCTCTGTGTGGTTGTATATAACTCTTATCTTAAAGTGTGTGTATGTCAGCTACTTGGGCAGGGACATGAAGCACTGGTTGGACAGAGAGGGTGCTGGATGTTTTAGCTTCCCACCAGGCTGAGATCTGGACCCTATAGCTGTGCCAGTGGGGAGTCTTATTGGGGATTTGGAGAGAATGGAAGAAACCAGCCCCAGACTGTGATCTGTGTGTGCTCTTAAGGGAAATTGTACTTTACTGTGTTGTATTTGTTAACCTCCCCTATGTGGAAGCCCCTCACTGTTAGTGGTGAGGACTGAGGCTCCTTGATTGTTGGGCCAGTGCACGGGCATCACATATTAATTGTTTGGCAGTGGTGGGATATCCACACCACATGTTAATTGGTTGGCAAATACCAACTGGCTTGTAATGGTGTAGGTAGTGTGAATTCCTGTAGCTTATGTACAGTAATCACTGAAGGTGTTTTTGTACTCTAAAATCAGCCACACAGTGAATACTCAGTTCAGATCACAACTGTTTTATTTCTTTTGTTAGCTTAGTTAATCAGGGACAGCAGGCAAGCATGTCAGCAGAGAATGGAAAGCTGACAAGGTGCCAGCTGGCTGAGATGTGCCAGGATAGGGGACTGGTGCATGGAAACCTGACTAAGGCAGACATGACTGCAGCTTTGGTCACAGCTGCATCAGAAAACAGCAACCAAGAGGACGATGAGACTGGCCGTGGAGATGTACAACACTCAGGGTATGGACAGCTCAACCTTTGTGCAGAGGACTTAAAAATCCATCTGGAGCTAAAGAGACTTGAGTTGGAGGCAAGTGGATTGGAAATGGAAGCTATGGAAAAGAAGCAGTGGAGGCAGCACGAAAAGGAGATGCCGACTCTTCGCCAGTGTCATGGAGGTAATGGGGAAGGGAGTAACAGGACACCAGAAGCACAAAAGGTCAGTAAATTTCTTAGTGGGGGATAATTTTGATAGTTTCAATCATCTCAGAGGGTATGTAAACAGAATGATGTTGACCAATGGCTCTGGGTATGGTTCCTGACCCCCTTAACTCCATGGTAAAGCTGTAACTGTGCTGTCCAAAATGTTTGACGTTTAATGTTTTGAATATACTGCTAAGAACAGATGTTATGTGATCCTATCTCGCCTACATTCTGACTGATGGGTTCGGAGCCGATCCCTCGGCTCCGACTCGGCACGCTTATGCCAAAGAGCGAAGTCTCTTATTGGCTGAGCTTACTATATCCCAGGATGCACCACTACCAGTCCCCCAGATCTCGTTTGCCGCTAACCTGCGAAGACGTGGTCTCGAGCTGGCTGAGCTGAGTAGTTATTTTAACTAACTTTTTCTGTCAGTTTTGCTGTTTTCTCTCAAAAAGCTGTTTTAACAGCTATTCTTCTCATTGTTGTTGTGATTGGTGGATTTGTTGAAGATTTTGTTGTGTGATTGGGTTGAGTTTGGCAGGCCCCTTCATCTAAGGCCTTCGGTCAATCAACCCTACTATACATATAGTGAAAAGGCTTTAAATTTTTGTAGCTGTTTGTTCTTACAGGGTTTTCAAAGTCCCCTGTCATTTGCGGCGATAACTGTAAGCCTATACTTAGGGGTGTCACCAGTAATTGTATTTTTTCAGTCAGATTACTGAAATTCTTCCCATAATGTCTCAGAACCCTAGGCCTTCGGGCTTTAAAAAATGTATAAAATGTAGTTTTAAAATGTCCATCACGGACGATCACTCGCTGTGTGTATTGCTTAGGTGCAAAACATTTACAGGAATCATGTAGCGTATGTCACGCTTTTTCCTCAAGGGTCCTCCAGGAGAGGAAAAATAAATTAATTCTTAAGGGGTTAATTAAACCTTCTTTTGAAGAAGCCTTGGCATCCTCTCCTTCTCCGCCAAAAGAAAAGGGCGACTGTTCCGACCAGTCCGTCGGACCCGACCGCTAAGAGACATAGGCAGGCCTCTCCTTCGGCGCCAAGGACTTGGAGCCGAGGTCGAACGGTCTGCCTCGATGCCACCAGTATCGACTCCTCTGGCTTCGGAGCCGATGGCTGGGGCATCGAGGCGGGTCACCTTCGCCGGCTCCACTGGTCTCGAGCCGACAAGGGTCGCCGCTCAGACACTTCCTCCTCGGCGAAGTCCACCTCGGCACCGATGGAATCTGGTGTGTGTATTCCTCGGCGCCGATACTCATCGAGTCACCTCGAGCCGGTCCCCTAGCCCTTTGGGGCCGTTGGAGAGGCCGTCTCGAACCCGTTCTGTTTCCTCTCGGTCTTGAGGATGTCAGATTCTGATATAGACAGGGTGCTCCAAAGACTGTTCCAGTCCCCAGTCTTCCAAAATTTGTTTCGGTTCCGACCCAGTTGGCTTCGAGCCGATGACCTTGGCCCACCCCATTGCCATTCCTCCTCCGACTGCTTGGCTCCCGGAGCAGGTGCTGTTGGAGCCGGTGGAGATCTCAGGGTCGGCTCCGACCCTTACTCCAACCCGGCCTTCGGGTCCGAGTTTGGTACGCTGGACTTCTTCAGCTGGACCCGGGGTGATGTTTGGGACCTATGCTTGGGTTCCGAGCCTCCCCTCGGTGCTTCGGCTGCGGGACTTCCGTCGGCTATCACGGCTCGGGGACCGGACACTCCCAGGATTCTGGGGTCCGGCTTTCAGAGCCATGAGGAGTGCCTTGGCCAAGTCCTCTTCGCCATCTCTCCGGCTTTACCGGCACCTTCCTGGGCGTGGAGACTGGGTCTTTGGCAGTTCCCCTGTCCGTAGTCAGCGGAGCCCGGGCCTGAGGTTACCCCAGTGGGGGTTCCCTCCTCCTGAGGGTTCTTGAGTTCTCTTCGGAGGAACCCCAAGGAAGAGATCGTGCAAGAGGAAGCACGTGGACTCCCGAGTCTATTACATCAGACACTGATCTTGATGATGCAGAGGGGTCCCAGTCGTCCTCGGATGATGTCTCCTTTGCAGACATCTTAGAGATCCTGAAACAACGAGGTGGCTGGATATCCAAACCCCTCTGCTGATGAGTCAGTGCTCCTCAAGGCCTTTGGGGCTCAGCCCTCCGCCTCCTGGGTGTCTCCGCCCTTGACGAGCTTCTGGATTTAGTTTGTCGAAGGCGTGGGAACATCCAGATACCGTGGAACCAGTCCCTTCTCGTCCAAATAAATTTTTGTCTGCTCCCCCAGAGAAGGAGTTCCTCACTAAAGGCGTGGCTGTAGATGCCATGGTGGTGGCATCTGCTACACAACAGGACGTGGCAGAGGCTTCAACGTCCATCCATCCTCCTAATAAGGAGTCTAGGAGTATGGACAGGTACGGAAGCACCCTGACTTCAGCGGCCTTTACTTTAAGGTCTCTGAATTATTTGGCACATTTTACCAGGCTTCAGAGGGATCTGGTCAAGGAGTTGTCAGATTCCCTCTCGGGTAACCTACCTGAGCAGCTAGCCCAATCGGTTAGCTCTCAGTTGGCTATCCTTATGTCAATTTCTAACTCGTCCATGAGGCTCATTTCCTATGCGGCCGAAGGGGCGGTAGAGCGGCAGGCACAGGCATGGCTCTCACGGAGACAAGCCTGGCTCCGCTTGTCAGTTCTTGGAGGCCTTCAAGTCTTCCTTCGCCGACGCTCCTTTGATGGGTCCTCCTTGTTTGGACCCAAGGTTAAAGACACCCTTACCGCTGTGAGCAAGAGGGAAAAACTTTATCTGCCGTAGGAGCCGTTATTCCACCCCTTCGGCCTTACCCCAAGGCTAAAGGAGGGGAAAATGTGGTTCCAAATCTCGTAAGTTTTTCTCCCAACAGCAGGAAGATTCCCCTTCCAGAGGCAGAGGACGGGGAAATTTTTCAGGGAGACGCCGTCCCAGAGGCGGCAGAGGGCCCCGCAATTCTGGAGACCGCGAGTCCTTTCGTGGCTCTTCAGCCTCCCACACGTCATGAGGGATTGCCCGGCTGTGCTGCTCGAGCCAGTCGGGTGTCGGTTTGCCAAGCACCTAAAAGCCTGGGAGTCAATCACTCAGGACAGATGGGTGCTTCGGATCATTGCCGGAGGTTACACCATCCCATTCACATACTTTTGCCCCCCCCCGTCCAAAAAAATCCCGGACCCACCACCCAGTCAAAGGGAAATAGCAGCCGCAGAAGCTTTAAAGCTGCTAGAAAAGGAGTCATCCAACCGGTCCCCACAGACCAGATCGGATCAGGAAATTACTCCAGGTTCTTTTAGTGCCAAAAGACAGGGGACCTGAGACCAATATTGGATCTCAGCAGACTGAACCAATCCGTCACGAAATCCAAGTTCGAATGGTCACGTTACAATCCATTCTCCCATTGTTGGAGAAGGATGTTTGGATGTGCTCCATAGACCTCAAGGACGCCTATTATCACATACCGATACATCAGGCGTCCAGGAGGTATCTGCGCTTCAGCCTGGGAGTCAGTCATTACCAATTTTGCGCTCTGCCCTTTGGTCTCACCACAGCCCCAGGGTGTTCACCAAGTGTTTGGCAGTAGTGACGGCTCACCTGAGAAGTCTTGGATTCCAAGTGTTTCCCTATCTGGACGACTGGCTCCTGACTGCCACCACCAGGCATCTACTAATGGACAACCTCAAAGCCACCATCTCCTGGGTATTACCCTGGGGATTACATTCAATTGGTCAAAGTCTGTCTTGCTGCCCTCTCAGCATAAAGTTCATAGGAGCAGAGATAGACTCAAGATTGATGCGTCTTTCTTCCTGCCGAAAGGATCCAAACTTTACAGGGCCAAGTTCAAGCCCTGATCTCGAGATCCAAAGCCCCAGCCAGGATGGTTCTACAAGTTTTAGGCTCAATGTCTGCCACGGTTCTTCTAGTTCCTCTGGCGAGATTGCACATGAGAATTCTTCAGTGGCTATTGTCAACTCAATGGTCCTTTCAGGATCTTCCCCTCAATCATCACATCATGATTACGGAAATATGCAAACGGGACCTTCGCTGGTGGCTTCAGACATCCAATTTGAATCAAGGAAGCCCCTTTGTTTTTCCCTCTCCAGTGGTTACCCTGACGACAGATGCCTCCCAGATAGGGTCGGGGGGGCCTTGAATGGGCAGGCTAGTTCAGGGCTCCTGGCTTCAGACGAAGCTGTTCTCGACATCATCGTGTTGTATATGAGGGCAGTACTTCTATCCCTACAGGCCTTACACAAGTTTCTTCCTCAGGGCATCATTGCCATCCACACAGACAACATGTCGGTGGTCTGGTATCTGAACAAACAAGGAGGGACCAGATCGCACTTTGCAGAGAGGCCATGAGAGTGTGGGAATGGGCTGTAGCTACCAACCGCTTCTTGGTAGCGACCCACATCCCGGAAGGTCAAACATATTGGCAGACAAATTGAGCAGGACAATTCTCTCTCCTCACGAATGGTCTCTAAACCACACAGTAGCAGCTCAGGTTTTCAGGAGATGGGGGACGCCGTGTTGCGACCTATTTGCAACTCCACTAAACACCAAGTGCCAAAGGTTCTTCTCCTTGATCCCACATCAGGGAGTACCAGCTATGGATGCTCTAGCACAACCTTGGCCAACAGGGCTACTTTATGCCTTTCCTCCAATTCCACTTCTGCCCAACGTTATTCAAAAGCTTCTCAATTGGGGTCCTCAATGATACTGATTGCCCCATTCTGGCCTCGTCAGGTATGGTTTCCTTACCTGAAGAAGCATGCGGTGGACGATCCGTGGACTTTAGACCTAATTCCGGACTTGCTAATCCTCAGTCGGGACATCGGCATCAGTCCCTTCAATCTTTGAAATTGACAGCTTGGCTCCTCCACTTCCGACTTTAGTTAGAAGGCACACACTAGACCCGGAAGTTGTTCACATTTTATCTTGCCCACAAACCCACCACTAACAAATTGTACCTCAGTAAGTGGAAGAGGTTTGCTATCTGGGCTCAACTCAAGGGCTTAGACCCTATTTCTGCTCCTGTCCCAGAGGTTTTGAAATTCTTAACATCCCTGTTTAATCAAGGATCTTCTGTCTCAACTATTAAAGTCCAACTAGCGGCTATCTCTAAATTCCACGAATCCATGGATCCTCCTTTGATGAGCAGCAGACTATGCAAAACTTTCATTAAAGGTGCGAGCCTATTAAGACCCCAATTTTTCATCCTGCACCTCCGTGGGATCTTGATTTGGTGCTTCGCATTAACATCTTCCCCTTCGAACCGGCTGCTACATGTGAGTTAAAATATCTGTCTTGGAAAACTGCCTTCTTAGTGGCGATTACTTCTGCAAGGAGAGTTTCAGAGCTTCAAGCCCTGTCTATTAAGCCACCGTACTTGATTTTCCACAAGGATAGAGTATCACTCAGGCCTAATCCATCCTTTGTCCCAAAGGTCTGTTCTAGTTTCTGTCTCCAACAATCTCTAGAGCTACCAGTTTTCTTCCCAAAATTCTCCAATGAAGCAGAATACACTCTCCATAAATTGGATGTTCACAGGCAATTACGCTTCTATTTAGACAGGACTCAGCAACCGTAAGTCAGACCAGTTGTTTGTGTCCTTCTCAGATAATAAATTGGGCCAAACCATCACAAAAGCTACTATCTCCAAATGGATCAGAGATTGCATAACTCAGGCTTATTCTTCTTGAATAAGCAACTTACAACATCCATCAAAGCTCATTCTACCAGGGCTATGGCTACTTCTATAGCCTTTCATTCCAAGCTCGCTATATCGGAAATTTGTCCTGCGGCTACTTGGTCCAATCCGCACACTTTCATTTCCCACTACAAATTGGATGTGGCATCTAGAGGACGAGCTTCATTTGGTTCCACGGTACTCAGGAGTGTTTTCCAGTGAGCCACCCAGGATTCAGGTGCTAGGGACGCTGTCCCATCAGTCAGAATGTAGGCGAGATAGGATCACATAACATCTTTAGTTATGTACTCACCATAACTTCAGATGTTTGGGATCCATCTCGCCACATTCCTAATACCCACCCTCCTTCCCCTGCCTTGGAGATCAGAAGAGATTGAACGGTTTTGAGTTCTACTGTTTTATCTTGTTTCATCTGACGATGTTATATAAGCAGGGCGTGCATGTGTGCATGTATGCGGACAAACTAGATCTGGGGGACTGGTAGTGGTGCATCCTGGGATATAGTAAGCTCAGCCAATAAGAGACTTCGCTCTTTGGCATAAGCGTGCCGGAGCCGAGGGATCGGCTCCGAACCCATCAGTCAGAATGTAGGCGAGATGGATCCCAAACATCTGAAGTTATGGTGAGTACATAACTAAAAGTTTGTTAGATTTTTAAGCTAACACCTGAAACATAGGAAAAAGTTTTGTGAGCATAGACGCAAGGCAGATGAAAGTGTGTGAATATGTTGCTGAACTGAGCACTTATTTTCATAGGTGGGTGAGTGGATGTCAGGTCACCACTTTTGAAAGGCTGGCAGACCTTTTGGTGAGGGAACAAGCCCTTAGCACTTTGCCCAAGGACATGGGGATCTGGTTAGCTGATAGACAATGTGCTACTTCAGAGGAGTTGGGGAAGAAGACAGACGTATACCTATAGCAGGCAGGGCATCCCTGCACAGGGAAGGGACCCCCAGTACTACTCATGGGTCTAAAGGAACCCACGGTGGGCAGCCCAGAGTGCCCCAATAGAACTTGCCAGTAGCAGGGGAAGCCACTAGTCCAGGTACACGTCCAAGACCTAGGGTTAAATGTTTTGAATGCAACCAGTGGGACCATGTGGCATACAGATATCCACGGAGGCAAGGTGGGGAATAAAAGGTGAGAGCCAGTGCCAACAGTAGGCTGCCTTGGGACAAAGTACAGTTTTGTACCTACCATAAATGTAGATGTTCGAGTGTTCACCCTGCTGCAATCATCACACTTGGGTTATCCTGCCGTCAGGCGGTCCCCACAGTCGGCCAGAGTTCGAAAGTCTTGGTCCGGCGTAGGTTGTTGTTGCTTCTTCCCTGACGTCAGTGTGCCAGGGGTATACAAGAGGCATCCAACGCCATTTTCTTCAGTTTTTCTTACCCCAGATGTCAGGTGCCCCCAATTAGGTGGTCACTACCTATTGCCAATAAAACGTGTAATGAAATTACAAAGCATACCTTCAGCTACAAGCAAATACACCACAAAGGTTGTATCAGATAGAAAGGTATAGAAAGGTTCAGCTAGGTCAGAGGGGATGGAGGGAGGGGTAACCTGGACTGCAGCAGGGTGAACACTCGAACATCTACATTTATGGTAGGTACAAAACTGTACTATGTTCCTCGTGTTACCCTGCTGCAGTCATCACACTTGGGTTGAATCCCAAAGCTAAGGATGGGTGGTGGAGTTAAACAGGGTTAAAAAAAGCTAGTAGGTCCTGCAAAACTGCAGTGGCAAAGCCAGCTCTAGTCTTAGAATATAGAGGTAAGTGATAGTGTTTGGTGAAGGTGTGCACTGAACTCCAAGTTGCAGCTTCCAGAATACCCTTGGTTGGCACCCCCCTGAGAAAGGCTGCTGATGTTGCTGTAGCCCTGGTGGAGTGGGACCTAATGCTAGCAGGTACCGGTTTCCCATGGTGTGTGTAGCAGAAACATATGCAATGTCCTATCCATTTTGAAATGGTCTGTTTTGAGATCGCTTTTCCTTGTGATCCTGCAGCATAGGCTACAAAGAGCTGGTCAGATTTTCTGAAAGCCTTAGTTTTATCCAAGTAGTAATGTAATTGCCTGTGAATGTCCAAAGAGTGCAGGAGTCTTTCTCCTTTGTTCTGGGGGTTTGGAAAAAAGTGGGTAAATGAATGGTTTGGTTTAGGGCCACACTGGATACCACCTTTGGCATAAAGGAAGGGTTAGTTCGTAGAGAGACTCTGTCTTAATGAAAAATGAGGAAAGGCTCCACTGCCATTAGTGCCTGTAGCTCTAAGACTCTTCTAGCTGAAGTTATTGCTAGCAGCAGGGCAGTTTTCCATGAAAGAAACTTTAAATCAGCTGAAAAAGCTGGTTCAAAGGGCGGCAGTGTAAGCTTTTCCAGAACAAAGTTGAGATCCCAAGTAGGTGTTGGTGCTCTCCTGGGCGGTCTTATGTTTAGTCCCTCTGAGGTACTGTCTTAGGAGTGGATGTGAAAATAAAGGAGGATCCGTGTTGTAATGAGCTGAAATTGCTGAGGCGTGGATCTTAATAGATGAAAAGGAAAGTCCTTTGTGCAACATCTCAATTAAATATTGTAGAATCTGAGGAATGTCTGGATCAAGGGGATTTTGGCCTTTAACCTGGTTCCAGGCGCAAAATCTATTCCATTTGTCTGAATAGGCTTTCCTGGTGCTGGGTCTCCTGGCCTCCAGAATGACACCCATAACGGCTTTGGATAGAGGTGTTGGCTGGTTGTTTAGGTAATTTGCCATGCAGCCAGGTTTAAAGTCTTGAGCTTGCTGTGTAGAATCTGATTGTGTCACGGGGTGAGCAGGTGAGGAATTTGTGGTAAAATCCATGGTGGGCCATGGGCCATGTTCCTTAGAATTGGATACCAGTGCTGGAGTGGCCAAGTCTGGTGCAATGAGTATCATTTGTGGCCTCTATAATCTTTCAGCAGCACCTTTGCTAGAAGAGGCAGTGGAGGAAAGGCATACATTGTTAATGTTTTCCAACTGAATGAGAGGGCGTCCACTTTCTAAGCTTGTGGGTGGAATGTCCTTGTGCAAAATTTTTGAAGTTGGTAGTTTTGGGGGTTGGCAAACAGATCTATGTCTGGGTGTCCCCATTTTTGAGCTATCATTGCAAATACTTGTGGATGTAGTTTCCACTCGTGGGGATCCATGATGTTTCTGCTTAGGTCGTCTGCCAATGTGTTTTTCTTTCCTGGCAGGAATTGTGCTTGTAGTTGAACTTGGTAAGACAGTGCTGTGTTCCACAAGGTCATTGCTTGCCTGCATAGAGGGTAGGAATGTGTGCCCCCTTGCTTGTTTATGTACCACATTACTGTGGTATTGTCCGTCTTTAGTATTAGTTGTCCTGGGTGTAAGAGGTCCTTGAAAGCTGTTAGGGCATTCTGTACAGCTAGCATTTCTTTTTGATTGATATGCAGATGCCTTTGATCTGTAGTCCATTTGCCCTGAATGCATTGTCCTGCCATGTGTGCTCCCCAGGCATAGTCCGATGCATCTGTTGTTATAGTTTGCCTGGCTGTGGGTAAGGTGAAAGGCTGACCCTTGTTGAGGTGACATGCCTGTGCCCACCATAGAAACTCCCGTTGAAGGCAGGGAATGAGTGATATCATTGTTTCCAAGCTGTGGCTGTGTTGAGCCCATACGCTTTTCAGGTACTATTGCAGTTTTGCAAATGGTATTAGTAGTATGCCAGATGCCATGAATCCCAAGGCCTGCAGAATTTTTCTTGCAGGGAGTTGGTTCTTTGTTGCCATTATTTTGAAGTATTGAGTCAGCTGTTGCTTGTCTGGCGTGAGATAAACCATCTGGGCCGTTGTATTCAAGCTGGCACCCAAGAATATTATGTTCTGTGAGGGCACTAGTTTTGATTTCATTTCGTTTACTGTGTACCCTAGGCAACTTAAAAGGTGTTTGACAAATGCCAGATGCTTTAAAAGAATGACCTTGCTTTCGGCTTGAATAAGGCAGTCATCCAGGTATGGGTATATTTGAATTCCTTTTTGTCTGCAGTATGCAATTACTGGTGCCAGGCATTTTGTGAAGACCCTGGGCGCATTAGATAAGCCAAAGGGCAGTGCAGAGAATTGATAATGGGTTGAACCTGCAATGAAGCGGAGGTATCTTCTGCAATTTTGTCTGATAGGGACATGCAGGTATGCCTCCTTGAGATCCGTTACTAGCCAAGCCTTCTTGTCCAGCATGGGAAGAAGCTGCTGTAGTGTTGGCATCTTGAATTTTGGTACTTGCAGATAGGTGTTCAGAACTGAAAGATCCAGAATGGGTCTCCATGCTTTGTCCTTTCTGGGGACTAGAAAGAGTCTTGAGTAAAATCCTTGTCCTTGCTCCTGTGTAGGTACCTGTTGAATGGCTCTCAAGTCCATGAGAGCTGTAATTTGTGTTTGTGCCTCTGCCCATTGATTTGGTGGCAGGTTTGGCATTCCTTTTATCCTTGGCAAGGTGTGAAAGTGGAATCTGTATCCCTGTGAGACAATGTTTAGGACCCATTTGTCTTTCGTAATGATGTGTCAGTCATCTGCAAAAAGTGCTAATTTTCCTCCCAAGGGAGCTGCCAAGAGAGATTTCCTTGGTAGTTTGAGGGTTAAGTCATTGTGTTCGTCTTCTGCTAGCTTGGGGCCCGTCTTCTCCTCCTTTCTGGGTAGCGGCACCCCACTGGCGAGGTTTGTAAGGGCCTTGTGACTGACCTCTGCCCCTTGGGCGTCTGTATTTGCCCCTCCTGTGATCTGTCAGAAGCTGGAAAGGACCAGTTTTTGTTGGCCAATTTCTGCTGAAACGAGGGGGTTGTACCTGTAAAAAATCCTTGACTGTCTGCATAGACTGCCTTATCCTCCATTTTCTTTAAAACCTCTTCAGCTTTGACACCAAATAAGACATCCTGCTGTAAAGGTGCATCCAATAATTTTGCTTTAACATGATCAGGTAGGGTTTGTTCTTTTAACCAAGCATGTCTACGTATGACAGACCCAGTAACAGATGCTCTACAGGAAGCTTCCAATGAATCAAATCCACATTGTAAAGTATGTTTGCCCAACTGTTCAGCTGCATGCAACAGATCTTGCATTTCCTTGAATTCAGACTGTTCAGAATGTGTGCTCATTTTTTGTTTTAATTGAGACATTAGGAATTGCTGATATTTCAGCATGTGAAACTGACAATTTAATGCTCTCATAGCCAGAGTAGCTGAGGTGTATACCTTCTTTCCCCATCTATCTAGGGCTCTGGAATCCCTTTCAGAGGGTACAGGATTTTTAGCCATAGAAGCTTTAGCCCCTTTGGGACCCTGGGAAATGGTTTCTGGGTCAGCAACAGGGCTTTTATAAAGGAATTTGTGAGAGTCAGGTACTCTGTAGTATCTGTCTGGTTTGGCTGGAGCAGGAGGTAGAGTGTCTGGATTTAGACTAGACTCCAAGTAAACATCATCCACAATGTCCAAAACTGGAGGGATAGCAAGTGGTCTGTGGTGGGGTAGTAAAAGGAACTCTCGGAGCCTTTTCTTAGAATCAGAGTAGTCCTGGCCTTCCCAGTGGAAATGTTCCCTCATGGTATGTAAAGTTTCCCCAAAGGAGTAGTCTTCAGGGGGAGATGCTGAGGGAATAGAGTCTTCAGCATTAGAGTCTTCATAAGGGGGAAAAGAGTAATCCTGTTCCTCAGAAGAATCTGAGGAAATTGAAACCTGGTCAGAGGAAGCATAATCCTCCTCTTGTTTTGGCCTTTTATCTGGAGGGGGATGGGAACCCCTGATTAGGGTAATCAAACCTTCAGCCATCTTAAGCATCTGTTTCTTAGGCATGGGGCCTTGAACTGGAGACTGATGTACAGTCTTTTTTGGTTTTAATGGAGTTTTAAGCTTAGCATAAGATTTAATGGCGAGTGTAGTCGGGTCTGAAGACACCTGCAACTGAAGGTGTTTCTACTGCACCGGGATCTTGTTCTGCTCCGGTGTCGGAAGGGCCTAATGAAGATGGCTGCGACGGCCTAGTACACTCCGCTTGAGAATCCAAAGCTGTCTGGGGTTCCAATTCTGCGGTCGTCAGGGGCTGCGTAGGCGCCTCACTGAAAACCGGAGAACCGGCGACAGGCCCAGCAGAGGCCTCGGAGTCTGGCTTGGTTCTAGGCTGCTTGTCCTTATCGTTGCGTTTTTTATGCATGCCGGTCATCGGCTGCTCCGACGGCATGATAATTAAATTTCCTACCAAAGTAATGTCGTGAGAAGTCAAAACAGCGTTTGATAGTTCGTTTATTAAACCTAGCACAAAACCGACAACCTGTGGCGTCGTGGTCTGGGCCTAAGCAAGGAATACAATAAGAATGGAAGTCCTTATGAGGTATTTGCTTCCCACAAGAAATGCAATTGTTAACTTTTTCTGACATCAGACTGAGGCAAGAAAAAGTTCCCCAATGGGGTACTTAGCTTTATTGAAGACTTCGGACTGAAATTCGATTTGAAAAACTCAGGTGTCGGCCGACCGCACTTGCGAACTGCTTCTGCTTTGGGCACCGCGCGGCAAGAAAGACTGAAGAAAATGGCGTCGGATGCCTCTTATATACCCCTGGTGCACTGACGTCAGGGAAGAAGCGACAGCAACCGACGCCGGACCAAGACTTTGGAACTCTGGCCGACTGCGGGACCGCCTGATGGCAGGATAACCCAAGTGTGATGACTGCAGCAGGGTAACACGATGAACATCAAGGGTACTAAACTACCACAAGAAGTTATATCCTATTGTAGTGAATGGCAAAGAGGCCACTGCTGAGAGAGAGAGAGAGAGAGACTCTGACATAACCATTATAAAGCCTGCAATGGTTACAGAAGAGCACTACTTGCCTGGGTGATCTACTCCAGTCAGAGCTTTAGGAGGGATCCCATTCCAAATAACTTTGGCTAGGGTTCACCTTGACTGGGAGGATGGAAAAGGAAGCCAGCAAGTAGGTGTGTTGGAGGATATCCCTGCAGATGTCCTGATAGGGAATGATTTTGATAGTGCAGTTACTTGCAGTCAGGCTTGGAGAGAAGCATGTGTCTGGTAGCCTGGGGGAGATCCAGACAGACAGCGTACTTGCAGCCGGGACTGGTGAGCTGGTTACTTCAGGGAGGGACCTACAGTGTAGCAGTGAGACTGAAGGTGAGCCACAGCTGCTTGAGGGTACTGATGTTCCCTTGGAATGCAAGGGTGGAGGTGAATAGTAGTACCCAGGGTCATAGTGAGGCACTGCTGTCAGAGGATGCCAGACTTCCTGTAGAAGGAGAGCTGGGAAGGGTTATAAAGAGAGAATTGAGACAGGCTCAGCTCTCAGACCCTACATTGCAAGGCCTGAGGCAGGTAGCTAGTGAGGCACCTGATTCTCAAGGGAAGGGGGAATGTGTATACTGGGACAAAGGATTACTGTACAGGGAGTGGACCCCTGAGGGAGGGCTAGAAGGTGAAAGAATACAGCAGTTGGTAGTGCCTAAAGCCTACCGTCTGGCGCTTCTAGCCATAGGCCATGATATTCCCTTTGCAGGTCATATGAGTATAAAATGTACAGAGAGACATATTATGCAGAACTTCTATTGGCCTAGAATTTCTAGAGATGTAACAGGGTACTGCAAGACCTGTGAGCAGTGCCAAAAGGTAGGCAAGGCAGGAGACAAGGTGAGACCTCCTTTGATGCCTTTCCTGGTGACTGAAGAGCCATTTCAGAGGGTAGCTATGGATATTGTGGGGCCTCTTGAGTACCCCAAGTTCCACAGGGAAAAAGTATATCCTAGTGGTAGTAGATTATGCTACAAGATACCCTGAAGCAGTGGCTTTGTCCTCCATTGAGGCAGAAAAGGTGGCAAATGCTTTGTTAGAGATTTTCAGCAGGGTAGGTGTCCCAAAAGAAATACTGACTGACAGAGGTGCCAATTTCATGTCAGACCTGATGGCTTGCCTGTGGAAGTACTGTGGGGTGAAAGATCTGAGGACCACCTCCTACCATCCCCAGACTAATGGTTTTGTTGAGAGGCTAAATTCTACAATCACGCCCATGCTACGGGCATTTGCAGACCAGTTTAAGAGGGAGTGGGACAAATATATGCCCCATCTGTTTGCTTAGAGAGATTCCTCAGAAATCCACAGGTTTTTCACCCTTTGAACTGTTGTATTGGCATAAGGTGAGGAAACCTCTAGATTTAATTAATGGTGAGTGGGAACCTCACAATGAGTCCTAAAAGCTTTTACTTGTCTTAAAAGCATCTTCTTTTCAGGTTTAGCACTTCTGTATTATACAAAGTCCCTCACTAGCAACCCCCCCAGTAGTACCCACTTCCTTACTAAGTCCTCTCTTATTCAGTTACACCCCTAACTTCTAAATTTCTCTAGCATGTCGAAGGGCCAGATGCTGGCGTCCTCTCCTGTCCAGTTGGTGAATTTGGGAATATTGAGGCAATGTTACAATTGCCTCATGTACACTGACAACCCTCTCCTCCTCCCACATAACACAAATACTTGCGAGAGATGCAGCTATTTAGCCAAACTGGAGGCTGAGCTCTCTCAACTCAGGACTGGCAAGACCAGACAGGAGGAGAAGGCAGCTACACACACCACAAAACCAGTCTCACATAAAGCTAACACAACAATGAATCAAACACAAACACACAAAGTCATACTCGGAGGCTCTGAGCAAAAATTTACCTAAACAGCAGAGGCCTCCAAAGCAGACATCCAAGCAACTACCACCTCATGACACACCACAGGCAACACATAAACCACAAAATCAGTGTGCAAAGCAGTCACAGCCCTTAAGGCCAAATACAACACCAAACATACTTGTCATAGGTGACTCCATAGTCAGACACACTGACGTCCCACTCACCAGGCTGAACAAGGAGAGGGTCACAGTAAGCTGCCTATCGGGCGCTAGAATCCGCCACATAACACAAGCACTCGGGTCACTCCACAGCAAGTACAAATATGACACAGTCATTGTCCATGCTGGTGTGAACGACCTGAGACGTACCTCCCTGGACTACATGAAAAGAGACAGAGGAGCTCTCTGATTATGTAGCCCAGGCAGGTATGACCCTGAGCAGTATCCTTCCTTCACCAAGAATGATGCCACAACATAGAGACAAGATGATCAGCTTTAACAATTGGCTTAATGTCTGGTGTCATTCAAAGGGGATCCAGTGTCTGTCTGCCTGGATTGACATGCTTGACAAGCCATGCTGCTTCGCAAGGGACGGCTTGCACCTGTCACCCCTGGGATTCCGGATATTGGCTAAGGCTCTTGCCACCCCCATAGTGCCTTTTTTAGGCAAGGCTCAAATTCTAAACCTACCACCCTAGAAAACAAAAATGGGAAGAAACTAAGGGTAATGCTGCTCAATGCCAGAAGTCTAAATCTCAAAATACACGCACTCGAGGCCCTTCTCAGTATGGAGAACATCGATGTCTGTGCTGTGACTGAAACCTGGTTCAAGGCTCCTGAGAGCACCCCGGCACTGTCAGGTTTTACCTCATATCATGCGTTCCGGCCCCAAAACCTGGACCACACCACAAAAGGAGGGGGTGTATCCATATTCATCAAGGATACCCACATCTCCAGGTTGGTGGCAACGCACGAAGCATCAGAAACCATCCAGGTGCAATTAACCATAGGCAAAACTGCTCTACAATTTGTAGCATGCTACAGGCCACCCTCTCAAACTCAGGAACCCCACACAGCCTTCCTGAAGACACTGAAGGGTATAAATGTATCTCCAAACACCATTATATTGGGTGACTTCAACTACCCGAATATAGACTGGGAACATTACTCAAGCCCCAACTTTCTAGCCCAAAGGTTCCTGGAGTTCATAAATTCAAATGCCATGGAACAACTAGTCACCATTCCCACAAGAGGAGAAAATATACTAGATCTCATCATCACAAACATGGGGACAAAATGCTCCACACCAGAAGTATATCCCTCATTGGCGAGATCAGATCACAAACTTATCTCACTGGAAATCCACATCCTGCCCCCACCCCAAACAAAAAAGACCACAGTGAAGAACTTCTCTAAAGCAAACTTCACACTACTCAAGACTGGTGTAGTATCCTTCAAGGCCCCCGAGCCAGTGGAAACCACAATCCAAGCTGTGGAGGCCCTTACAAATGCCTTCTACGAACACCTCCAGGACTGCATGGATCAGGCAATCCCTAATAAAACCAAGACTCTTTCCACCAAGGGCAAACGTCCAGTCTGGTGGACCCCAGCCATAAATAAACTTTACAATAAGAGGAGAAAGCTGTTACATGATAGAGCAAAATCCATAAAAGAGAAGACACCCTTGATCATTATTAGTAAAAAAAATACGAGCACTCATAAAATCATCCAAGGACAACTTTGAGAGAAAAACTGCAATAGATTCAAAAGACAATCATAAGGCCTTCTTCAGCTATGTTAGAAACCTGGGTGGAAACTCCCAGATATGCGCAGAATTAGTCCAAAATGATACAAAAATCACTGAACCCACAGACATTGCCAACATACTGGCAGACAGGTTCAGTGCAAACTTCACCCCCCCCCCCCAAAGGAAAGATAACTATCCCAGCGGAGTGTAGCCTCCCAGACATCTCAAATGCGCAGGTGAAAGCTGCTCTCTCTAAAGCTAAAAACACAGCATCAATGGGACCGGATGGTGTCCCCGGCTGTGTGCTACACGAATTCAACGAGGAACTAAACCCGCATATATGGCAGCTGTTTAATCTTAGCCTTACCACAGGATACGTGCCCAAGGAGTGGCGCACGGCAACTGTGGTCCCACTCCACAAAGGCGGTGCCTCTACGGACCCTGGTAATTACCGCCCCATAAGCTTAACAAGCCTGGTCTGCAAAGCTATGGAGAGGATCATAATGGAACTCATAAACAAAGACATAGGGGACTTGCAGACATTGGACCCGACCCAGTTTGGCTTTGTCAAGGGCAGATCATGCCTTTTGAACTTGGTCGACTTCTTCAAAACAGTCACCAAGGCCATTGATGAGGGAAAGGCAGTCCATACAGCCTACCTTGACCTTGCAAAGCTTTCGACACAATACCCCACTCGGGTATTATAGAGAAACTTACCAGCTTAAATGTAAACCCATATGTCACAAGATGGGTTGCAAACTGGCTAAAGGACAGAACCCACAGGGTTAGAGTTGCTGGCGCCATGTCAGACTCCAAGCCGGTCACAAGTGGTGTCCCACAGGGCTCAGTCCTTGGCCCCCTGTTGTTCGGCATCTACTTCTCAGAAGTACAGGCAAACATAGGAGGACTATGGCTGACAAAGTTTGCAGATGACTGCAAACTGGGCGCCATAGTGGAAAGTACATCGGACACAGATATCCTTCAGAGGGGTCTCACGGAAACTGATAACTGGTGCGAGAGCCATGGCCTGAAGTTAAATGCCAAAAAATGTATAGTCATACCCTTCGGGAAAAACAAGGTAACCCCAAGCTACCATATAGGTGGCAATCCATTAAGCACAGAAGAGGTCATCAGGGACCAGGGGACCCAGGTTGACAGTGGCCTTTCTTTTGACACTCACATTGCTAAAGTGGTTAGAAAGTCCTTCTACATTGCCCACCTGATCATGAAGGGATTCACATCCAGATCAAGTGAGGTCATTGTTCCCCTGTACTCTTCACTTATCAGACCAATGATAGAGTACAATGCCCCATTCGGGATGTATCTCACCCGACACCTGCAGCAATTGGAGAGACCCCAAAAGTTCCTCACCAAAAGGATAAAGGGACTCCAAAATCTGTCATATGCTGCCAGACTGAAGAAACTCCAGCTCTATTCAGTCGCATACCGCCTGCTCAGAGGTGACCTGTGCCTGACATACAAGGCCATGTCCAACCCGGAATTAATGGACATGCTCCACCTCAAAAAATCCAAATCTACCAGATCCACTAGAGCAAGTGACTTAAACCTTAGCACGGATACAAATAGGACATGCTGGAGGGATAGATTTGTCACCCAGAGACACCCTATGCTGTGGAATAAAATCCCGGTCCATGTGAGGCAGAGCACCTCGCTGGCTCTGTTCAAGAGAAATCTTGACCGGTGGATGGGAGATCGTAGGTTTACCCCGGGAATCATCTCTGTGTCACAGCTGGACAGAGGTACAACAAACTAATGGACACAGTATTTTTTTTAACATAAGGGGTGGCGTAAGCCACAAAACTTTGGGCTAGGCTTATAAATGCCTTAGGGCAGATAGCCTAGTATAAACCTATGAACCTATGTTGTGGCATATGTCCTATACCTCAGGACAAGGCTCAGGGAACTCAGTATGGTATGACAGGAATGCTTGAGCTAGAGAGTATGCTGTAGGGCAGCAGGTAATGGTTCTCATTCCCGTCAGAGAGAACAAGCTGCAAAAAGCTTGGGAGGAACTCTACAAGGTGGTAAGAAAGTTAAGTGATGTTAACTACATGGTGGAAATGCTAGGTAGAAGGCAAGAGCACAAACTGTACCATGTTAACATGATGAAACCTTACCATGATAGGGAGGCCCTTGTGCTGAGTATTTGCAGTAGCTTGCAGGAGGAGTCTGAGGGAGGTCTGGTGAGTTCAGACAGACCCCTCAGTGGAAGGGATAGCAATATCCCAACAACCATCTCCTTCCCAAGTTTGAGAAATCCAAGCAGTGTTACAGGAGTTTGGGGACATTTTCACTGGGAAACCAGGGTGCACCTACCTGTTGCAGCACCAGGTAGATACAGGACCCCAAAGGCCTATTAGGCAGGCCCCTTATAGGGTGCCTGAGCAAGTCAAACAGAATCAGAGAGGAGATTTAGGAAATGTTGGAACCAGGGGTAATTCAAGAGTCCAAGAGTCCCTGGGTCTCCCCAGTGGTGCTGGTTCCAAAGAAGGTTGGCAGCACCAGGTTCTGTGTGGACTACAGGAAATTATAAATAGAGTCAGATGCTTACCCCTTGCCTAGGACAGATGAGGCCCTAGAGCAGCTGGGTGGGGCTAAGTATCTTACAATCACTGATCTTACCAAGGGTTACTGGCAGGTGCCCTTGACTCCTAGTGCTAGAGAGAAGTCAGCCTTTGTGAATCCTTTTGGCTTGTATGAGTTCACAAAGATGCCCTTTGGGATGAAAAATGCCCCAGCGACTTTCCGCAGGCTGGTAGATCATATCCTAGCAGAAGCAGAGGGGTTTGCCCTTGCTTACCTAGATGATATTGCCATCTACAGCCTTTCCTGGCAAGAGCACTTTCAGCATGTCAGGGAGGTGCTGGGCAGACTACAGAGGGCAGGATTGACCATTAAGTCCAGCAAATGTCAGGTGGGTATGGCAAACGTCTCCCACCTTGGACAGAGTGGGGAGTGGAAAGATAAGGCCAGAACCTGCCTTAGTAGAAGCCATTCAGGCATGGCCTACACCTGTTAAAAAGCAGGTGAGGGCATTCTTAGGGACAGTAGGGTACTACAAAAAGTTCATCCCCAGTTATAGTACCATTGCTGATCCCCTCACAGACATAAGGAAGAACAGGCCAGATAATGTAGTGTGGACCACATCATGTGAGCAGGCATTCTAAAAGCTTGAAGCTTTGGGAGGACCCCCTGTGTTAGCCAGTCCAGATGACAGCAAGCAACTTGTTGTGCAGGTGGATGTTTTCGAACCATTGGATGGGGGCTGTATTTAACCAGATTTCTTCAGAGGGAGAAGAGCACCCAATGGATTACCTCAGTCATAGGCTCAAACCCAGGGAGGAATGCTATGTAGTTGTAGAAAGGGTATGTCTAGCCATAGTGTAGGCACTGCAGAAACTTCAGCCTTATCTGTATGGAAGAAAATTCACTGTAGTGACAGAGCACAGTCCCCTAACGTGGTTACACAGAGCCAGCCATCAAAATGCCAAGTTGCCAAGATGGAGCATAGGGTTGCAAGCATATATGTCAGTGCAGCACCACAGTGGAATTAGCAATGCCAACGCAGATGGGGTCTCAAGACAGGGAATGGGGTAAGGTCTACTCAGATAGACCTAACCCTCCCGAACAACGTTTCTCAAGGGTCAATTGAAAAACTAGCTTGAGTTTTCCGGGGGTGGGAGGAGATATGTGAAGATAGGTGAAGGCTGCCAGCCTAGCCAAGTAGAATTTTGTAGATAATTCTGTCATTAGTAAATATTAATATAAGCCACAAGCTTATCTTAAATGGGAAAAACGGTGTTTAAGTGTGGAACTGCAAAAATGTAACAGTGCACTCTGCTGTAGGGAAGCTAAGTCAAGAATTGTGTAAGTGTTTGATGTCAAAACTCGGAGCCGATATGTCTAAATGAAGGAATTTTTTCTATTGTTTTGAGGCCAGAGTTAATGGCTAGAATTTACATGTATAATTTCTTTTATTGCTCTGGCTTCCAGACCAGCTGCAAGATCAAAAGGGCGAATAACCTCTGAGTTTCTGTTAGCCTGGGAAAACAGAAAATTGTTAAGAATGACAATGTGAAGCAGCCCTGTGTTATCAGTTTAGAGAGAGAATCAGACAGCATTTTGCTTTTGCCGTGAGAACATCCAACTCAACAACACTCTACCTGTGTCTGTATTTAAGTTGGATCTTAGTCTTCAGTGTCTCTTTTAGAAACAGCTAGGTAATAGGAAGATTAGACAGTTTTCTGTACTGATGTCAGAACTATTCTACTGTATTATTTATGTATTTTCCTGTGTTTGAACTCTTGACTAGCACTGTGTAGTAAGTAGTATTGTCTTGTGTTTTTATTTTTAAAAATATTTTTAAACCTTTCAACCGTGGCTGTTTTGTGTAGAGATAATTTAAGCTCTAGAGTACATTGCATGTATATAGTGATACTGTCCAAGTCACACCAAATAAGCCTTGATTGTTCAGTTGCACTTAACCATTTGGATAATACTGCAAGAAGAATTGAACACTCTTTGATAACGGTCTTTTTAGTAGCTGATAAATATTAGTGCATGGTGGCAGTGATTTCTACCTTATAGTCTGGGTAAAAGGGGCACAGCTGGAGAACCTGTGCCAGCCTTCCCAGAAGCGTTTGTGTGGTTGTATATAACTCATCTCAAAGTGCGTGTCTGTCAGGTACTTGGGCAGGGACACGAAGCACTGGTTGGACAGAGAAGGTGCTGGAGGATTTAGCTTGCCCACTAGGCTGAGATCTGGACCCTATAGCTGTGCAGTGGGGAGTCTTATTGGGGATCTGGAGGGAAAGGGAGAAACTAGCCCCAGATTGACTGATCTCTGTGCGCTCTTAAGGGAAATTGTACTTTACTGTGTGTATATTTATCTTCCCCTACGTGGATGCCCCTCACTGGTGTTAGTGGTGAAGATTGAGGCTTCTTGATTTCTGGGCCAGTGCACGGGCGTCACATACCATGGGGCCAAACAAAGAACAGTCAAAAGGAGCACTGACGAAAGATGACGAAGTGCTCTGCAAAGTCACACGGGTGCATTCAGGCATGCCTCCTGATGGAAGTGCCTGAACGAGCAGCTCTTTAGGCACCATTTGCAGCATGCGAGATGTGCCTCATCTATGAATTCGCAATAGATGAAAGGATAGCCAACTGTGAGGCCACAGAAGTTTAAGCCTCTGCAGTAGTGGCCCCTGAAAGGAATTTGAAAGTTCTTTAATCAAGCCCCTTTGCAATCACGTGAAATGGGCCAAGTAGTTCAGTGATTGGAGAGCAAATGTCATTGAAGCACGTACTCGCATCCCAAATCTGTCCAAAAGCCATAGATTTTCTATTAGGGGGATGGACAAGTGGAACTTTGTTTAGCGAGTTCCTTCTAAGTAGCTGTCACCACGGCCATTGCATCGACTGGTACTCCCTTACTCCAATGTTCCCTTAAGGTGGAGCCAGAATCCTGTCTGGTCTCTTGGGGAGCATCTCACACCAGGTTCCTTCCACACCTGCTTAAAACACCAAATCAATGAGGTCATCAGCAGGTGGAGTGACCCAGGAGGTAGACAGGCCAGTCCGAATGTTTCCAGAAATACAGACTCCTCACCAGTTAGGTTTTGGGCAGACCAACCACCTTCTGTTTAAGGATCTCAAGGATGTCTCCAAATGAGATGTCATCAGGTGTTGATTTGGGAGACCCTTCTCCCTCATCAAATTCAATATCATCGGTGATAGACTCCTACGGGAGTCCAAGTGCTTTCTCTTGTACATCATCTTCCTAGGCTATGAACTTTGGTGGGATGATCCAGAGAAGTATCAAAAGAGAGGACAATACCCAGGCTGGGTGATCTGGAAGTTCTGGGCCTGCTGTCCCAGTAGTGTAGAATGTTGAGGCTCATGGTGCAAAGTCAGTAGAGATGTTGAGGGTGGATCTGAGGGGGAAGGACCCACTTGATCTACCCGAGCAGAGAGAACCCTCTTCACAACCTCGAAGGCTGACTGCTCCAGAGAGCAGGAAGCAAACAGAGTCAAGAAAATGAGTTTCTGACCTGCCACTTCTCTCCACTCTGAGAGCTGTCTGTCTGAGGCAGAAGGCAGAGCTGAGCTATCAAATGCCAAAGCTCCGAGAGGAACAGGTGGCTCTGAAAACCTCGGAGTTGATTGTATCCCCTCTGATCCAACCTGGAAGCTTTGGCTCCCAGAGTCATCTGGATTTGAAAATGTCATTGCCAGTGCCCTCCGAGTAACAGATCCGAAGACAAAACTCTTTTCGGTTCCAATACAGAAGGGCCTAGAAAGCTGTGATCCGAGGACTAACACCACAGGTTGGGTCAGAGGAGTTACCTGTGGAGTAAGAGACTCACAAAGGGGGTAGGAACTGTGAAGAGTCCCCTCTGAAATGGGTCCGTAAAGAATCTCCTTATCCTTTCCACAGCTGCCTCAGTGAGACTTTGGGAGGAACGAGAGGACACCACCGAAAGAGACAGAGCACTGTCCAGAAAAAGGGGAGGGCACATGGTACTGGATCCATGATGGGCAAGTATACTGTATGTGGTAATGGTTTAGGAGCCAGAGACTTTGTATCGGGGTACATTTTGTTGGAGGAAGGAACAGCCAAATATTTCATTGGATCCGAAGATGATCAGATCCAAAAAGACATCAGATCTCATTTTGACTTCTTTTTTCGTGGCTCTGAAGATACGGATGCAGTTGAATCAGATCTGGACCTTTTTAAAGGATCCCCGGGCTTTTGTGTTTGCAGACTGAACTCCCACAATGGCTTGCGAGAAAAAAGTTGGCAAAAGCCCCTTTAACATTAATTTAGTTTGCCTTTTTGTTAAAGCCACGGGGTTGAACCCAGCACAAGGCAAACCAGGGAGGAAAGGCCTACCAGCAATGGTAGCAAAGACTACACCCAAACTGTAAAAGGGAGTAGAGTGGAGAACAAACTTGGAAGACTACTGGAAAAAACAGCGTAAACTTTCTAACAGAAGAAACTATAACCAAAATTGTTTTACAAGGATAAAGTTGAAAATTCTCACTTAATTTAAGAGCTCAAGAGCAAGCGCGACCACATCTAGATGTGAAAGTGGCAAACAAGATCTTCTGAGGGATGTTAGGCTTAGTGCATTAAGGGCAGGAAAGGAGCTCGAGAGATTGCTGTTATACTAGCTTGTGGCCGCCAACAGAGTCAGATCCAAACCCATCTATTAAGGAATGAATGAAAATTGGCATCAGGGGGGGGGGGGTGCAGAGGGGCTTGCCCCCCTGGAAAAACATGTTTTTGATGTGTTTTTCTTTATTTTCTTTTCTTAATTCCGAGATTACAAGACCTCGGCACTGTAAATTCAATGTATTGAACTTCGGGATTTTGTAATTTTGAAATTAAGTGAACACACACACACACATATATATATATATATATATATATATATATATATATATATATATAGTTCCACTTCATATAGTCAAATCATCATTTCATCGATTTGCAAAACATCGAAACCAAATAGTCAAACTCATATCAAATCTCAAATCATTGAAAACTATAAAACAACTAGAAATAACATCCCAGACACTGTTTCCTACGTTTATGCAGGGGGGCTCTGCCCCCCACATCCCCCTGTAAATTAAATATACCAACTCCAAGGTTGCATTACAGTGGGGTTAGGAAATTACATTTTTCACCTATTGTACTGCAACCCACATGAGGGGGGGGGGTGCAGGGGGGCTTGCCCCCCTGCATAAACGTAGTAAAAACTCTGTGGGATGTTATTTCTAGTTAAGAACCTTATCTCCTTACATCCTCTCAATGGTTTGTATTCCTGGGGTGTTGAATAGACACAGTAAAAAGAATGGCCTTCCTCCCAGAAGACAAAGGTTTGACTTATCCAGGCATTTTGTTTGATTTTTCTTTTCTAGACATGTCCTCAGTAAGGAAGTTATTCAAAATTCTAGGCCTCACAGCACCAATGATGCTCAGGATACTAACCATACTAAACACGAGAAAAAATCAATGCCGCTTGAACTGTTGGATCTAGCACATTCATCTCTTGTAATTCCAGGTGCTATCTTTCATTATCTTTGTTCCTAAAAAATTGAACTTATTTATTCATTACTTTGACATCTGCAAGGAGACACAGCTGCACACTGTCATGGTGAACCCTATCTGATTTTAAGAGCAAAGACAGGGTTGGGTTATGCACTAATCCACCACTCATGCCTAAAGTTTTCTGAATTTCTCGAATCAAGCCATCAAAGTGTTTTTAAGCAAGAAACATCTTTATTAAATAACCACTTGAGAGGCAATCATGCAGTTACATAAATGAAATTGTTATTCTGCATGTACTCTTCCCATAATTCCCATTTTTCTACATAATTTACTCCTACCCTTTTTTCTAAAGGTCCAATTTCCACTTGTTTTATCTCTGTTACTATATTCACTTTTAGTATGGTTGGTTTAGACTTATTTTATTTTCTAGTAACTGCTTTTTTGGTAGCCACCATAATTAGACTCAGCAAGGCCTTACTATGTCTAGGCAATTCTGATTCTGTATCATAGCTCAAAAAAAAAATCCTTAGTTACACCAATTTGCTTATTCAGTATTTCTGATAGAGTAGTCTGCAGGGAACATTTAAAGTCTACCAACTCATTACACTCACAAAAATAAGTACCCAATTATTTCTTTCTTCCCCATCACACCTAAATTTGCCACTAATTGAAGAAAATCTACCAGAGGAAAAATTCTTTGCAGTCCACTTGGGGTATACAAATATCTATGCAAACTCCATAAATCTTCTACTCGTTTGCAAACTTGGGAGACAAACATATAACCCCTCCCCCCATTGCTTCTTTGTGAATTGCTTATCTATTCTCTCTACCTAGTCCATTCTAACCTCCGATTGGTTCTTGTTATCATGCAATATTTTATATGCTCTACCAATTATCTCTTTAACAGCTTCTCTTCAAGATACTACTAAAAACTCAACCAGTTCTGATGTTTCACTTAGGATCCCCTTATTTGTTTCCTCTGCCCATACTCTGACATCAATCCTAGATAGAGAAGGCAATCTCTAGCCTGCAATCCAAACAAATTATTGGCCTCTTTCCATTATATTACTTTCCCTTTTTAATCATTTGCTCCCAATATCTTGGTTTCATTGCCAATTTTCTCCAATACGTTCCAGCCCCTCTTGTGCATTGTTAGTATCCTTAATTGGCGCCATCTCTAATCGTCAGAATCTCCTTTCTCCATTCCTATGTTGGCTTAGTTCTTAGAATACTTTATACTACTTTAAGAATACAATATTCTATATGGTTATTCACCTTAAGGCTCTGCATCCAAAATCCCAGACACTCCTTGTTTCCTGAACTTTCCCCATTTCCTCATGATCCATTTTCACTTTGAATTATAGCTTTCTGCTTGTGCTATGTACAGGAGCCTCAACTGTGTAGCTCTGAAATACCCCCTTCAAATTGGGTAATCCCAAAAAGAAATTATGTACTCACCATAACGTTCAATCTGAATTGTTCATTTGTCTTAACCTGTGGGTTCTCAGATCCGGCATGGATCGGATGGCTGCATACCCAGCATCTTGATCAGAGCTCCTATCCTACCCATAATGCCCCTGTCTCCTCCTTCCCTTCAGATCTCGTTAGCTGCGGTTCAGTCCTGCATCTTGATCCGCTGCTCCGAGCTTCTGTTTAGGTAATAAGTGTATTTTTCCTCTTTTTGGCTTTCTCCTTTCTATTTCCTACATCTGTGCGTGTGTGTGTGTGTGTGTGTGTGTGTGTGTGTGCGCGCGCGCAGGTGTGGGGGGTTTTCTCTGTCCTTTCTGGCTCTGTCTGAGGCCCCAAAAGCCATGTTTCGTAAGTGCATGGAGTGTGGCCATAAGCTTTCCCCAGCCGATGGCCACATTGTGCGTGGTTTGCTTGGGGGCAGCCCACGTAGAGACCTCTTGTTCCATCTGTGCTGGGTTTAATCCCTGGGCACTGATGGACAGGAGGAATAAGTTAATCTTAAAAAGGCTTCTTCCTTCTCCTTCCACCAAGGCACAGGTCCCTTCTGGCTCAGTCTCTTCTGCTGTCTCTACCCCAGCCTCTGGGACTCTACCTCCCACCAAGAGGCCCGGGGTCGGAGATAAGCCATCAAGGCACAAGGATAGGCCCAAGAAGTGATCCCCAGATTGCTCGGGCCTGACGGGCCCTTCTCCTAAAGTTAGGTTGGTCAAAGTCCCCCCAGTTTTCCCCTGGAGCTTCGGACCCAGTTGCTGGCTCAGGCTTCCCCTCACTGCCACAATGAGGCTCACGGACGAGTTAGAAATAGATTCCAGGATGGCAAGCTGGGAGGCTACTATGCCCTGTACTTCCTCAGACAACTCCTGCAAGGGTATCTGAGAGCTCCTTGATCAGACCCCTTTGAAGTGCCATGAAGTTCAACGACCAACAGGCAAAGATCAAAGAAGCATCCACCCACTTCTCAAACCTGTCCATTGCCCTGGACTCTCGGTTAAGATGGATGAACAGTGGAATTATCTTCTGCAAGTTCCTTCTTTGTGGCAGCCGCCACCACCACCATGGAATCTACTGCTAAACCCTTGGCCCAAAACTGATGGTCCTCTGACACTGAAATGATGTCTGGTCTCCTTGGGATTGGTTCTACAGAGTCAGGGTTCTTCCATGCCCACTATGCAATTAACTTAATGAGATCAGCAGCAGGCGTGGTCACCCAAAAGGTAGATGGGCGAACACCAAAAGCTTGCAGGTACACCAACTCCTCTGAGGAAGGGTCTTTGGGCTTCCAGCCACCCCTCTGCTTTGATATTTCAAGAATGTCTCCAAATGAGATGTCTTCTGGGGTTGACAGGGGGAAGCCCTCCCTGTCAAAGTCTGTGTCCTCAGTGACAGAGTCCTCCAGGGAATCTAGATGTTTCCTCTTTCACAATCTCTTCTGGGGCATCTCCTCAGTGGGAGATTCTGTGGAGGACTCTTAAGAGGTAAGGCCCCGTGTACAGGGCTGAACAGTAGCTTTAATGCTCACTGCCCGGGCATGGAGGTTGGTGCAAGCTCTGGAGAAGGAGTTCTGGGAAAATGCTCCGATTGGGAAGGAACTGGCTGAGAACCTGCAGAGGCCAAGACCCTCTCTCCATGACCTGGAAGGCAGGACCCCCCCCCCCCGAAGAGGGATGGGGGCCCAGAACCGGGTAGGACAACCTCAGAATCTTGGTCCCACCCCGCTCGGAGGAGACTGCCATAGAGGTCAAAGTTGAAGAGCCCATAAACGAGGCAGCGGAGCTATGACCCTGGGAGTCCATCAGTTCCAAAGGAGCCAGGGAACTCAGGACAGACACCGAAGCTGAAGGCATAAGAGTTGTCAGCACCTTAACAGCCAGAACTGGGGAAATCAGAGTCGTGGTCTTTAATACCTCATGGAGGTTAGAGGAGGAATGTCTGGTGGAGTCCTTGGAGAGAAAGTTCTATCTTCAGAAGGAAGTGAAACCTGGGAAGCGACTGAAAGACCCCCAGCCATGAGGAGCTGATCGACCAATCTCACGTCGACTTGGAGTCCTAGAGGAACAGACAGAAAATGTGGAGGGGGATTCTGGCCTCTCTAAAAAGAAGCTCGACAGGTGTCCCACAAAAGGATCTATTGAGGGGGAATAGATAGTCCTGGGAACCAAAATGAATCCTGGTTCCAAAGTTGCTGACAGCACCATGAAAGGAACGGACTCCAAAATTATGGTCGGCACTGTAGAAGGGACTGACACAGAGGAAGGGGAATTGACATGAATAGTCAGCAATGTGGTGGTCAGCACCGAAACTTGTGATGCAGAGCAGGTCACTGCAGTCGGTGCTGAAGAAGTTGGTTCCATAGATTTTTTTGACAATTAGCTTTGGTTCTGCAGTGTGTGAAGAAATGAAGATTTAGATCCCGTGTGTCCTGGGTCCAAGGGGGATGCTGGCACCTAGAGACTATTCTTTCTATGTTCAGTCTTAGAAGAGTAAGATGAAGGTGAAGACATTCAATTTTGAAGTCCTAGGCTGACTGGACAAAGCCTCATCAAAAGATGTCTTAATCAGACCTTTTAAGATCAGTTTATTCATTCTCTCCACAACGGCTCGTGACTAAAAGCTTGACAAATAGCACAATCCTCTTGTAAATGCTCCAGGCCCCAAGCAGTAAACACAAGATGAATGCCCAGCAGAACTGGGCATTTTTCTTCCACAACCACAGCATTGTTTAAAGCCAGTTGTTTCTTTACTTTTATCTGCCATGTTGACTGGTAAAAAAAGAATCAACAGCAGAAGACACTCATACTAGCTATTCACACACACACTAGAAAAAAGAAAGTGGTGAAAGAGTTGAAAAACTGCTACCAACAATGGTAGGCCAGAGCTACCAAGAGGTAGGGGCAAAAGGGATAGCGCTACCAACAATGATAGAACAGATACCACAAGGTAAAAAGGTAAACGGTACACTCGCTTAAAAAAATCCAACTACAATTGAAAGGAAAAACACTACCAAAAATGGTAGGCAAAAACAGTGAAGTGTAAAGGAAGAGGTAGTAAAAAACAAAGTGAAAGTTAACTGGGTAGGTAGAAAAAGGGTTCAAGAAAGTTTGCCTGATCCGTCTTATGTAGAAAAGAGCCAAACAAGATTGGAGGTAATCTAGAGATGAGCATTCTGGGTACGGACTTCACTACACAGTTTTTTGTTCTCACGAGCTGTTATAATGGTTGAGCCAGTTCAGAGAGTCGGAACAGAGTCCCATACTTCAAGGATAAATGAAGACTGACATCATATATTTTGGTTTCCTGAGTAAAAATTGGACATCGCCGCTAGTTGGAGCTCAAGTGTGGAAAAGCTCGCTCCCTGATCAAAACGTGGCAAGGAAAAGCAAAATATCTGGAATCAAAGTGGAAAAAAAAAATCAATGTTCTCTTTGCAAACCCATACAGAAAATCTTTTCCACTAACTTTTGTACAGCTTTTTTGTGGATGACTTTTGAAAGGCCAGGACAATGCGACATACTAGAGAAGCAAGTCTGGGCTGTCTAATAATCATTGGAATTCGAGAACCCATGAGGTTAAGCTTGAGGGGCGTGGAGTTTGGGGTAGGGAAGTTCTGATGGGTGAGAGGAGATCCTGACAGGGCTCCAGAATTAATTGAACAGGAGATTCTAACAGGGCTCCAGAATTCATTGAGGATATTTGAGATGAGACCATTGGAAGGGGAAACGGACCTGGTGAGGCCAAAAGGGGGCAATGAAGATGACTGAGCTCTTTGACCTGCCTGCTTTCTGAAGAAATCTTGGGGTCAGAGAAGGGGACAGTAAGCACAGAGGAGACCCGGGTGCCAATCGTGGACTCTAGCATCCCTTGACTCCCTCTGAGGGGGGATCAGAGCAAAATATTTGTTGAGGGGAGTGTGAAATAGGTCACAGCAAGGTTGGCCCCGACGGCTGAAAATCCTGTTGGCTACTGACTGACTGAGGGACTACATCAGGAATCAAAATGGACCTGCTGAGTCTGTCCTCCAATACGTTGTTCTTCCCAGGTAAGTGCGTTGCAACCAGAAAACAGTCCGAAGAGATCGCCCAATCCCAAACCCTCATGACCTGCCTGCCTAATGGGCAAGAACCAGTCCCTCCTTTTTTGTTGCTGTACCAAACCACCACCATGTTGTCTGTGTGAAAGTAATGGTCCCTAGAGAAGGTCATCCTGAAAGGCTTGTAACGACACAAGGACTGTCCTCATCTGTAGGACGTTAATATTCAACTTAGTCTCTAATCGGGACCACGTGACTTGGGATCAACTTTCAGTTGTAACAAGCTGGGAAGCATCTGTGGTCACTGTGGCTGTTAGAAGGGGAAGACAGAATGGCCTGCCCAAGTGCAGGTCCCGGCACTGAACCCACCAAAGAACATGACGTTTGCAGACTGGAGTGAATTTTATAGCCAGAGAAAGAGGATGATAGAGGGGTGGGCATTGAACTGCTAAAGTCCCTGGAGTACTCTTATGAAAAACCTGGCCAGGACAACTAGCATTGCCACTGACATGGACCTCAGGACCTGTTAATACCAGCCTCGCAGGAGAGGGATGAGATATAGCATGTCCTGTATCTGATTTCTCAAGGAAGACATTCTGTACAATGGAAGATATGACACTGTGTGTAAGGTATCTAGCTGGGTTACTATGAATTCCATGTTTTGCACAGGAGCTAACTGATTTTGACAAGTTTACAGAAATTCCTAAAAAGTTTGAGATGTACATCACAATCTCTGGTTTAAATCAGTTAATGTTTGGTTGGGGCATTAAAGAGCCAATCATCTATCTAGGTATGGAAACACCTGGAATCCTTTGAGCCTCAAGTGAGCTGCTACCACTGCCATGCACTTGGCAAACACCCTGGTGGCCGTGGTGAGACTGAAAGGCAGTGCTCTGAATTGACACGGATTGGCTCCCAGCAGGAAACACACAAACCTCCTGGAGTACCTGTGTATCTTTATGTGATAGTACGTGTCCTGGAATCTATAGGGCATATCCAGTCGTCTTTGCGCAGAAGCGGCAGAACGGACAGCACCATAACCATTCAGAACCTGGACTGCTTTACATATTGATTCAATTTGCTTAGATCCAGGATCGGTCTGAGGTCCCCTGTTTTCTTTGGCACCAAAAAGAAGCAGAAGTTCTGAATCCTATATGTTCGGTTGGGACCTTTTGGATGGCTCTTTTTTGAAGCAACGTTTGGCTTTCTAGGGTTGCCGACTCTCTGACTGGGTGGAATGTTGGAGAGATTTCTTGCTTAGTCTTGAAGGAAAAAGGGAATATTGTAATGGCTTCTGGATATAATGGAAAGCATCCCCATTCACTTTGTGTAATACTTGTCCAAGCTTCAAGGTGCAGTGAAAAACATCACCAGACTGCCTCCAGAGAGGAGCAATCGGGCAGCACTTCAGGAGCACTGACAGGGCACATCAGGAAAGGAATCCCTGAAGCTCTGATTCTGTGGACCCCCCTCTACCTCTGGGACATCTGCCACTGAAGCCTCATCTGCTACTGGATGAGGAGTCTACCCGCGAGTCCTGGAAAGGTGTCCAAGATATACGGAACCACATTTTCTTGCCACCCCATTGGTTCCTGGAGAAGGTCCGCTCAGGGGTAGAAGCTTGATTCCAGTAGCAGACATGATCTTTCCTTCCTGCTCGCTGTGGGGTAAGCGTTTCCTTGACTGATTGTCTGAAAAGGGAGGAACCATCGAAAGTGGAGTTAACAAAATATGTCTTTAAAGGGTTCCACAAAAATCACACAGCTTCATCTAGGCATGTTGCTGTATGGCTATGCCTGAACCAAAAACTCGAGAGGAGCCTTTCGCTGCCTGAGAAATTAACCTCATTGATGAGTTAACTATAGACAGAGTGGCTAGCTGCGGAGAAACTTTAAGGTCCTCAGTCGACATGGACTCAGTGACAGATCACATCTCTGTGCAAATGGGAGAAATAATTCATAAAATTCAACAACCTTAGTGTGAAAGTAGCTGAGGCGTAAACTTGCTTCCCAAATCTGTCCATCGCTCTGGACTCCTTGTTAAGGAGGTGGACAGTGGAGTTCTGCTGTGCTAGCTCCTTCTTTGTGGCTACTTCCACAACCATAGCATCCACGGCAACTCCCTTGCTCCAAAATTGGCAGTCGGCAGGTAAAGAAAGGATTTTATCTGGACGTTTGGGAATCAGTTTAACAGTGTCTGGCTCCTTCCATGCCTGGAGGGAGACAAGGTCTATAAGCCTGGGGGGGGGGGGGGGGGGGTCACCCAAGGTGTAGTTTGGCCAGCCCCGAAGGCCTCCAAAAACAATCTCCTCAGGGGATGGATTTTTGAAGAACTATCCATCCCTTTGCCTAAGGATTTCCATGATGTCCCCGAAGAAAACATTGTCAGGTGGTGATTAGGGGGATCCTTCTTCAAAGTCTGTATCCTTCGTGAAGGACTCCATAGGGAAGTCTATGTGCCTATTTTTGCACAACCTCTTCTAAGGAACCTCCTCAGTGGGGTGGTCCGGACAGGTATCGGAAGAGGAGGGGAGTCCCGGTGTGGGACATATATGGAGACTTTCTAGAAATGGCTGACCGGATGGAACAGGAATGATGGGCTCAGCACTCCAAAACAGATGGGAGGATGAGAAGGAATCAATACAGAATAGGATGGTTCTCTGGCTGCACAGAAAGCCTTTTGTAGAACCAGGAAGGCTGACGGACCCGGAGAAACCTCTCCCTCCCTCCTTGGAGCCAAAGTCTCTGAGAAGTCGTTGAGGTCAGCCCCAGATCTGCACCGCTCGGATCCGAGCTGTCTAGAGCTTAGGCACCCAGGGGTGGGAACGATCAGAACACATCTGAGCTGAACCCTACCCCTTGGGCCCAGCACAGACCTCTAAGATCCATGGCTCGCTCTGATCTGAAGACAACAGTGCAGAGCTGGTCAATGTGACTGTTTGATCCGAAGTCAGGAACTTCTTAGGATCCAATGTTGTACCTCTCAGAGGGCTTGAATCCTTGGGCTCCGAAGCTGGTGGACAGATTGGAGAAGGCAAAAGTCACTTGTCTGACTGAAGAGCTCATGGATCCAATAGAGGACTGAGCATAAATGATTCCCATGTGAATCTGAGCTCTAAAAAACTTCTGCATCATCTTTCCATGTCGTGATCAGAGATGCTCCTGGAAGACCTAGACAAGATGGTGGAGGGCAGTCTCGAGGGCTTAGCAAGTGTCTGAAAAAGCTTGGATGGTGGCGTCTGTGACCATGCCTATAAAGCCAGATCTAGGGTATTGCCTCTAGCTGTCTGATCTGAGGTTTTAGGATCCAAAGCTGGGATGGACTGAATGGGGAGCTTGTACTGGGAGCAAAGACAGATGGAATGGAGGAAAGGGGCAGGATCTGAGGGTTGAAGAGCAGAGGTTGGCTCAGATACTTTCCTCAGTTTACAGGACGGCTCCAAGGAGGAGGGAGGAGACCTGAGCCCCAGCAGGCAATAACATTTTCAGGATAAGTTTGCCCCCTCAATCCAACATAGCTCTTGGAGTGAAGGTACTGCACACTAAGCAAGGACAGTACAGATGAGCAGCTCCCAAACAGTATACACACCTTGTATCAAAATTTGGGATCTTTATGCCCACAAAAAGTGCACTTTTTGAAGCCAGTAGGTCTATCTGGTTTCTGTCATAGTGAAGCACACACAGGCACACACATAAATCGCAAAGATATTCAGGTCCCTTATGCCAGGAACAACTAGAACACTAGCTAGGTAAAGAATAAAAACTATATTAACCTAAACATACTTTAAGGAAACAGTACACACACAGAAGGAACAAAAAAAGAACTAGTCGCCTAACCTACCTAACACGCACACCATAAGAGAGAGCAACAGCACACATTTTCTAAAAATTAACCAACTAGGAGAAGAAAGCAGCAAACACCCAACGACAAAGAAAAGAGGGAGAAGCAAATTTCACACTATAACATGAAAGGAAACTGGTATAACGGATAAAAATTAAAAGAATGGCACTCAACGCTCGTAATTTTAAAAGAGGCTTTATCTTCCAACAGACTGAAATGGTAGCAAATGAGATCTGTGGACTTGCGGATGGTCTAGGGGATTGTGGGTAAAGGAAGGAGCTGGAGGCTTGGATCTGAAGTCTAGAGGAAAGTGGCTGTATCGGATATGACGGTCGGATCCTAGACCCAAGTAGTGAGGAAGAATTAAAAGGGACATCATCAGATGTCTTTTCTTCAAGAAGGCTTTTCAGCGTTCCTGAACAGTTGTCAGACTACTGTGCTATGGAGACAGTCAGGAGGGGGGGGGGTCTATCTCTGCATCCAACAAGCTGGACTTCCACACTCAAGAAAAATATGTGCAGAGGATCATAACCAAACTACTTCATTCCCCTCCACACTCTCCCTTCAGCCCCAAAAAGACCTCTTAATGTACCACACTCTCAAAAGACCTCTTAATGTACCACACTCTCAAAAGACCTCTTAATGTACCACACTCTCAAAAGACCTCTTAATGTACCACACTCTCAAAAGACCTCTTAATGTACCACACTCTCAAAAGACCTCTTAATGTACCACACTCTCAAAAGACCTCTTAATGTACCACACTCTCAAAAGACCTCTTAATGTACCACACTCTCAAAAGACCTCTTAATGTACCACACTCTCAAAAGACCTCTTAATGTACCACACTCTCAAAAGACCTCTTAATGTACCACACTCTCAAAAGACCTCTTAATGTACCACACTCTCAAAAGACCTCTTAATGTACCACACTCTCAAAAGACCTCTTAATGTACCACACTCTCAAAAGACCTCTTAATGTACCACACACTCAAAAGACCTCTTAATGCACCAGACTCTCAAAAGACCTCTTAATGTACCACACTCTCAAAAGACCTCTTAATGTACCACACTCTCAAAAGACCTCTTAATGCACCAGACTCTCAAAAGACCTCTTAATGTACCACACTCTCAAAAGACTTCTTAATGTACCACACTCTCAAAGGGAAGTGGCCTCTTCAGAAATAAAGAAGCTTTTAAACTTTAGTCATCCAAGATAAAAAGAACCTTGAGTAAATTCCGGATCCTGTTTGCTCTGGTGGTGACTTAAAGCCAGTTCTGGACATATGTTACCTGAACAAGTTTTAATAACAGAATTCTGGATGGCCACAGTACACGGTACAATCTATTCTTCCCTACTGAGGGAGAATGATTGGATGTGCTCTACAGCTCAGGATGCATACTACCACATAAAGATGGACAGACTTCAGGAATTATCTTCACATTTGACTAGGAGCTACACTTTCAATTCAGAGGCCTGCCCTTTGGTATTACCACACACCCCTGGGTATTCACCAAATGTATGGCAGTAGTAGATCATCTTCAGTTGCAAGGATTCTAGGTGTTCCCTTATTTGATTGACTGGCTTGCCTCTGTCCCTAGCAGGGATCTACTCATCCAAATCAGGGACTCCTTGCTCCTCCTGTGTTAAAATCACAGTAATGCTTAGGTTTGAACCCAAACTTTTCCCAGTTCAATCTTTAGAGTTCATAGGAGTGTAGTTGAACATAAAGCTCCAAATTACAAAACTTCCCCAAACTAAGATTAATCCATTCATCAAACAAGCTCTGGCTGTTTGCTCTGTCAGAAGCCACCTGCAAAAACAATTCTCAGTCTTTCAGACTCCATTGCAGGTTTGATCACCTTGATTACCCTAGCCAGGTACTATAAGCTAGTTCTACAGTGGACACTTGCAGTCCCTATCGTCAAGAAGACTGCAACCCATGTACTTCCCATTATCTTTAACAAAGATTTGCAAAACATATCCAGTGTTGGATATGTCTCTATCCCATATGCTGCGGAAATGGATAAAAAATATTAGATAAAAAAGTTCTGTACTCACCATAAGATTAGATTTGTGTTGTCTGTTTCCATCCTTCAACTTCCCACTCTTTTCTCCCCCCCTTCCATATTTTGAAGTTATTTAGCCTTTTAACTCCTGGAGTGCTCTGGTTGACTTGGCCATGGTTCCCAGAAGTTTTCTTATCAAGACTGCGTACCAACTGGTTTCTTTACTTCTATCTTTGACACTGTCTACTTACCTTTTTTCTTGCAGGCAAACTCAATCTGAGGTGGGTATGTCAACACAAAGGAATTATGGGTAAGGGAAGAGGCTGAGCACCACATCCAAAGTTTGAAAGTGGACAAAGTCAGATCAGACTAGAATCCAAAGACCCATATGTTAAGGACAGAAAGACAACATAGATTTATTGTTATGATGACTACATAACTTTCGTTTAAACTTCATTTTAAGAATGGAGGCAAAAAGCAACCAAAGCCTTAATTTAAAGGTCTCTCTACAGCTTCTGATACAGTTCATAGGTTCATGGATAAACACTAGTTTATCAGTCTACAGACTATTACAAACCTAGTCAATATCCACAGGTCAGAATAAACATCACAGGTAACAAGGCACAGGGTTCAAGACCTTAAAGATGAAGTTCAAAGAATCGCCATACCTCACTGTGGGTTATAGCGCATATGCTCGTCTGCCACAAAGTTGATTTTGAAACGTAAAGTTAAAATCAAGACATGATTTGTCAATGAAAATTGACATAATACTGTAGTAAATATACCAAGGCTTAGACAAAATTCTGGCTTGCTTTCATATCAGTATTTTTTGATTATACTTATCTGGATGCAGGAAATGAGCCAGAGACACAAGGTAAATAAAGCAGAGCAATTTATGAAAGACAGTAGTAATGTTATGAAAGTTAGACTTGCCCAGAGAATTTTACACACAGTTAACTCTACAATTTACTGTAATGCTGACTGTCTGATTTTAAATAAAATAAAAAGCAAGCAGTAGCAAATTAATTGTAATACTATATTTTTGTATACATTGATAATCTGTAAAGAAGTTCCATTGTGTGCAAAGTGATATGACAGGTTTAAAAAAAAAAAATACTTTTCCTCACCGTTGATTATAACCAGCTGATAGCAGTTGTACCTGCTAAACTGCCAAATAAAACGGACATTCCAGTTGATCAAACGTTTCTAAAAAAAGACAGTCTTCTGAAATAAACTGTATTTTTTAAAAATGTTATAGACAAGGCTGTGCACAGTGTGATACACACCTGCACCTACACAGAATGGAATAGCTCAGTGCAATTCCTGTTGAGCACCACACATTGAACATCCGATTTAACCCTGCTCAAACTATCCCAAATCCATGTTTAATTGCCTAGAAATAAGAGGAATTTATGCTTAAATCCTGTTCCCTACCTCCCCATTTGAAAAAGAGCCCACTAATTTCCTAACTAGAGTGACCTAGGGAAGGGCCTCTGCTGCAGTGATTCTGTTAAAGGTATTTTAATCTGGTGAAATGAGAAAGTGCCCTCATGCACTGATTGGACTGATTTTTCCCCCACTTCCTTGTCAGAGGTGTGGCCCAGCTCCCACCCCCATTCTCACCCACCAGGTCACTTCCTTTATACTTAACCATCTACTTCCTCCCACATAAGACTCCTCCCCTTCCAGTAACCCTCCTAAATTCAACACACTGCTACTATAGCAGCTAACTCCACCTATACAGCATGCCTTGCACACAACCAACCCAACTACTAAATGTACTACTATATCTTACTATACTCATTACCCTGCTTTTTTTATCCAACCTAACCTTTTACCATACTCAACTCAGAAGCCACACCCTCCCCCCCCTGGCAGACTGACTCCACAAGCAACCACACCAAGCTAAAATCATCCCTATAGAACAATACATCCTTACCCACACTACAGACTAAAACTCAAAATAAACCCACATAGCTCTCAAAGGTACACAATTATAAAAATTTAGCAAACACTACTCACACTTACTCAAAAAACTCATTAGTTGTGGTGACATACACCCCAAACCCAGGGCCTACCTCACCCATCAACTCCACTACTAGCCAACTAAATGCCATTCACAATAGACCTAATACATCTACCCGCTTCTTAAACATCAATGTAAGAAGCATACTCAATAAAACGCATGACCTTCATGCTTTGCTTACCCTTTACAAACCTGAAGTCACAATATTAACAGAAACATGGCTCAAACCAGAACACCACAATGATGAAATTACTGCCCAAGCTACAATACGATTAAAAAAGATAGACTAGGAAAAAAGGGAGGGGGTGTAGCAATTCTCTTCCAAAATCACCTCAACATAGAGGAACTAGACTACAATAACCCACAAATCAATGTAGAACTAATCCTTGGTAAATCAGAAATAAATCCCAACAAGCACCGAATTACTGCAGGCGGCTATATCCCACCAGGCAATAACACAACTGTCATGGAACACCTACTTAACTGGCTTTCCAACTCCTTTCCACATGAAACCATACTATTACGGGATTTCAATATAGACTGGACAAAATGCTTCAGCCACAACCCCTCTGCCTTTCTAAACCTCCACAGGTTTAGCCAAACCATAAGAACTCCCACAAGAAATGACAAAGCATCCAAACACCAATCCATCTTGGACTGCATCCTAGTACCTGACCCCACTCATGTTCACCTATCCGTCTGTCTCCAAGACAGCCTAAGTGACTATCACCCAACCTACTTAATTAGGCATAAATCACAATTTATCAACCCATCCTCCGGGAAGTCACCAATAGAAAACAGTTTATAGCCACTAACTTCATCCAAGAGCTACAAAGTGTAAACTGGGCCTCTCTTATCCAACTTTCCCTAGACAACGCCACTGAACATCTCAACCTTCCTAGACACCCTAAAACCACCATGCACCTTCCCGAACCATTAGAATAAAAACTATGCCCCATGGCTCACCAAAGACACCAAAGGTAAAATGAAAGAAAGACAAAGCCTGGACACAATATCAGAGAAATAGAACCTTAAGTCTCAGACAAAACTATCTAGAACTCCGAAACAAAACCAAGAAACAAATCAAACTAGACAAAGTCAATTACTACACAAACTTGCAGGAAAAACAATTTTGGGCCACTCTAAATAGCATACTCCACCAAGAAAATACCACCCCATCCCCAGTGCTACCTAGCAATCTTGAAAACATTCCCACACAATTCAACTAATTCTTTACAGAAACTGTCCAAACCATGGCCAATGCCCAAACTAATATATATATTCCTACACCAGCAAATACCACCAGCCCTCCCAATACTCAACCCAACATCTCCACCTTCAACCTCCACCCAGTCTCTACCAGGTTAATTTCGAAGCCCCTCAAAAAACTAAAACGAACCACACTAGCAGCAGATAACCTACCGGCAAACTTCAAGATATCAGCTGAAGCCATGGCCTACCAAGTCTCCATTCTCATAAATAGATCACTGCTGGAAAATAAAAAGTATCCACCTCCTGGAAAACCTCACACATTATTCCACTACACAAAGGTGGAACCTCCTTAGACCTGACTTAACTATCATCCAATTGCTATCCTATCACCTCTGTCCAAAATATTAGAGTTGTTCACACTCAACTCATGCGACACCTCAAAGATAATCTCTGCTACACAACATGGTTTTAGACCATCCCACAGTACAATCACAGCCCTCCTATCATTCACAGATACAGTTAACCACCACAGAAACCATGATCTGCTTGTTTCCTCCATATTCTTAGACTTATCAAAAGCCTTTGATATGGTTAACCACAACATACTTCTGAATTCTCTACCTAGCATAAACATAAGCTCCTCCTCAACTGATTGGTTTAAAAGCTACATATCTGGTCGTCAACAAACAGTTCTCTGGAAAGACCAACAATCCCCATATTGCCAGTTACCATAGGAGTCCCTCAAGGGTCTATTCTCAGTCCCTTACTGTTCTCCTTATATACTAACCATATCACTTTCTCCTCACCCTCTGTGTCAGTAGTACAATATGCAGATGACACCACCCTTATTTGCGCTGCCTCCAGACGACAAACTTCAAACCTTAACCCAGACCTACTTCACCCTCGCAGAAACCTTTCACCAATATCAAATTCTTTTCAACCCCCCCCAAAAAACAAACATATTTGGCCCTGGAAAACCACCACCCCTAAGCAATAACTTCTGCATCAAATCCAAGGACAACACTGAAATCAGTCCTACCACACACACACACAAAACTGCTAGGTGTTGAAATTGACAACAATCTTAAATTCGACATCCATATTGCTCAAACCATTAAGAAAGTTAACAAAAAACTTGGACTCCTCTATAAAAATAAATACTTCATGACTAGTAACACCAAAGCAACCATTGCTAGGACACATCGATCTATCCACTTATATGCCTCTCCCATCCTAACTAATCTCCAGCAAACCAACCTAAATAAAATGGAATCTTGTTGCAACAAAATTGCCAAATTCGCTACCAAATCCCCCATATAGGTCCCATCACTGTCATTCACTTAAGTCAACTGGTTGGAGCTACCTCATATGTTACTACTCAACCAACTATCCACTGTTTACAAACTCTACTACTCTCCCAACCTAACCCCTTCATTACAGGAACTCATACAACCACACATCCCCACTAGAACTCTTAGATCTAGCAACTAAAACCTCATAAAAGTCATCAAACACAGAAATTATGCTCACAAATCCCTTTTTGCCAGCACCATTGCCAAAAAATGAAATACCTTACCAATCCATACTACCTCTACCACCTCCACCACTCAGTTTAAAAAACTCCTGAAAATACATTTTCAGAATAATTGGTTATGCTCATGCCACTCACCAGGCTAAGCATTAAATAGATAACTTCTCCGTACTCCAATTACCCTTAGACACAGTTTCAAGGATTTAAATTACTGCCACTTTCATGTCTTTTGATTAGATGTCTTGGATATTCCATACCTTAATGTTTGACTAGTATATGAACTGTCAAAATTAATGTATCCTACACTGTATGTATCAACCCCTTGGATGTATGTAATGGAAGCTCTCATAAGATGAAATGTATATTCCATGTAATTGCCTATTATCCTATATATGTTTTTGGAGCTCATCTCCCCGGGCCTCTGCTGAAAACGCACCTGTGTCCAGTCGGACTTTCCCGGTTAACATATGTAAAATAAAATAAAAAATAAAATAAATTCCATTTTGGCGCTTTGAACTTTATTTTTAACCATTATGCAAACCATGCTCCACAAAATTAATTCCACTACCCGTGGCCTTTTGAACCAAAGGTGAGCATATGACCTGCTGAGCTACTGAAACTGCTGTTAATCAATCCACATCTTAAAAAAAAAAAAAAAAAAAAAAAAAAAAAAAAAAAGAGCAAATTGGAAAAATCAAATACAAATAGTATAAAATCTAGCACAGTGTGATACCAGCATCAAAAGGAAACTGCCAAAAATCAATATGAAGTCAGACATCAGCTTGCAAGCTTCATCACTAGGGCCAATAGTACTTTCTAACCGCATTAACATGGAGACAACCTTGGCAAGTCTGGCAGTTGGCAAAGGGTGAAGGCTGTGAGCTGCAGTTCCTTTGGTACAGAGTCTGATTCCCTAAGCCCTTCATTTGCTTACTGTGTGACCCTGAACAAGTCAATTAACCAGACATTGCTCCTGGTTCAAACTCTGAAAAGGCACCATGTCCAGTGGACCTACCTTATTAACAAATGGTATTATTGGCACATAAAATACTCTGGCAGGACTACCATACTGAACTCATAAGAATTTAGAAAGGGTATGGGTAGCACTACTCTGGGAACATGGTTACAGCAAATACCATTTCAGGAATGCAAAAATAAAATCAGGCTTAAAGAAATGGGAAGTGGGTAGAACAAATCTCATGTAACCAAAAATGCTGCTAAAGCTACCACAGTAGTAGCATTGAGCTACAAATATCCTGGAATGATCTTTAACCAAAGTATGACTTTAGTGAACCATGCACAAAAAAAACAGCAGGATGACAGCTCTTAAAATCAAAAACAATTCACTACACAAACCACACTCTGTTGTACCACCACTAATACAAGACAACTGGCATGGACAGAACAACCCACCAATACAGAACAGCGAATCAAAGTCTGGGGACAGTCTCGCAAGAAAGGATGATGTAAACCCTAGTAAGGAGTACAGCAACTTTTATGCACCTAACAGAAACTGCGCTAATGACAGCACAAATGAATGACACAAATTAGTATTATCTAAACACCCTCTGCTATCTCAATACTTAACGTACTATTCTTTCCTAATCAACATGAACGAATATGGCAAGTACTTAAATATTTACTAAAGTATGTAAAATGGTGAGGACTCAACAGTACATACTGTGCAAATGCTGAACTGTCTTGTTGGCTCTCAAGGGTACATAATGTGAAACAAACAGGGTAGTGTACATGTAGATCTTGGTGGCAAATCTTGGTGCCACTCTGATGACAGTGTATACACTCAACACTGGTCCTTCATAGAACTACCTTTCATATTTTTGTATCATAAGCATCTGCACCTGTAACTACTGTATGACCAATCGATCCCATGCTTCTTTGTGTCATTGTATAGTTTTATAAATATATATGACCCATTGTGCTTTCCCCTTATTCTCCCCTGTAGAAGAGCATCTGATGAAATCAGACTAACTTGGCAAAACAGAATAAAATGTTTAATTAGCTGCATAGCTTAGAACAAGAAGACATTTACCTGCCATTCCTAATGATCCACGGAGGGCAAAAACTGATCATGCAGCACTGCAAGGGTGTAGGCAACTAAAATGGTGTGTATTTTTTTCTGGAAAAATGTCCCAACATTTCTGCTCCTAAACAGAACTGTAGGCAGTCTGCATGGGATATGAAGCTCAAGGAGAGTGATTCAACTCACCATTTCCATGTTTTTAACCCTCTATCAATTCCTAAGAGAGACTTTTTGAGCCACGGTAGAAAGGGGGGGGGGGGACTTTAATAATAAAGTACAAAAATTACACAGTACTGACTCCCCAAGCTCCATTGACACTTGCCTGAAAATAAGGTAAAAAATAAAAAAAAAAAAAACTTACCTGAAGAGTCGTAATGAAACTGTGATTCTCTCAAACTCCTTTGCCTTTCTGTGCCCCTTCTGAATAACCTCCTCTGGGATATTAGCAAGCCTTGCTGCATTAAAGCCATAGCTTTTAGGGCAGGCACCTCCAATAAACTTATAAAGGAATGTGATGGTTTCCTGGCTTGGATCTTCACACTCATTTTCAACCATGCATGCCTATAATGGAGAAAAGAAAAAAATTATGTCTAAGGAACTGAGACAATGATTACAGTCCACTCTCTAGTGCTGAATATGTGGACTTTACATCAAAACAGACACACTGGGCACTGTGAAAGTAGGAAGCGAGTATTCTGAAGAGCACACCCATGAAATTTCAAAGCAGCTGATTTTCAAGATAGCAGCACATACGATACAAAACACTTATCATAGCACTACAGTATCAGACTGTCACAGGATGGTGAATATGTTACAATCTGAAACAATTACAAATACTCCTGCAATACTAAATATAAGCACATGGGAGACCAAATACAGATACTTACTTTACAAAAGTCTGCCTAAATAATTGGGTCTTGAAGCATAGAGATGGCACATATGACAGTGAAGCAGAGACGAGTGGCTGCCAAAGACACGCAATATATTGCAATTACAAATGACAAATAGCATTTTTTTTTCTTCTCTCAAACTGGGTACTTACTGATATGAAAACTGCTTGAAGGAATCAGCAGACTTATGGCAAAGCAATTCACGGGGGGGGGGGGGTACACTGAAAAAGGTACACAGTAGTAGTCTCCCTCATTTTCTGAGGATCATACTTACATCTTTGAAATGGGAGGAGACCAGCTATCCAGGGACAGCTAAATTTCTGGAAGTTAGGCTACAGGCACATGCCCTTTCCTAACTCTAAGTTATGGTAACAGGAATGGAATATTCAAGCAGACTGCTCAACTTGCAGTCTCTTTTCATCACTGTTAGTTATACAACCTCAAAAAATCAGAACCGCAGCTTTAAAAAGTAATCCACTCAACTGTTTTACCTCAAGCTTGCTACCTTTCCATACTGTTTTACTTTCACTTTGAAAACCAAGTTGAAAATCCTCTAGCTGGCTCTTAAATGATGATGTCATCTGCCAGAGCTCCTGCTCTAGTTACAGGAACGTTTCTTCCCCCAAAGTGACGTAAGCACTGCCTGATTTGCATGCTCTGTAGAAGAGTCAGTGGACCTCCCACATTGTGATGTCAGAGCTGCCTTGCCCAGCCCACTCAATCTAATAAAAACTAGCTGGTGCTATGTGGAACTACTTTTTATTGTAAGTGTATCCTGTTGAGTGCATTCGTTGGAGGGACTTCTGGAAAGTTTGGATCGCCGGCATCTTCTCCTGCATTTTTGTACTTCATTGGTAAGATAAGTCTTAAGAGCCCCTGTTTGTATGCATTCCTAGCCATGACATTTAGGGATTCTGAGTTTCTCAGTGCATAGTGATATAGTTTATGCTTTCTGTTTGTGAGGGTACCTACCACATGCTTCAATATTATATGCTGCTGCCAACTTTTTATAATGTAGCCTAGTTCTTTTGTGTTTGCTGCTGCTGGGTTATATTGATTTGTTACTGCTGCTGCTCCATTCTGTTTTATATCTAATGCTGCAGTCTTCATTCTCAAATCGATGTGTGTTTGTGTGTGAATGCTGCCTTCTGGTGTCCCATGCAAGCAAGGGGCAAGTGTGTGTGTGTGCATGCGAATGCAAGCAAGGGACAAGTGCGTGTGTGAATGCAAGCAAAGGGCAAGTGTTTGTGTGTGTGTGTGTGTGTGTGTGTGAATGCAAGCAAGGGGCAAATGTGCGTGTGTGAATGCAAGCAAGGGGCAAGTGTGCGTGTGTGAATGCAAGCAAGGGGCAAGTGTGCGTGTGTGAATGCAAGCAAGGGGCAAGTGTGTGTGTGTGAATGCAAGCAAGGGGCAAGCGTGCGTGTGTGAATGCAAGAAAGGGGCAAGCGTGTGTGTGTGAATGCAAGAAAGGGGCAAGCGTGTGTGTGAATGCAAGCAAGGGGCAAGCGTGTGTGTGAATGCAAGCAAGGGGCAAGCGTGCGTGTGAATGCAAGCAAGGGGCAAGCGTGCGTGTGAATGCAAGCAAGGGGCAAGCGTGCGTGTGAATGCAAGCAAGGGGCAAGCGTGTGTGTGAATGCAAGCAAGGGGCAAGTGTGTGTGTGTATGCAAGCAAGGGGCAAGTGTGTGCGTGTGTGTGAATGCAAGCAAGGGGCAAGTGCGTGCGTGTGTGTGAATGCAAGCAAGGGGCAAGTGCGTGCGTGTGTGTGAATGCAAGCAAGGGGCAAGTGCGTGCGTGTGTGTGAATGTAAGCAAGGGGCAAGTGCGTGCGTGTGTGTGAATGCAAGCAAGGGGCAAGTGTGTGTGTGTGAATGCAAGCAAGGGGCAAGTGTGTGTGTGTGAATGCAAGCAAGGGGCAAGTGTGTGTGTGTGAATGCAAGCAAGGGGCAAGTGTGTGTGTGTGAATGCAAGCAAGGGGCAAGTGTGTGTGTGTGAATGCAAGCAGGGGCAAGTGTGTGTGTGTGAATGCAAGCAGGGGCAAGTGTGTGTGTGAATGCAAGCAAGGGGCAAGTGTGTGTGTGTGAATGCAAGCAAGGGGCAAGTGTGTGTGTGTGAATGCAAGCAAGGGGCAAGTGTGTGTGTGTGTGTGTGTGAATGCAAGCAAGGGGCAAGTGTGTGTGTGTGTGTGTGTGTGTGTGTGTGTGTGTGTGAATGCAAGCAAGGGGCAAGTGTGTGTGTGTGTGAATGCAAGCAAGGGGCAAGTGTGTGTGTGTGTGTGAGCAAGGGGAAAGTGTGTGTGTGTGTGAATGCAAGCAAGGGGAAAGTGTGTGTATGAATGCAAGCAAGGGGCAAGTGTGTGTGTGTGTGTGTGTGTGTGTGTGAGAATGCAAGCAAGGGGCAAGTGTGTGTGTGTGTGAGAATGCAAGCAAGGGGCAAGTGTGTGTGTGTGTGTGTGAATGCAAGCAAGGGGCAAGTGTGTGTGTGTGTGTGAATGCAAGCAATGGGCAAGTGTGTGTGTGAATGCAAGCAAGGGGAAGTGTGTGTGTGAATGCAAGCAAGGGGCAAGTGTGTGTGTGTGTGTGAATGCAAGCAAGGGGCAAGTGTGTGTGTGTGTGAATGCAAGCAAGGGGAAAGTGTGTGTGTGTGTGTGAGCAAGGGGAAAGTGTGTGTGTGTGTGAATGCAAGCAAGGGGAAAGTGTGTGTGTGAATGCAAGCAAGGGGCAAGTGTGTGTGTGAATGCAAGCAAGGGGCAAGTGTGTGTGTGTGTGTATGTGTGTGTGTGAATGCAAGCAAGGGGCAAGTGTGTGTGAGAAGGCAAGCAAGGAGCAAGTGTGTGTGTGTGTGTGTGTGTAAATGCAAGCAAGGGGCAAGTGTGTGTGTGTGTGTGTGTGTGTGTGTGTGTGTGTGTGTGTGTGTGTGTGTAAATGCAAGCAAGGGGCAAGTGTGTGTGAGAAGGCAAGCAAGGAGCAAGTGTGTGTGTGTGTGTGTGTGTGTGTGTGTGTGTGTGTGTGTGTGCAAGCAAGGGGCAAGTGTGTGCGTGCGTGAATGAATGCAAGCAAGGGGCAAGTGTGTGCGTGCGTGAATGAATGCAAGCAAGGGGCAAGTGTGTGCGTATGTGTGTGAATGCAAGCAAGGGGCAAGTGTGTGCGTGTGTGAATGCAAGCAAGGGGCAAGTGTGTGCGTGTGAATGCAAGCAAGCAAGGGGCAAGTGTGTGTGTGAATGCAAGCAAGGGGCAAGTGTGTGTGTGAATGCAAGCAAGGGGTAAGTGTGTGTGCGTGTGAATGCAAGCAAGGGGCAAGTGTGTGCGTGTGAATGCAAGCAAGGGGCAAGTGTGTGCGTGTGAATGCAAGCAAGTGTGTGCGTGTGAATGCAAGCAAGTGTGTGCGTGTGAATGCAAGCAAGTGTGTGCGTGTGAATGCAAGCAAGGGGCAAGTGTGTGCGTGTGAATGCAAGCAAGGGGCAAGTGTGTGCGTGTGAATGCAAGCAAGGGAGGGCCAAGTGTGTGCGTGTGAATGCAAGCAAGGGAGGGCCAAGTGTGTGCGTGTGAATGCAAGCAAGGGAGGGCCAAGTGTGTGCGTGTGAATGCAAGCAACGGAGGGCCAAGTGTGTGCGTGTGAATGCAAGCAAGGGAGGGCCAAGTGTGTCCGTGTGAATGCAAGCAAGGGGCAAGTGTGTGCGTGTGAATGCAAGCAAGGGGCAAGTGTGTGCGTGTGAATGCAAGCAAGGGGCAAGTGTGTGCGTGTGAATGCAAGCAAGGGGCAAGTGTGTGCGTGTGAATGCAAGCAAGGGGCAAGTGTGTGCGTGTGAATGCAAGCAAGGGGCAAGTGTGTGCGTGTGAATGCAAGCAAGGGGCAAGTGTGTGCGTGTGAATGCAAGCAAGGGGCAAGTGTGCGCGCGCGTGTGAATGCAAGCAAGGGGCAAGTGTGCGCGCGCGTGTGAATGCAAGCAAGGGGCAAGTGTGTGTGTGTGTGTGTGTGTGTGAATGCAAGCAATGGGCAAGTGTGTGTGTGTGAATGCAAGCAATGGACAAGTGTGTGTGTGTGAATACAAGCAAGGGGCAAGTGTGTGTGAATGCAAGCAAGGGGCAAGTGTGTGTGAATGCAAGCAAGGGGCAAGTGTGTGTGTTTATAGTACATCAATTGTTAGCTATTTAACCAAACAGGAAGGAAAAAGAAGTGGGAGTTTGATGCTTTGCAAAGCAGTGATTATTTCCAGTGCTATGGAGCTTGGTTCTAAATTTGACAGGAGTGCAACAAGAAAACGTCTCCTACTGTAAGGAAGGAAAGGCTGACAAGAAAACAGTACATTAGTCTGTCACCTGCTGTGCGCTGTCAATGACATGTTAGCTCATTGACAGCTAGGGAAGGTAGGTGTGAAGGGGGAGGGGAGATAACTTGAACTAGATTTTAGCCTTCACAAAAAAAAAATCAAGTTAGCATTTCTAAGAAGACAGAGCAATAAAATGCACTTTTCATTTCTGTTCTGTAGCATCTGCACTGCTTGTGTTTGAAGTAGTCATTGAAAAAGGATACAATTTTAACCAAACGTAGGTGACTAACACAGCAGTGAATGCCTGTAAAATTAGTGCACTGACAGGAGCGTTAGTGAAAAAGTGGCAGACGGGATGCAATTTTTTGGAGACAAACAATGCATTCTGGGATACTTAGAGGCAATCTAGACAATCAGAATTATTTCAAGATGCCAGATCCCATGTGGTCAGAATCAGAAATTGAGTAAACAAATATCTAAAAAGCTCTATAGTCCCAGAGTGGTGTTAAAATGTAGGAAACACCAAACCATAATGAAATAAACATTTTGTTTGAGTCTGTGGGTGCAGTTCTCCTTTAAGGCTAGCTGCTGAGCAGTGCTTGCTACTGCTTATCCTTCAGTGAACCACAACATATGGAGAAAACTTGCTGACTTCTAAATTAGGAGTCACCATGAACACTTTTAAATTAGGAACTTCAAGAGATAGTCTGAATGAAATTGACATGAAGCCCTTTTTAATGAAAACAAAATGTAACATTCTGCAGTGTTCATATTACAACACTGTTTTAGGTATGTTGCTGGTTGTAGCAAATGATACATTAAGATAGGGTCACTTGGCTGAATGTATGCATTTTAAGAATATTTTATTGGCACTGTTTATTCTTCAAAAAGCCTTGGTTGCAAAATCAGTTGAGGCATCCTTATTTTAATAAAAACATGTTTTAATGACACGTGAAGTGGATGCTGTTTTTCATGGCTCCATACAAGTATCAAACTCTACCAGCACGAAGAATAAAATCTGGCCATGATTTGTGATACTACTCCAGGGACAGGTACTGAGGCAAACATCTTCAAAACAAGAAATGTTACACAAGAACAAATGATCGGAAGTGTGTCCTTGCAACGAAACAATTATGAAGCTGACCCCATACTTTCAGACTCATTTAATAAGAAAATGGTCAGCAATGGAGCACAGGTTACCACTGCCCTGTCAAACATCAAAATAAAAAATCAAATTTGTGATCTTAGGCCTCAACCACCATCTCTTAATGTCAATATTTATATCCCTTATTTGCTATCCTTAAATGTCCAACCATCCCACTACTCCTTGTCCATTATTTGACTCATCAGTGCTATGTTGTGACAAATCTTGCAGCATTGAACTAGTTGTAGAAAACAGAAGATCCAACAGGTACATCTAAGCCAACTAAATTAATACCAAAACAATAAAAAAAAAGGCTCAAAGGAGACAAATACAAGATTTCACAAATGTGCTTTTTCTAGTCGTTTAACACAGCAAAACAGCTTAAATAACCATTCTTAATGCTCAGATAGCACCCAGCATCTCACTAGACAACATTTTTCTAATACCAGCATTTCATTAAGAAATTCCATTGGAAGAAAGACCATCTTAACTACTTCATTTTCAGTATGGGTTTTATACGATTCACTCCACTTAGCCCAAGAAACTTGTCTGCTCTTAAAAGACAACTACAGGTTAATATGCATCATTACTGCTCCCTAATCTTTTTTTCCTCCCGTCGATTCTATTGCTCAAAATAATTACTTAGGCAAGGGGAAGCATGTGCTTTCTTTTTTCTGGTGATTCCCATAGTATTTCTAGTGGTGCAGCTAATCACTTTCTTAAAACTACTCTCATACTTGAATTTTCCGAAAAGTTGCCCATAATTCTGCCAGTACTTTACAGTAGAACTCACCCAGGAAATGCCATCTCTGCAATTGAGCATACCCTCTTCTAATTTTTGCATACAGTCCTGCTTTTCACCCACCTTCCCAATAAAGGAACTTCTCTTTTAATGGTATGTTGCTGGATGTCTCTCTCTGAGGGAAAATCAGTACATACTGCACTGCCATGGAGCTTGCAAGTGAAAGATTGTTTTTATTTTCATGAAGTGTTGTTGCCATTTTTCCAGTGAATATTTATTCAGAACTTTTTTAGCCAAGGGTATCTGTGGCTGATTACTGATCATGCTGATTTCTTTTTCTTCTTTTTTTAGTGGGTTGAACAGGCCTTCCAAACGATTGATGCAGTTTACTTAACGGTTTACTTGTTTTAGAGTAAGTGTTTATGAACTTAGACTGCTTATGAATCAGAACAGTGGCATCTGCTATTCAGATTATGATGCCAGACTGAAAAGAATCATATGAACAAAGATTCAATGAGCAGTATGTTTCAAAGTATATACCCTGCAATTCATGTCTGTGTGATCAGGAAAGCAAAGGGCATCACTTTCAAGAATTTAAAGACATGCATGAAATAAATTTATCACACGTAGCGATTTATTGAGCTGAAGTCCGCTTAGAGTTTAGGACTACAGCACTCATTAAATCCTGTCTGATATGCTTACTTCATGCATGCGCTGCTGCTTAAATCTCCTTCCCCAGTGTTGGTTTTCTGGATCTTGTTTACACTTCAAGGGACTTTTCACTTTCTGCATTTTATTGGTGTGTTTACATTTCTTAAAAAAAAAATCTATGACTTTGCATCATATTTCTGCCGCCCCCTTTGTAAACCGACATTGCTTTAGTAAATGGTCGAGGATTTCTGTCATAGGTAGGTACTAGGCTATCGGCCCCGGGGCCTATACAAGCCCAGCCAAAAAGGTACCCTGGCTTTTGCCACCCAAGAAAATTATTTTCCTGTGCCACTGTCAAGCAGAGCCACAGAGGTGATCCCCGGGGTGAATTTCCTATTTCCCATCCAATCAAGATTTTTCTTGAAGATTGCTAATGAGGAGCTTTGTTCGATATAGATAGGTAGTTTATTCCAGAGTATGGGAAGTCTATGGGACAGGAATCTATCCCTCCGGCATGTTCTGTTTATTGTGATGACAAGGTTTAGGTCCCTAGAGCATGTAGCTCGGAGGGATTGGGATTGGAACATGTCCAATAGCTCTGGGTTTGACATAGCTTTGTATGTTCGGCAGAGATCACCTGAGTAGGCAATATGCGACGGTAAGTTTATTGCATACAATACTTTATATATGTTGTATTTCTTTCTGTAAGATGTAACTCATAAAAGAGGAGTGCCAGCGTAGTTATGGTGGAGCAAGAGGGGCAACTGCCTTGTTTTCAAACTCTTTAGGGGTGCAATCAGCTGATCCCGATCTCCAATGCAATCCCAGCTGTTAAAAGCCGGCATTGCATTTGCGGTCAAACCAGAGTGCTTTAACGGTCCCTGTGTAATCTAAACTGTAGCAACTGCATGCTACATTGTAGCAAGCAAATTGCTACAGTTTAAATGTTACAACAAATCTCTCTTAGGTTAACTGAAACTTGAGTGCTGTAGAGCTCCATGCAAGCATGATATAAACTGTAGCAATTTGCAAACAGTTGCTACAGTTTACACCCTGTCTACATGGAGCACTTCACAGGTCAGGCTTTAGCTTAAAGTTACTGCTTTGCTTTCAAACTATAGCAGTTCACTACTGTTTAGATCACACACTGAGCGTACAATGCTTGGGTTTGAATGCAAGAGTGGAGGATCGTGGGGCAAGGCACAGAAACGGGACCCGAATGGTTGTGTATTGGGCCACTTGGCTCAAAGTAAGGTCCATTTATTTATGAAAGAGCTGGGTATGGTGTAGGAGTGGATCTGTAATAAACCAATCCCTGATCAGCTTAATACAATAAGGTGCCTTTTTTTTGCTATTGAAGCATAGCTTTCAACTGTCCAGAGATTTGCAGAATGTGCTGATTTTTGCCTCACATTTTTGGAGTGTTCCTGAAGTTTTCTGGCAAATCAGGGAGGGTTGAATTCACTAAATAATGACGCATCTGAGTTTCAGATTTCATATCCTTCAGAAAATGCACGACACAAATTCTGTTATCCTTGCTACTTTCTAAGTTTACAACAGCAATGTTTAAAAAGCTGTCCCTATTTTTTGTCCCCCCATTATTTTAGGCTTTGTCCACATTTCTTGCACTAACATGTTGAGTGGTGCTCTGTTAATGTCACAGGCTAGGTTAAGATCCCTACAGTGAGCGACTCTTGTCCCATTTGATTTGCGGATGTGCAGCACTTCTATTAGGGCAGGGTCACAGACTGCCCTGTAGGCCAGTCACAATTCAACACTCGGCAGCCTATAAGATACACAGTAAAGTGACAGGGCTTTCAGCCTGTTAATGTAGGTCATGGCTTGGAATCCCTGTATTTTCTTAGTGAGAAACCTCTGAGGTCTCTCCAGATGCTGCAAGTGTGTGGTGAGGTACCTGTAAAAGAGTGCATAGTACTCTATTAGTGGCCCGATGAGGGTTGAGTACAGTGGAGTTGCAACATCCCAACGTGAATTCTATGCCCTTCCTTACGACTTGCACTATGTAGAAGGTTTTCCTTACCTCTTCCAGTTTGCAATCAGTGAACTTGCTGAGCCACAGGCCATCTGCTTTGGCATGGACTTCTGAGAAATAGATGCCAAATAGTAAGGGGCCCAAGCACAGACTCCTGTGGTGCTCCACTGGTGACAGGTCTACCGGTTGAGGTGGATTCACCAATTTTGGCAGTGTGTGTTTTGTCATTGAGCCAACTAGCTAACCATCTAGTAACGCAAGGATTAATCCCCAGCTGGGAGAGTTTCTCAATGATGCCAGACTGGGGAATTGTGTCAAAAGCCTTGGCATGGTCGAGATAGGCTGTGTGCACTGTCTTACATTCATCCATGGCTTTGGTGACATTCTCAAAGAAGTCTATCGCATTTAATAAACATGATCTATCCTTAAAGCCGAACTGGGTTGGGTCCAAGGTTTGGAGGTCGTTTATGTCCTTGATAAGGTCTTTGATTATTCTTTCCATGGCCTTGTAAATCAAGCTGATTAGACTTGTAGGTCTGCAGTTCCCAGGGTCAGATGATGGCCCACCTTTGTGCAGAGGGATTACTGTTGCTGTTCTCCATTCTGCAGGAACATAGCCAGTTCTCAAGCTATGATTAAAGAGAATGCCAAGTGGGTTCACTAGGTCTTGTTTTAGATTGTTTTGTAAATAACTTGGGATATTATCATGTCCCACCGGGGCCTTGTTTTTGGCTTTGGTGAGTGTAGACATGACCTGTTCTCTAGAGATACTAGGCAGAGAGCTGGTGTCAGGAACGGTAGGTGGGGATGGTGGGTGAAGTTTGCATTGAATCTGTCAGCTAGCAGGTTGGTGATATTTTCTGGTGTAGTATCAGTGAGCCCATCCTACAACCAGTTTGGCACATAGCTGTGCATTCCCTTTTAGACTTAGGACCTAGTTAAATAATGTGTTATGGTTAAACTTGGCTAGATATGCAATTTTAGTTTCATAGTTTGCTTTAGAAGACCTTACAAGATTTCTGATTTTCTTGTTTAGGCTTTAGACAGAACTCTTCCTCTGCACATTGATATCCCTCTTGCTTTTGGGCAACAGTTTCTTCCTCTTGTTTTACAATCTGCTTATACCTGAAGTCCACTATGGTGGCTTTCTTTTACAAAAGATCTGGTTTTCATCCAGTCAGGTACAGCAGAGTTTATGCAGTCACTTATTTGTTTGTTTATCCTTTAACTGGGTTAGTCATGCTAGGCTGGTGGCCTGTTTTCAGGACTCCCATGATAATAGTTACAGTACTGGGGGAATTTGGCCAGGGCATCTGAACTTCCCCTACTGTGTGGGAGAACAAGTAACCTGCATCAACACTGTCACCACAACACCATTCCCTATGCAACTGCATTCCCGTGAGCATGCCACCTTCCATTGGTGGCTTGGTGAACTACACACCTCCAGGTTGAACTGCTCCCCTTCCCCCAAAAGGCTGTTACAGCACGTAATACCAGTGTCCCCTTCCCACAGTACACACATTCTCCCCGCCAGCTTCAGGCACTTGAGCTATTAATCAAACTCTGGCCAACTTAGCCATAGTCAGGGCTTAACCCTCTATGCCCTCAGAGCTAGCAGTTCAGTTGACTTTTTTTATAAGTTTCATTTAAAGAACGGAATTCTCCTTGTACTTTGGGTAGCATGGTTCATGAGAAGCTAGTAATGGTATAAAAAGTCATAAGACTGTACAATTCCAAATGAATCACACTCAAATATACACACATTTCTCTGATGGAATGATGATGCGTTTGTATTTTAAATCAGAAACTGAGCAAAATGCTTATTTTCTCTTCCACATAACCTAGTTTGATAGATCTTACTTTAGCTAAATAAATAGTATTATCTAAAGACATCAGCTAGCACAATTTAGGACACCCATGGGGGGGGGGGGGTGATCGCTACCTGAGAGACAACTGCCAACCCATTACCTTTTGTCAAACCTGTTCTTCCATTGTCTCTCTCTCTCAAAAATCAAGCACACTCATTTACATAGGAGTCCCTATGTCTGCAGTTACTTTCACATGGAATCACTGACATTCCTTATTATGCCTTTCCCTTTCTAATGAAAAACAATCTGGCTCATTGTTATTCACCTGCCCTCACACATCACAATTTCTGAAGTCATTCAGAGACAAATGACTGTTGTGATTCCTGCTGAAGTAAGGAGGTGTCAACCCCACACTTAAGAAGAAATGTTCCTGTGTTCTCTTGTAATCTTATTTGCATCAGATACCTTCACAGACATTCAGTTCAAATTGAATCCTGAGAGCTCATGTTTGTTCATTAATATCAGTCACCTCCACAGGGTGCTTCCCCTCTGTACTTCATCTCTGCCTTTTGATCTTCACATGCCTACTCCAAGGCATCTTTCTCATGTCTTGATAACAGTACATTTTTGAAAAATGACTGATGGCCAGTACACTGAAAGTAATCATCTATGTTTTCTGTCCACCCAACAGATTCCTTTAATTTTTAACTAGTGCTTGTTTTTAACTTCATTCAAAGTGGCCACAGCTGACTGAATTTACTGGGTAGAGATCAAAGTAAAAATGTAGACCACTTGATGAAAAGGCATGCATGCATGTGTTAAGCACTATTCTAGCATACACTGAGTGCAATACTATAAACTGACATTTGCATATATACAAGATGTACAAGTCATTGGGGAAAAATAAATTAGGTGTAAATAAGAGGGCAAGGCAGGGAATATGTGAGAGGAAGGGAGAATGATGCAAGGAGAGAGAATTTAATACAATTTAATATATAAACACTTGTGAAATGAAGTCCCTTTGAATTCAAAGGCATATTTATTTAAAAAGAAGTTATGTACTCACCGTAACGTTCCATGTGAGTTGTTCACCTCGCCTTCATTCTTACTGATGGGTTCGGAGCCGATACTCCGCTCCAACTCGGCCAAATGCAAAAGCTTGAGGTCTTCAACCAGCTTGAGGCAAACTCCCTATCCCATGACACACCTTGGACTTCCCTCAGATCTTGTTTACTGCCAACTGGCTACCTATGACTATTAATATGCCACCTTAAGAACTGGATAAGAGACAATACAGCATAAATAAGAGACTCGGACCTGAAGTAGACTGGACGGGGGTTGGAGGATGGGACGTAAGAATGAAGTCAAGATTTAACAACTCATATGGAATATTATGGTGAGTACATAACTTCTTTATGTGAAGTTGTTCTCTCTCGCTGATGGGTAGCATCCCAAGCACCATCTTTCTCGGGTGGCTCATGGAAGAATGTTCATCAGAACAGTGGAACCAAAGGAAGCAGTCTACTTTGTAATGAGTGATGAAGGTATGAGGCATTGACCAGGTAACTGCTGCACAAACAGTATCTAATGGTAACGTAGCAGAGAAGGCTGATGAGGCAGATGCAGTTCTAGTAGAGTGGACCTTTATTTTTTGTTGTAATGGAGCATTCACGGAACTGTAAGTGAAGGAAATACAATCTGATAACGATCCTGACAAGGTGACCTTTTGTCACTGGAACACCTTTTTTGATTCCGAAAGAGACAAAGAGCTGTTCTGTTTTTCTGAAATCTTTGGCCCTGTCCAAATAAAATCAGAGTTGCCTATGAACATCAAGTTTGTGCAGCATATGTTCCATCTTATTTGCGTATTTAGGGAAGAAAACGTGCAATTCAATAGATTGGTTGAGATTGGTCTCTGAACAAACTTTGGGTAAAAATGGATTAGTTCTGAGGGAGAGACTGACATTATGGAAAATCAGATAAGGAGGTTTGATGGTCAAGGCCTGTAACTCTGAAATCCTCCGAGCAGAAGTGATAGCTATTAAAAATATGGTCTTCCATGAGAGAGATTTCAGATCACATGATGAGACTGGTTTGAAAAGGGGTAGTATAATTCAGGAAAGAACAAAATTTAGATTCCATGGCATGGCTGGAGTTTTGACTGGTAGTCTCAAGTGAATAGTACCCTCGAGAAAGGCTTTAGAGAGTCGATGTGACATGACATTGGAACCCTGGACACAAAGATGAAAGTTCGAGATTGCTAATTGAACTCTAATGGTAGCTGCAGCGGACTCTTCATTGAAAAGTTTAGTCAGAAACTCCAGAATGGATGAAATTGAAGCTAGGTACAGATCAATATCATTCTGAGATGCCCACATAGAAAATCCCTTCCATTTCCTAAGATGCAACTTTCTGGTGGATGATTTATGAGAGGATGTTAAAATATGTTGAGCCTCGGCTGAAAGGTTGCGAATCCTGGCTATGTTTGGAATTGGAGCAGCCAAGTTGTCAGTTTGAGGGAGTGAAGGGAAGGATGAAGAGACCCCGATGAATGGGTCAGAAGATTGGGAACCGGGTCCAGGATCCAAGGTTCTTGCAAAAGATGAGGCTGAAGGAAGGGAAACCAAACTTGACGAGGCCAGTAATGGGCTATTATGATTATGGTCCTTCCCAGGGTCTTTGCTTTCTGTAATACTTTGGGTATTAGAGAGAAAGGAGTAAAGGCCTAAAGGAGACCCAGGGGCCAATTGTGCACAAGTACATTCCTTGGGGCATCCCCCAGTGGGGGGATTAGGGCAAAGTAGCTGCTGCATTTCGTGTTTGTTGGGGTTGCAAAGACATCACAGCAAGGCTGGCCCCATCTGAGGAAGATCCTTTCCGGTACTTGTTTCTTTAGGGACCCCACGTGAGGCAAGAGAATTGCCCTGCTTAGCTTGTCTGCTATCACACTGGATTTCCTCGGATGTGTGTTGCTATCAGAAAGCGCTGGGTGGAAGTTGTCCACTGCCATACTCTCAGGGCCTCTCAACATACGTGATAAGATTTGGTTCCTCCTTGTTTATATACCAGACCACTGACATATTGTCTATCTGAATTGCAACTGTTCCCAGACGGTGTGTGTCTTGAAAGCACTGCAACGCTAGGAGTACCGCTCTCATTCTCCAGAACACTGATATGCAGATGGGCCTCGTGCTTCTTCCACATGCCTTGGGCTGTTCTTCCCTGATAATTACCCCCCACCCTATCAAGGAACTACCCGTGCTCACCTTGGCTATAGGAGTGGGTAGAACAAATGAACGGCCTAGAGTTGCTCATCAGCCACCACTGAAGGTCCTCCTTCCACGTATTCATTATGATTTGGTGTGACATGGAAAGTTCCTGAAAGGACCAATGAGAGAACAGGAGCCACTGTAATACTCGCATATGCATCTGACCCAGAGGAATGGCAATGATCACTGCCGACATCGTTCCTAGCAATTTGAATATCATTGAGACTGGGGCTTTTGTCTTTAGAAGCAGGTCTAGGATTTGTTTTCATAAAAGACAAACTCTTTCTGGAGGAAGACTTAAGGTCATTGAGACTGTATCTAGTTTTGCTCCTATAAAAACGGTCTGTTGCGATGGCGACAAGGCAGATTTTTCTGAGTTTATGGTAATCCCCAGTTGACTGCAGAGATTTAAAGTAGTGTCCCTTGCATGTAGGAGTGGATGCCTGGTGGTGTCAAAGAGGAGCCTGTCGTCTAGGTATGGAAACAACTTGAATCCCAAACGTCTCAGGTGAGCCGTTACTACTGCCATGCATTTGGTGAATACTCTAAAGGCTGCAGTGAGACCAAAGGGCAGAAAGCGAAATTGATAATGACTGGCTCCCAAGTGGAAGCGTAGATGATCCCTGGATGGCCTGTCCATTTTTATGTGGTAGTAAGCATCCTGGAGATCTATCGAGCGCATCCAATTGTCTTTCCCCAGAAAGGGGAGTATTGACTGTAGCGTGACCATCCGGAACTTTGTCTTTTTTACCGACTTGTTTAGTCTGCTGAGGTCTGGAATAGGTCTCTAGTCCCCAGTTTTCTTTGGAAGTAAAAAGAACCTTGAGTAAGTTACAGATCCTCTGTGGTCTGCTGGGACTGGTTGGATGACTTTTTCCAGCAACCTTTGGACCTCTATGGCTCCTTGTTCCCTGTGACTGGGTGGAACATCTGCAATTTTTTTCACAAGAGGGGGCGGTATGGCAAAGGGACTCTAGTATCCTCTGGATATGATACTTTGTACCCAGCTCTCTTTCATTTTTAGCCAGACGTCTGGGTACAAAGAAAGGCATCCCCAGACTGCCTCCAGACATGGACAGTCGGGCCTCCTCTTGGGAGCAATCATAGGGCTTCCCAAAGAACTGTCGCCCTGATTCTGCGGATCCCCTCTGCCGCGTGGACGGCATCTTCCATTACTCCCTCTCCTCTACCTCTAAAGGGGGGTTCACCAAGAGTGTCCTGGAAAGATCCTTGATATTTACGGAACCACATCTTTCCACCCCCCCCCCCTTTGGGGTAAGGTCTAATCGGGGTAGAAAAAAGTACTGACGGCAGACAAAGTCCATCTGTCTTTCTAACTCCTGGTGAGGGTTTACTTTAGTTTAGGTCCAAAAAGGGATAAACCATCAAAACTGTGGTTAATAAAGGAAGACTTAAAGGGTTCTGCAAAGGAACATAGCTGCATCCAGGATGGTCTCTTAAGGGCAATTCCTGTACCTGCTGCTCTTCTCATTCCATCAGTTGCATTCGACACCAGACGCATGGAAGAGTTCACAACAGAATTAAGAGTAGAGAGCTGGGAAGTTACCTTGTCTGAAACCATCGTAGCTACTGAACCCTACAGGGCATCTCCTAGTTCCCTCAGATCATCCCTTTGTAACCTAGTGAAATGTGAGAGTTCAAGGATCGAAGGACAAAAGCTGTTGAACTAAACGTACGCTTCCCATACCTGTCCATGATCTTGGACTCTCTATTAGGAGGATGAATAGACATAGAAGTTTCTGATAGTTCCTTCTTGGTGGCCGCTGCCACCACCATGGCGTTAACAGGCACTCCTTCAGTTAGAAAGTTTTGTCTTGATGGCAAGTTATACATTTATTGGACCTCCTGGGAACAGGCTCAGTTATCCAGGGACTCCCATGCCCTCCGAAACAGTAACTCAATCAACTCATCAAAGGGTGGAGACACCCAAGAGGTGGAAGGTTGAGACCCAAAAGCCTTCAGGAGGACTGACTCGTCAGTAGGGTTAAGGGATTTCCAGCCACCCCGCTGTTAAAGAATGTCTAAGATATCTGTGACTGAGATATCCTCTGAGGGGGGACTGGAGACCCTTCTGACTCATCCAAGTCAGTATCCGAAGTGACGTATTCCTGTGAGGAGTCCAGATGCTTCATTTTGCAAAGTCTCTTCCTGGGAACCTCTTCAGTGGGAGCTTCTTGGAGAGCAAGGGTCACCCCAATGGGGCTTTGAGGCTCAGGGTCTCTACACTTTAAAGGAGCGTGTGTTGTAGAGGTAGACACTGGTGCTTTTAGAGGGAGAGCTGCTGGTACTGACTGTGTAGTTGTCGGCGTGGACAATACCCTTCTCAAGGCCTCAAAAGCCCCTCGGACCCAATGCGAGGAATCCCCGAGATCCAAGGATACAAGGGACTCTTCCAGCACCAGAACAGAGGGCTCCGAGGTTGGAGCAAAGTTCACTCAAGCCGAAACCCAGAGAGGCAAAATTGGAACTGACAAGTCGATCCAACTATCCTCCCCGGACCCAACTGGCGAGCGTCGACCAAGACCCCTTGGTTGGCACCGAAGACATCAGGGAGGTCAAAGCTGACCAACCTACCGTAGGTGTCGGCCAGGAGGGCTCCATGATCATTAGTTCCAAGCTCTCTGGCTTCGAAACGTCGAGACAGATCGGAGGAGGAACCGAAGATGGTGGGGGAACTTATATCGTCTCCGAAGTAGCAGGGGTCAGTGCCAATAAAATTCTGGCAAGCGCCAGTATCTGCAAAAGCCTCATCACACG